>NC_044034.1:30556259-30866053 GCF_901765095.1 Microcaecilia unicolor
AAAAAAAGGGAGAGAGAGAATAAGAAAAAGCGAGACAAAAAGGAGGAGAGAGAGAGAGAAAAGGGAGAGAGAGATACAGAGAGAGAGAGAGAAAAGCGAGAGGGAGAGAAAGAGAGAGAAAAAAAGGGAGAGAGAGAGAACGAGAGAAAAAAGGGAGAGGGAGAGAGAGACATAGAGAGAGAGAGAAAGAGAGAGAGAAAAAGGGAGAGAGAGAACGAGCTAGAAAAAAAGGGGGGGGGAGAGAGAGAGAGAAAAGCGAGAGGGAGAGAAAGAGAGAGGGAAAAGGGAGAGAGAGAGAGAGAGAGAGAGAGAGAGAGAGAGAGAGAACAAGAGAGATTAATCTGGTTACTACATGGGCAGTGAGCAAATTCCAGGCTCATGACATAGCCCAGGCAGCAACTGATTTACAGCCTCACTCTGGGACTGCCCTCATTATTTTGACCCCCTGTGGAGAGAAAGGGAGGTGGGGGTGAAGAAGGAAAGCCGATAAACTCAAATGATAATAGCTATGCTGTTGGGTATTTTTTCCCCCTCAGCAATTGGGAGCATCAGAAATATTCTCTGAAGATCTAGAGTTAAATGTCAAAAGGAACTGTGTTCGCCAGCACATTCATTTGTCATAAATGGGCCCCATTCACCACCTTCCTCTATCTTTGCATCTACATAACAATTCTCCCTTTCAAATCAGGCTGGCAGACAGCAAAGAGGCAAGAAGCAAATTTCATAATCCATTCAGCAGTACTGCACAGCTCAAAGGAGTGGCTGAGGGTTATAGAACAAGTCTCCTCCAGATCACCAGCTCCAACCCAGTTTAGATCAAAAAAGTTCACATTAGAAAAACAGCATACCAGTTGAGCTTGGCGCCCTTGTTGGCAGTCTCAGTAGAGGGATCAGAGATTACACCTGCCTCAAGTCAGATCAAATGACCCCCTAACCCTCAACAGCGGTCCCTTTAGAGCAGGGTGGGGCAGGTTGCACTGCCATTATCTTTGCATGTACCCAGGATGTAGGTAAATGAGGGGTATCAGTTTCTAGAGTCATCAGTTGAAGAAAAGAAAAGAAAACCTCTCAAGAACACTAAATACTGGAAAAAGAAATTGTTTAAAAAAGGAACATCAATCAACAGAATTTTGCTTGTATGTTTCCCTGGCTTTTGCCATTAGCTAACTATTGCAATACACACATGAATAAATCAGTTGGGCTTGAAAAGAAAAGGCGGCTATTGGATAGCTTGAAAGAGTTTCTTTAACACCCACGCTATTCTTACTGCTGCTGAACGCCAAACAGCCAGTTTACCCAGTCACACCAGCAAACCTCTTCACTTAGAAAATCACTCACCACACAAAGCATGAAATGGGCCTTCCCAGAGAAGGGCTTTTAAATTTGCAGACCTGGGAGGAGTATACTGTTCACTAGGGATGGGTAGGGTGGCCAACTAGATCCAGTTTTGCCTGACAGGGTTCATTTAGTCCTGGCCTTACCCCATTGCATGCAGGGATGTGGTTCTCATTTCCCCATTGAATTCCCTAAGAAAAGCAAGGCTACCAGTTCCTGCATACATTGGGGTAAATCTGGATCTACCCTGTTGGGTGAATCTGGATCCAGTTGGCAACCTAAGGGTGGGCGTCCAGAAAAGGTTTGCTTTGTGTCACTTCCTATTTACGGGCACAATTTTTTTTTTTGGGGGGGGGGTTTCTTGGCCATTTTGCTGTTACTGGAGCAAGTCATTAAGCACTGGTTTCTATAAATAGTTCTCCGAATTAAGAACCAGAAAAAAATCAGCACAGTGCTATTCTGTAAAGGGCTTGTGCTCTTAATGGAATAGCACTTAAGCGCACATCTTGGAACAGATTCTATATAAGGCACCTAAAAAATCTGCGCGGTAAACAATTCCACCTAAGCGTATTCTATAAGCGGCGCCTAGATTTAGGCACGGCATATAGAATACACCTAGTTGATTTCCCAGTGTCTAAAACTACGCACCCCAATTTACACCAACAAAAATGTGGCATAAATCACTGTGCATAGATTTACACGCACTGGGACATATTCTGTAACTATGCGTGTAAATTTGGGAACGTCCACAGAACACCCATTTCCCCATCCATAGCCATGCCCCTTTTGAACTGCACGCTTTAGAATTTAGGTGTTCGTTATCGAATACACTTAGCGAGTTATGCACGTAAATTCTAATTAGTGCTAATTAGTGCTCATTATTGCTTAAGTGCTGTTATCAATGCTGATTAGCTTCTTAAGCCAATTAATTATGCACGTTGATATAGAACATGCCTAGTTTTCATTGCAGATCTCTAAGCACGCTATATTTATTTATATTTATTTATTTATTTATATTAACTCTCCGCCACCCTAGTTGCAAAGGTCTCAAGTATAAATCAGTTCATGGATCCAGCTCCTCATTTATAGGCACAAGACTCTGGAATGTACTCCCAAAAACCCTGAGGACTACGTACGACCACCTCAACTTCCAGAAATTACTAAAGACTTACCTGTACGGAAGAGCATATCCGACTGACCCAACTTAATTACCTAAATCCAACAACACAAAGAAATCCAAACTTGTATTGAACTTTATATTCGTTATATAACTTCCCTCTTTATGATCCCTTGATGTGTCTGTTTATAGCTATTTCATTGTAAATAACTTCAATCTATATTTGTTTCTCCACCGTAGGTGGCTATCGCCTCACGGCACTATTTAAGCCACATTGAGCCTGCAAATAGGTGGGAAAATGTGGGGTACAAATCAGGGGCGTATCTGCGTGGGGCCACAGGGGCCTGGGCCCCCGCAGATTTCGCCCTGGACCCCCCTACCGCCGTCAACCCTCCCCCGCTGCCGTTGCTTACTTTGCTGGCGGGGGGACCCCAACCCCCACCAGCCGAGGTCCGCTTCCACCTGCCGCTGCCTTTAAAAATATTTCTTCAGCTGGCGGGGGACCCCAACCCCCGCCAGCCGACCCCAGGTCTTTAAAGTTCTTCTTCGTTTGCTGCTGCGACGTCAGACTCCGAACTGGATTCAACAGCTTTCAACAGCAGCACGGCAACGGAGGACGAAGAAGAACTTTAAAGACCTCGGGTCGGCTGGCGGGGCTTGGGGTCCCCCGCCAGCAAAGGTAAGCAACGGCAGCGGGGGAGGGTTGGTGGCGGGAAGGGGGGGTGGAGAGAGTCGTTGGTGGCGGGGTGGGGGGGAGTCTGGCAATGGCTGGGGGGAGTCTGTGGGGGGGGGGGCTAAAATGTGCCCCCTCCCTCTGGCTCTGGCCCCCCCTACCGCCGGAGTCCAGATACGCCCCTGGTACAAATGTAACAAATAAATAAATCAATATAGAATCCGGCAGCTTGTGGCTAACTCTGGGCAGCAGACTAACAGCTGGTGAAACCTGGTGGAAATGCTGGCTCCCGAGTCAGGTGCATGACTCGGTATTCTTAACTAAATGCTAATCAATAGAAATAGAATAAAATAAAACATAGAAAAGAAAATAAGATGATACCTTTTTTATTGGACTAACAATACATTTTTGATTAGCTTTCGAAGGTAGCCTTTCTTCGTCTGATCTGACAAAGAAGGGCTACCTTCGAAAGCTAATCAAAAAAATGCATTAAGTTAGTCCAATAAAAAAAGGTATCATCTTATTTTCTTTTCTCTGTTTTATTTTATTTTACTCTATTTCTGTTGATTACCTTTAAAAGTGGACAAACACGGCTACCACAGCTCTTGAACTATATGCTCAAATTTTCAGAATGCCCCCGACACGTCCATGCTCCTCCCACGGCCATGCCCCCTTTCGAGAAACACGCTATGAGAGGCGCCTAGCCTTACAGAACGGCACGTAACCAGACGCACACGCAAATCCTAGTTGTTGATCTTCCGCCACGAAATGCTGTTCTTGGCTCTTGAGATTATCAAGTGCTTCACTATCCAAGTTGTAAAAAAATTGTTTACAAAACAGTTCTCGCAGCAGGATTTGCTTCTCAGGGCATGAAATGTTGGAACTCATTGCCAAAGTCAATCAGGGGTCACTGTGATAACATGAGATTCCGTAAAAAACTTTCTCCTTTGGGAAATGTTTAGGTGAGGATACAGATCTCCCTGCCTTGTCAATTTGTGGTTACTGAATCTTTGTTTTCATTATGGAGGAGTGGCCTAGTGGTTAGGGTGGTGGACTTTGGTCCTGGGGAACAGAACTGAGGAACTGAGTTCGATTCCCACTTCAGGCACAGGCAGCTCCTTGTGACTCTGGGCAAGTCACTTAACCCTCCATTGCCCCATGTAAGCTGCATTGAGCCTGCCATGAGTGGCAAAGTGCGGGGTACAAATGTAACAAAAATAAAATAGATACTATTGGAGATTCTACATGGAATGTTGCTATTCCACTAGCAACATTCCATGTAGAAGCCTGCGCGGCCACATTGGTGATCTGCAAGGGCCGACTTCTACATGGAATGTTGCTAGTGGAATAGCAACATTCCATGTAGAATCTCCAGTAGTAGCAACAGTGGAGGAGTGGCCTAGTGATTAGGGTGGTGGACTTTGGTCCTGAGGAACTGAGTTTGATTCCCACTTCAGGCGCAGGCAGCAGCTCCTTGTGACTCTGGGCAAGTCACTTAACCCTCCATTGCCCCATGTAAGCCGCATTGAGCCTGCCATGAGTGGGAAAGCGCAGGGTACAAATGTAACAAAAATAAATAAAATTGTTCTGTATTGTTTTTTTACTTTCTCTTTCTCTTTCAATGTTCTATGTATTATAGTCTAGTAGTGCGTTCACTTTGTGTTCTGTATGATGTGATTTCACTGTATTGTTAGCCACATTGAGCTCAGGTTGCTTGGATAATGTGGGATATAAATGTCGTTAATTAATAAATAATTGTTAGCACCCAATTATTGCCGTTAATTTGCTCGTTAGCCAATTAAGTTGTGCATGCATCTAGGGCCTGCACCCAAATTTTGGCATGTAAATTTGGGCAACTTTTACAGAATCTGGGGGGTAAGAGGAGGAGTAGGCTAGCGGTCAGTGCAGCAGACTTTGATCCTGGCAAAGTGGGTTATTATTATTATTTGTTACATTTGTATCCCACATTTTCCCACCTATTTGCAGGCTCAATGTGGCTTATATAGTACCGTTAACGGCGGTAGCCAATTCCGGTATGAACAAATACATAGTGTGAATAATACAAAGAGACATTGTGGTGGGCCGGCCTTAGAGATCGCCGCCATTGGTTTCCGGCGATAATGGAAACTAATGGCGGCCATCTCAAACCCGGCCAAATCCAATGCATTTGGTCGTGGGAGGAGCCAGCATTTATAGTGCAGTGGCCCCCTCACATGCCAGGACACCAACCGGGCACCCTAGGGGGCACTGCAGTGGACTTCAAAAATTGCTCCCAGGTACATAGCTCCCTTACCTTGTGTGCTGAGCCCCTCAACCCCCCCCCCCCAAACCCACTACCCACAACTGTGCACCACTACCATAGCTCTTACGGGTGAAGGGGGGCACCTAGATGTGGGTAGAGTGGCTTTCTGGTGGGTTTTAGAGGGCTCCCAACCACACGCCCCCTTTAACTTTGTCCGGCCCTGCGACGGAAAGCAGTTGAAGCCGGCCAAAATCGGCTTTCGATTATACTGTTTTGGCCGGGTTTAGGAGCAGGCCGGCCATCTCCCGATTTGTGTCGGAAGATGGCCGGCCTTCTCCTTCAAAAATAAGCAGGATAGTTACTAAATTTATGCTTAGTAATACAAAACCTGTATTGATTCTTTTTTTTTGTCCATGATATTAGTAAAAATATGACATTAGTAAAAATTACAATAGAATTGCACTGATTCTTATTTTAATAAAAGAACATTGAACTGAAAATTTTCAAACCCCTCTAACTTCAAATAAACTCAGACTCAAAATCATCAGCACTGTTCCCTCTAAGCTGGGCGGGAGTCCTCCAACTGCATTGCTGCCAGTGGGGGGCAGTCCTTCAATATTGTGTCTTCCATCACTAGCGACAGACAGGTTTCCTGGAGTCCTGCAGAGCTTGTCTGTCTCTCACTATTGAAAATGTGATATTGAAACAGCGCCCTTTACTGGTGGAGGACCTCCTGCTCAGCTTGGAAGATATTCTGATAGCAAAAATGAAAAGAAAGAGTGAAAAGGACTGTGAATTTTATGTTGTCTATGGAAAAAAAAAAAGGATTCAGTTTTTTGCTGTCCACAGTGTGCAGGGATCCCAGTCCTTAATAAATCTTGCCTTACAAATTTTTAAGACAGCAAAGAGAGGGTCCAAATGTACACAGAGTAAAATAGCACAAAAAAAGCACAAAGGGCCTCTAGAACTGGAACAATGGTACAATCTTTAATAGAGTGGACCTGACACGGGCCATGTTTCAGCGCTCAACAGCGTCTGCCTCAGGGGTCAAACAAAATAAAAATGCATAATGAGCACAACATGTATATAAAATCATCATACATACAGGTGACATATATATTCAACATATAAAAAAATGTGTAAATGAAATGTCTAATATAATAATTTGTACCTCAACATTCTATGGCTGGCTGGCTGTCTGGGTTCGTAACATCCTGTTGTCAGCAAGCCTCCAGCGTTCCCTTCCCTCTCACTGTCTCGCCCTCGCGTAAAGACGAAATGACGTCAGAGGAGGGCGGAACAGTGAGAGGGAAGGGAACGCTGGAGGCGAGCTGACGTCAGGATGTTACGAATGCAAGTGAAGGCAACGGAACGCTGGAGGGGATGCGAGCCCAACGGAGGGGAGGCCAGGGCAGAGGACAATCGCTGGACATGGAGGGGACGGGAGGCGAGGGGAGAATCGCGGCACACGGAGGGGACGGCAGGGCAGAAGAGAATCGCTGCACATGGAGGGGAGGTCAGAATTGCGGGACATGGAGGGGAGAGCAGGGGAGAGAGGGGAAATCGCTTAGACGTGAGCCTTCCTAGGGCCTGTTTCATTTTTGACGAAACGGGCTTGGTTGCACTAGTATCTAAATAAAATACATATTGTTGAAAACCATGTATCATGCATATGGTCATTCCATATGTAAAACTTATTTACAGATAAATAATTAAATAGAAAGGAAAAAGATCCATGCAAACGTGACCAGGTGTGTATTTGAAAGGCATGGCTTTGGAAACATACTAATAGCGTTACAAATTTTTAACCCAGATGATATTTTTTTCCATCTTGTAAACCATCCACACTTTAACCGTTCTGTAATAGACGGCAGGCAGGTAGGTTTCCACGCTCTAGCCATGACCGATGTAGCTGTTAGGAATGCCTTTGCCCTCTCTCCTTCTTTCTGCATCACTGCTGCTTACTCAGCTGCCACTCTGTCTGCATCAAAGAGAGGCTTTCACTAACTGCAGGTGTTTTATTAAAACCGCACAGGAAGCTCCCGTCCAGTGTACAGATTCTCATGGCCGATAACTAGCCAGCAAATCCCCCACTCTGCAATTACAGATCAGTCAAGCACTCGACTGTCCTTTCACTTGCCTGTTCTTAGGCAAATTACCAGTTGGAGATTACAAACTCATTGTAAAGAGGGTCATGTCTGGCTTTCAAGTGGCCCAGAATCTCCACTTGATTGGCAGAAGCTCAGAGCACAGAAACATTCCTCAGTTGGTAGCAGTTGCTGAACCTTCCCAGTTAACAGATCCAGTTGGATTTCACAGTGAGTCCCCACTAGAAAACAAAAACAAAAAGCAAACAAACAAACAACCTCTCATGTCTTGGCCAGCCGCCTGGTGACAGACACACACAACGGGTTAAATCAGCCCAGAGAAACTTGCCAGCATTAATGCCAATGCAGTCATCATAGCTTCTGTCCATTGTCGTGCATTCAATATGAGCTTGTGTTAATTCAACTCTTCTGTGTAAACTGAATTTGGAAAGTCTTTTCCATTCTTTGCAATGTGCATCTTCTGTTCTAATCGTATTATTCCCCGGCTAGACTCTGAAGCTAGATATTTCCTGTTTCATAAACTATCACTTAACTATAATGGTTGGAATTTAACAGGAACTCAAAGCAAAACAGTAAAAATAGGCTGTAATGGATCTGGAGGTAGGCATTAATCTTCCAAAAGACCCTGTAAAATAGATTGCCCTAACCTGCTGCCATGTCAAGAGTCTGTTTCTAAACAACGTCATGTATATGCATGAAAACCCATCTCTCATCGTGCCCAGCAGAATTACTATTTATTTATTTATTTATTTTATTTATTACATTTGTACCCCACATTATCCCACCTATTTGCAGGCTCAATGTGGCTTACAGAGTGTAGTTATGACATAGTCATGACAGGATATTGTATATAATTAGTATAAGCAGAAGATATATGAAGAATTAGAGAAGTCGGTGTTAGATAGGGTGGTGTAGGAATTGCATTTTGATACTTGAATGAGTTGGGTGGTGATTTGTGTCGTTAAGGGTTCATTTTGTAGGCTTTGTTGAAGAGATGTGTCTTCAAGAATTTGCGAAAGTTAGTTAGATTGTCTATGGTTTTCAGGGCTTTGGGTAGTGCGTTCCATAGCTGTGTACTTCTGTATGAGAAGGTAGTGGCGTATGCTTGCTTATATTTGAGTCCTTTACAGCTGGGGAAGTTCAAATTGAGGAATTTGCGGGCTGATCTTTTGGCGTTTCTGACTATCACTATGAGCTCTAATTTAGATGATGAACTGATTTTGAACTTGGGGTAACTGATGATAAGCCCTAACATCAGCAGCCAGATAGTGTTGCATATGGATTAATTTGCTGTTGCTTCAGATATGCCATTGACTAGCCAAAGTAGGGGAAGAGATTTCACCAGTATGTGTAAGAACCCTTCATCTGACATATCTGTCGCTGGTCTTGACTGAGTAGCTGTGTGGAGCTTAGAGCTTCTACCTGCGTGATGATGAGGTCTAAAGCTCCGATGGTGCCTAGGATGAGAGGGATCTTGGAAATGCCTTCATGTTTCCATGGTTCTTGACTCAAGTACATCCTTAATACAGAGAATGGATTAGAGGTGGTACTGAAGAAAGCCTGGAGTACTGAATTGTGGTCTTCAAGGATGTCCACAAGATCCTTCTGTTTCTACAGAGATTTTCTCCAGTACAAGACCCATCAGGGAGTTTTTCCTGCAGGTCTTAATTAAGGTTAGCATGTTTTTGCATTGCAGAGGCTCTTAATGCTGTCACAAAACTACTGTATGCCGAACAGATAGGATGTTTCTCACAGTCCTTGGGTTAAGCCAATAGCAAGCAGAATTCACCTTGATCCTCTTGAGGGAAGCAACTGGTAAATCCTTCTACTCTTTCCTGAATAGTATGCAAGTACTGGACCATGCTATACAAGACTGAAGCACGATATTCTGATAATGTCTCCTATCAAAATGATTCAAAGTCTGATACTCATGCCATGTGGGCATGAGAAAGTTTCTTAGACTTCATGGCACGTTTCAATGTAGCTCCAGATAGTAGAGACTGACGTAACAAGTGGAACTAGTGGAAACTCTCAGTTGTCTGGACACAGTACTGTCATCTTAGCAACTGGGAGAATGAAGAGCGGGGTTTACCACATCCCTTTACATACCTCCTAGCGGAAGATATGTACATTCAGTCTGTGCTGGCAGATAGCAGAATATGAGGCTCATTTTCAAAACAGAAAAATGTCCAAAAAGCTGCACTTGGATGTTTTATTTGCCAAAACGTCCAAATCGCTACTTTTGAAACCCATTTTGAGATTTTTCCCATGCAGTTCATCTGAAGTGCATCCAAACCACAAAGGAGTGTGTTGGGGGGGGGGGGGGGCAGGTTTTGGGCATTCCTCACACTTGGACATTTTTCTGCCATAATGGAACAAAGCAAGAACGTCCAGGGCTAAAATGACTAAGTCACAAAAAGGTGCCCTAAATCAATGTTTCCCAAGTCAGTCCTGGAGTACCCCCCCACCCCCCCCTTGCCAGTCAGGTTTTCAGGATATCCGCAATGAATATGCATGAAAGAGATTTGCACAGAAGGCAAATGAGTACTCCAAGACCAACTTGGGAAACGTCCTAAATGATCAGATGACCACTGGAGGGATTAAGACATGACCCCCTTACTCTGCCAAAGGTCAATGACCCCCTCCCACCCTCTAAAGATGTGAAAGAAACAGTACATACCAGCCTCTATGAGGGCTTCAGATGTTATGGCCAATCCTATTAGAGCAGCAAGCAGGTCCTTGGAGTAGCCTAGTGGTCGGTGCAGTGCATTGTATAGAAGAAGACTCAGGCCCATATCCCACATATTACACTTGTGGTGGAACATGTGAGCCCTCCAAAACCCACCAAAAAACTACTATACCCACATATAGGTGACACCTGCAGCCATAAGGGCTATTGTAGTGGTGTACAGTTATGTTCAGTAGGTTTTTGGTGGGTTCTGGAGGGCTCACCCTACAATATAAGGGAGAAACAGTGAGATGTGTACCTGGAAGCATTTGAATGAAGTCTACTGCAGTGCCCCCTAGGGCGCCCCACTTCTCTGCTGGGATGTCTGTGTGGCCAGTCTACTAAGGATGCTGGCTCCTCTTACATCCCGATGGCTTGATTTTTTAAAATGTTTTTCACTTGAATGTTTTTATTTTCCAGAAAAGATCCAAAAAGATAGACACACTGAGCACAACAAGGTCTAACAAATGTCCATTAAAAAAAAAAGACATTTTTTCTGGTTTGAAGATGGCCATGTTCACTGCTGGATTTTTGGATGTTTTTTTGTAAAACGTTCAAAATCGGATTTAGACGTCATATCGAAAATGCCCCTCCATGTCTAAGGGTGGGATGCTCCAAATGTTATAAGATTATAAGAGTGATTTAGCTTCTGTTTTGTTGTATTTATATTTCTTTTTTGAATCATGCATGTTTTAATAGAGACTGCTGACTGTAGATAAAGTGGTATATAAGAATTTTATATAAAACAAAATAAAAATAAATAATCCAGCCACTAGGTGTCACTGTAAATACTAACCACTAATAACAACAGAGAAAATGAAACATACCTATGAATCATTAATCCCCCCTTTTACAAAGTCGCACTAGCAGCTGCTGGTGCGGTAATGCCAACACAGCCCATTGGGTTGGCATTGTTGCGTGGCTTTGTAAAAGGGGGATAAGGCCATTATACTAGAAACCTATTCAGGTGTATTTTGCAATGCATACTTAAGTAAATACCAATTTCAGAAAGTTGCCATTTACACGTGGGGGGAGGGGTCCATGTCATGCAGAGATTTCAAGGGATCATGGTTTGGGCTGACTTGGAACTAAACAGGAGGCTGTAAATGTTGTCATGGTAATTGTTGGCAAGTCCTGCAGGCTAACGCAAAAATTAGCCTGGGGCCTGCCAAATTAATAAAATAAAAAAGACCTGCATTGAGTCTGAGTTTAGCCCATGCAAAAGTATACATTAAGTGTGCAGCCCAAATCCTAACACCCTTCAGGAAGAGGGTCCCTAAGACTTGATACTACAATGTCATTTTGCTTTGGCTGGTTTTGCCCCCTCCCTTTGCAGCAATCTCACTCTCTTGATCTTCAGTTGGAGACATCCCTGCAGAAATTTAAAAAAAGGACTCAAAGCTATTTTGTCAGTGGACTTTTGAAGGGAATCTGGAGCGTATGTGTTTGGGGAGGGGGAGGGAATAGTGGGACTTTTTATGGTTATGTGTTCCGTTCTTGTTACATTTGTACCCCACGCTTTCCCACTCATGGCAGGCTCAATGTGGCATACATGGGGCAATGGAGGGTTAAGTGACTTGCCCAGAGTCACAAGGAGCTGCCTGTGCCTGAAGTGGGAATCAAACTCAGTTTCTCAGGACCAAAGTCCACCACCCTAACCACTAGGCCACTCCTCCTGTTCTTTGTCTGTTTGCCTACAGCCTATGAATTTCTTCGGTTCGCTTTTTCTCTTTTTTTTATACATTCCCATTTGAAGTATAGTCTTTACAATGTACATCGCCTTGATGGGCAGCCTAGCAATGCTTGGGAAATAAATAAACTCAATAGTCAGCTGTGGCAGTCAGCGTTTGATTTAAATTCTGGCCACCACAGGTTTTTTTCATACTCAGATACTCAGCATCAGTATCTGGACACCAGCTAATGTTAAATATCTGTGCGTAACCTGACCACTGGCAGTTATCTGGGCATCGGTGATATTCAGAACGGTACCCAAATCACTAACTGACCCCCCTTTCCCCCCGTTTGCTAAGCCCTGGACGTTAGGTATCCATTCCTTCTTCTGCCTTCCTTCTCTAAGGGAGAGTTTTTTTTTTATGTCAGGCATGGCTCCTAGGCTTCCAGAGCTCCGCCCTAGCCTGACTCTGATTGGCTTAGCCTTTCTGCACCAGGATTGGAGGAGAGGTTGGTTTCTTGGAAACTGACCCAACTTGGCCAAGTTTCGACATTCAAGCCTTTGTCAGGGGTCAAAATGGTGTTGAGATGCTGATAGTACATCGAGTATTTTATCTTGTATTGCTTTTGGATGTGTACATATTCGTGCCATTTATTTGTGTGTCAAGGAAGATTTTTAGTTTTGACCCCTGACGAAGGCTTGTATGCCGAAACTTGGACAAGTTTCAAAGTTGGCATGTGCTGTTTTGAAGGAAGGCAGAAGGAGGAATGGATAGCTAACGTCCAGGGCTAGAGAATCCTGTTCCCTGCATGCCAGAAGCAGGTCTCAGGTTGAGATTCCTGTGGGGAAGGTCCCCAAAGAAAAAGGAAGCCAGAGAAGTGGGGAAGGAATCTCTTGGGAGACTTCAGGACTTAAGCCACGGAAGCTAATAACCGGTACTAAGGGTGAGCCCCTTTGAAACCTTGCCGTGTGTGGAGTACTGGGAGCTTGCTGTGTTTGGGACTTAATTCTTCTTAGGAATTAAGCTGGAACCCTGGTTGGAGAAAAGATAGGATGACTCTTGACTAGAACTGTGTTTAATTTTGCT
Organism: Microcaecilia unicolor; assembly: GCF_901765095.1. Taxonomy (NCBI): domain Eukaryota; kingdom Metazoa; phylum Chordata; class Amphibia; order Gymnophiona; family Siphonopidae; genus Microcaecilia; species Microcaecilia unicolor. The sequence continues at coordinate 30,569,222 of NC_044034.1, forward strand.
GTTAAGAAACATTTACTTTAGCTAAGGCGTAGTTTGGCTTTGAGACTAGGGGTGTTGCTTTTGCCTCCAAACTAAGTTTCTGACACTGAAGGCCTTGCGTGAAAAAAACAAAACAAAGGCATTTGCTTGGTTAACTGGAAAACCTGGACTGGCTCATTTTAATTCCATGGGATGAACTCTGGAAAAGATTCTACTGGTCATTAAAAGGAATAGGCACTCCAGTGCAGGGCTCCTCATTGTCCCCATCACACCATCAAATTTTTGGCACGTATTTCAAGTGCAACCACAAGAAACCTACTTGTGGTTACACTTGAATCTTCTCCTTCTCTGGACTACCTCTGCTTTGTTTTGCTGCGTGTGTGTGCATTTGTAAAGTATTTTGCTTCTGCTCTTGTTGCCTTGGAGAGGTTGTCTACTCCAAATCCCAGCATTCATGAGCACTCTGCTCTCTCCCAGGTTCAAGCTGTCTGCTTCGTAACAGGGCTGGTCTTAGCAATTGCAGGGTCCTGTGCAGTCCACTTTGGTGGGGACCTGCCCCCAGATCCCTGCCTAGCCCTGCCTTTGGCTAGCCCCACCCCCTTCTGACATGACTTTTTTTTTTTTTTACTTGGGGGGCCCCCCCTAGCCTCAGAGGACCCTGCCCTCTCTTGTCCCCATGCCTCAAGGTGCCATGCCCTCCCATCTCCTCTACTCCCCACCAAGCCTCAGGGTGCCCTTCCTGAACCAACCTTAATGAGTCCTGGTAGTCCAGTGGCCTCTTCAGGGCAGGAAACCTCCCTCACTCTTTCCTGCCCACTACCACTGCCACATTCTTCAAAATGGCTCTCAAGTCTTCGTGGAAGTCTCGCGAGGCCACCATTTGAAGCCTCAACAGCCATTTTGAAGAATGCGCAGTGGGCAGGAGAATGGGGTTCTTTCCTTCCCTGAAGAGGCCACTAGATCACCAGTGCCCGTTGCATTAATGACGGTTCAGGGAGGCCCTGTGTGGCCGCCCCTGCCTTAGACTGGCCAAGCTTCCAAAGGTTGTCCCACAACTGTCCCTCCCCCAAGGATCATAAGTACATAAGTGTTGCCATACTGGGACAGACCGATGGTCCGTCAAGCCCAGTATCCTGTTTCCAGCAGTGGCCAATCCAGGTTACAAGTACCTGGCAAGATCCCAAAACAGTACACTACACTTTATGCTGCTTAGAAATAAGCAGTGGATTTTCTCCAAGCAGCTTCTCTCCCAATCCTCTCTGCTGCATAGGATTACTGGCAGTTGCCACTTTATCGGGAAAAAGGATTTATTTTCCCCTTCCTATTGTCTGGTCCTGGTTTTCCCATGAGAAGATATTGTCCTCCCCTTTATTCTTTCCCTTACTTACTAGGTGTTATCTAAACCTATGGGGCATTACAATCTTCTCCCTCCCTGAGGCCGGTCCAGGTTTCTCCTTTAACTTTGGAGTTCCAAACCTGTCTTACAATTTCCCCTGGGGATAACTCTGTAGTGAGAAGGCAATGAGGACACAGGGCCATGGTCTTATCTATCACAGATGGCATCAACTTTATATACTAGAGTCATTTAGATATGATCAGTAGAATATCCACAAACCCTACTCATTAGCTGATCAGCAGGTTACTTTATTCTGGTTTCTGAAACAGCCTCATTATTTCTCCATATTTCATTGATAGAAAAAGTATGATCAAGCTAATGACCTTGAGGTCAGACCTTCCCTGCTCTTTAATGATCACCTGTAGAACAAGGTACAAAGCAGATATAATTTCCCTTTTGATAGGTAGGAAATGTCCTTTTCTGATGACTAGTACACCTCGATTATTTTTAACATCTATCAAAAATGGCTGAAGCCGTTTTATATTAGAGATGGAACAACACTGCCCGGGGGCCTATTTAGTACCCCAAATGATCTACATAATTCTTTTCCTTTTCAGGATGCAGGCTTTGGCACAACACATCCTTGCCTGCGACAGCTGGCCTCATAAATGTATGGATGGAGGAACGAAGGCAGAATCTCTGGGCTGAGGCTTCCCTTCCCTAGAGTAGCCCACTTCCAAACAGATATTTTTCACAAGGCTGAAATGAAAATTGTCTGCTAAGTACACACATTAGGAATTTTTGTTTTATTTGCCAGAGGAAAGCGACATTACTTTTCAGCCGGGGGTGCAGGCAATAAGATTGTTTATCAGGGAGGTTAACATCAGCAGAACCATTACAATGCCTCCCATGCAGGAGACAGCACTTCTGTGTTTAAGGAGGAACCTTTTCCAGATGCTGCAACTCTGTCTGTACTGAGGCTACACTGTACCTGTAGCCCCAGTGCAAAGAGAGATTTTGCAAAGTCAGTCATGTTTGCAAGGGAGCCCGGCCCACTGAAGTGGGACTTTGTGGTTGTCTCAAGCCCTTTTCCACCCAGTGGTCAACCTTTGAGGGCTTCCTTTGTCACACTGCCAGGCTATGATCTTGTTTTTCCAGAAGTATTTTTTTAACCTTTGCAGTTTTCCTCTGGTGTCATGAGGTGCCCTTTGTAAGTAGGATTTCCCCCTATTTTGCATATCCCCTCCTAGCTGACAGACTTTGGCCATGGGCCATGGACTTCTAAAACAGTGGTTTTCAACCCAGTCCTCAGGCCATACCCAGCTAGTTGGGTTTTCAGGATCTCCACAATGAATATGCATGAGATAGATTCACATACAATGAAGGCAGTGCATGCAGATCTGTCTTATACATATTCCTTTTGGATATCCCAAAACCCTGACTGGCTGGGTGAGTCCCAAGGACTAGGTTGAGAACCATTGCTCAAGAACCCTGCGCTCAAGGGCTCTAGATGCAGTCACTAGATGTACAGTGACAAAGAGGGGCATTTTCGAAAGAAACGTCCAAGTTGCGATTTGGACATCTTTGCAAAACATCCAAATCCAGGGGCGGGGAAACCCATATGTTCAAAAAAAGATGGACGTCCATCTTTCGTTTTGCAAATACCATCAGAGATGTCCAAATCCTTAAATTTGGGTGTCCTTAGACATGGACGTCTTTGACTTTCGGCGATTTTTGAAACTAAAGACGCCCATGTCAAAAACGTCCAAATGCAAGCCATTTGGTCATGGGAGGAGCCAGCATTTGTAGTGCATTGGTCCCTCTGACATGCCAACCAGGCACCCTAGGGGGCATTGCAGTGGACTTCATAAAATGCTCCCAGGAACATAGCTCCCTTACCTTGTGTGCTGAGCCCCCCAAACCCCACTACCCACATCTGTACACCACTACCATAGCCCTTACAGGTGAAGGGGGCACCTATATATGGGTACAGTGGGTTTGTGGTGGGTTTTGGAGAGGTCGCTATTTCCTCCACAAATGTAACAGGTAGGAGGGTATGGGCTTGGGTCCGCCTGTCTGAAGTGCACTGCAGTATCCACTAAAACTGCTCCAGGGACCTGCATGCGCTGTCATGGACCTGAGTATGACATCTGAGGCTGGCATAGAGGCTGGCACAACATATTTTGAAAGATGTTTTTTTAAGGGTGGGAGGGGGTTAGTGATCACTGGAGGAGTAACAGGAGGTAATCCCTGATTCTCTCCAGTGGTCATCTGGTCATTTTGGGCACCTTTTTGTGCCTTATTCGTAAAAAAAAACATGTCCGGTTGAAAACATCCATGTGTTCGTCAGGGACATCCTTGCTTTTTTTCAATTATTGGTCAAAGATGTCCAAGTGTTAGGCACGCCCAAGTCCTACCTTCGCTACACCTCCGACACGCCCCCTTGAAATTTGGACGGACTGCAGTTGGAGACATCCAAAATCGGGGTTCGATTATACCGATTTGGAGTCTCTGGGAGAAGGACGTCCATCTTTCGATTTATGTTGAAAGATGGACGTTATTCTCTTTCGAAAATGAGTCTGAAAGTCTCCCTTTCCACCTAAGGGCTGTGAATGTTGCCTCTATAATATCCCCAAGCCCAGTCGACCCAGGGAGCAGAAAACTTAGCAGAGAGACCCCAGTAAACACTTCGGAGGTGAGGGGGCATGTGTCTAGGGGAGGTATTTTGAAAGGATCTGAGGTGGGAGGCATCAGCGTTTTGGAGGTGGGAGTATTTTGAAAGGAGATTGGGGTGAGAGAATAAGGGTTGAGGGGTCTGGTGAAATTTTGAAAAGGGATCAGGGGGTGGAAGATTATGGAGTTGGGGTGTGCTTTGTAACATATTTATAAATTATTTGGAAATGGGAATGACGAATGAAGTGATTACATTTTCAGACGACACAAAACTATTCCAAGTTTTGTGAAATGTGGGAACTTGAAGGATGACACTACGAGACTCGAAGACTGGACATCCAAATGGTAGATGAAATTGAAAGTGGACAACTGCATAGTGATGCATATTGGGAAGAATAATCAAAATCATAGATAGGTTCCTCATTAGGAGTCACAACTCAAGAAAAAGCTGAAAAACTGGAAGAACTGGGAGTGTCTATTATAATCAGTGGGAAGAACTGTTGGCAGCAGAAACCTCCTCTGACTATAAAATAGGAGCTCAATATTGAAACCATGTCTTTGCCTCTAGAGAAACCTCCCCAGCCACTGATCCTTGTTATTGGGGGAGGGCCAAGCCTTAATAATATAGGTTCCAGTACATGGAGCCCACATGCTGTCAGCAGCCTATTATAACCAAGGCATGAGTGTGACCAAAGTACACAGGAACCAGAACCTCCAATGTTGCTGACCTGTTGTATGTCGGAGGGTAGCGGCCACTCTGCGTCCTTTCTATCTATACAAAAGGAAAAGGAGAGACAGGGTGTGGTAATGTGATCGAGGATGTGGTTTGGATCAGGCACAAACTCAGTCATTCATACCAGGGTTGCAAGCAAAAAGGAAAGGACTTTATTATTTGACCCAACATGTGCCCCCTGTTACTTCACAGGCTTATGTCTAGCTCAAGTACAGCCTCTTTTATTTCTCTCTGGTTCCTCACATCTCACTGTCAGCACTCTCTCTTTAGGGCAGGCTTCCAGCCTAGCCCAATCCGGTGTTTTTTAACACCCTCCTGGGTTCCCTCTGGACATACATCAGAAATCAAGTATTTTCTGCATAAAATTCAAGGTTACCTCCTACCTTGACAGTCTTCACACACACCCACTCTGATGAGTTAAGCTTGACCCTCTCCTCAGGTGCTAGGGGTCACCTTAGAATGGAGTCCTCTTCCCTCAGGACCTCCCTCTCCTGGAAGCCTCTACACTATTGGTTCCCAAACTTTTTCAGTTCACGGCACCCTCAACCCCCCCCCCCCAGCCACACCGATCTCCACCCCTACCCCACCAGCCACACAGGTCTCCATCTTTTTCTCTGCACAAATATAACAGTGCTAGGGTGTCCCTATAACCAGCCCCTCCAAATGACACACTGATTATGATTTATAACAAATTACTAATCTACCTATGAAAAGTTATTCCATTATTATACTTCCTCGGTGTACATCTGTACGCTGCACAAGTCAGCATGTTTGAGATTAAATAAAAAATGCTAACAAAAATATAGAATGACAACTCGGATGCAGCAGCTCATAGGTTTGCTTGCTTTTTTTTAAAAATGGGATGGGGAAACAGATACTGACCTATTGGCTTCAACTTTTTGAGTTCATCCCGTTTCCTGTTTTCATCCAACTTCCTTGGCAGCAAAAGTGAGTCCCGAAGGCTGTCTGCTCCGTGTCCCCAGTGGCCGTGAAAAAAATAAAAAAGCAAGCGTGGGGCTGCCTTCAGGCATGCGCTGTCGGCTCTGCTGGTCCTCTGCCCCCGCTGAGGTCAACTTCCAGAAGACCGGCAGAACTGACAGCACATGCTTCAAGGCTGCTGCAGCCCTGTGCTTGCTTTGGTTGTTGTTGTTTTGCCACTGCTGCTGTCTGCAGTGGCAGTTCAGATGGTGGCGGGAGGTCGAGATTTGCCACAGAGTTTGCTGCGGCGCACCAGGGTGCCGCGGTGCACGGTATGGGAAATGCTACTCTACGCTCAGGGCCTCACTGCTTCTACACTCTCTCAGAGCATTTAACCTTCCTTCCCTCTGAGCCCCATCCTTCTGACTCAGGACCTGCTTTGCCATTTTAGCGCCACCTGCTTTCAGGCAGCTAAACTGCGTCCTCTTAGCACCACGTAATGTAAGGCGGCTAGCCTGCAGCTTCAGTGAAGGCCTGTCCTAGGGACACCTGCCACTATACTACTCACTCCCCTCACACAGGGCTATCATTAAGGTATCCTGACTACAACAGCTATGGTTCAGGTACGTCTTATGGCTGAAGGATAACATTAATTGTCACCTCTGTAGGATTCCTGAGAATCTCAGACACCAGTAATAGGATTCTAATCAGTGACATAGCACCAGAGCTCATATATTCCTGAGACTCACACCTACTATCTGCAGACTTGTAAGTTAATTTGATCAGGGACTTAAGCCTCCTGTCCCCTCCCCCAGCAATAATAAGCATAAGGATAACTATACTTAACCCACATCTCCTGTGGTGGAAATTAGATGATAATGAGAATGGAACACCATGCTAACCAGAGTGATATACTTAAGAGACTTTGTAAATAATTTGTATACTTTTATAAGTTATTTTATTTTCACCTGTGCCGCATTGAAAAGCCATTTAAATTCCTTAGTAAATCATTGGTAAATCAGGACAAAGTATTTGGCATCGACTGAGTTATTGAGTGGATTAATTTAAGAGTCTGAGAACTATTGTTTTTTTTTTTTTTTCTGGCATCCTGAATCATTCCAGTCCTGACCCTGGCCCACAACAAATACATAACTGTTTATGTACTGGGTACCTACCATTCAGGGCACACACTAAGCAGCCACTTAACTGACATATCAATCCAGCATTACAGTAAATAGACCCCTATGTTTTTACGTGAGACAAAGGAGGGTGAAATGGCTTTTACAGGTCACAGGAAGCACCAGTGGGATTTGAATCCTGGCTTTCCTACCTTCCAATCTGCCTAATGGTTAGAAGAGTGGACTAAGAACCAGGGAAGCTGTGTTCAAATCCTACTGCAGCTCATTGTGATCTTGGGCTAGTTGCATAAAATTCCATTGTCTCAGATAAAAACTTAAACAGTAAGGGGTCCTTTTACATGGACAAATTCAAGGTGATGCACATTGGAAAGGATAATCCAAATCATAGTTAACTGATGCTCTATGGTCCACCTTGGGAGTCAGCACTCAAGAAAAAGATCTAGGTGTCATTGTAGATAATACGCTGAAATGTGCGGCGGTGGCCAAAAAAAGCAAACAGGATGCTAGTAATTATTAGGAAAGAGATGGTGAAAAAGACCAAAAATTCTATAATGCCTCTGTATTGCTCCATGGTGTGACCTCACCTTGAGTACTGCGTTCAGTTCTGGTCACCATATCTCAAAAAAGATATAGCGGAATTAGAAAAAGTTCAAAGAGCAACAAAATGATAAAGGGGATGGAACTCTTCTCATATGAGGAAAGGCTAAAGAGATCAGGGCTCTTCAGCTTGGAAATGACAGAGGAGGGGAGATATGATTGAGGTCTACAAAATCCTGAGTGGAAACAAGATACTGGGCTAGATGGACAATTGGTCTGACCCAGTATGGTTACTCTTATGTTCTTATCAGAAACATGTGTGAGCTAAATCCAAATCCCCTTCTCTCCCCCTCCCCAGTCAAAAATAGAAGGCAGAAATCTACCTCTCAGACTATCATAATATGATAAATCATCTGATGGGGTGTGTAAACTCAGATGCTTAGAGGAATGAATGCTATGAAACTCCTTTCGCAAAACAAAACCTCTTTTCATAAAGAAAATCCATGGAAAAATAACTGTTTAGAAAAGCAAATTAATTAGAAAATTAATTGGGGCACCAGAAAATGGTTTACTGCAGGTAAGAGAGCATATCTATAATAATTTACCCAAAACAGAGTGTGTCATCAACAGGAATGAAAGCCAATTAGCACTGAAATCTAGAGTGTGGTATTTCATCACATACACCCTCACAACTGTAGTAGTGTCATGTTTTTCAGTATAGTTCATGTGATGTCAGTTTTGAAATGTTGAGGCAAATCTGTTTTGAAGATTGATATATGCAATATGATAAAAACATCAAACCTTTGAAAAGCATTCCCAGGAATGTTGAAGAGGGTGTTGGCAGGTCTGTCTATCACAGGAGCTGACCGTGGTGCTGAACTGCTGTGAAACCAGCTTAATAGGCAGGGTAGAATAAATGTGATTAGGATTGAGGGAGCCTTGGGAGAGGGCATGTAAAATACACTTTAGTAGCCCTGTCCTGGGTGCACTGTTCATTCTTGTTAGTTAAAAGCATGGCATTTGTCCAGTAAAACAGTACTACTAGTGAAATTCTTCAGTTATCAACCTGCCTGTTTTCTGGACTCTGCTGCTTCTTCTTCTTCTGGTCACATCCCTAGATCTCTAGATTAATAGAGATTTTGACCACACCCCTTCCTTTCTTTTCCAGAGACGGGGAAGCAGTAGAACTAGAGGAGTGGAAGAGTGTCCTAATGGAAGGATGGCCTAGTGGTTAGGTGCAGTAGGCTGCAAACTTGGGGAACTGGATTCAATTCTCACCACCGCTCCTTGTGACCCAGGGCAAGTCACATAATCCTCCATTGCGCCAGGTACAAATAATACTTAGATTGTTAATCCATTTGGAAAAGAAAGTACCCGCACAGATATTTGTGTGTGAACTGCTCTATGCCTATGTGTAAGCTTGAACAGTATATCAAATACAATAAATAAATAAGGACATGAATTGAGGTTGAAGGGAGGTCAACTTAATAGTACCATCAGAAAGAACTTTTTCACAGATAGGGTGGTAGATAGTTGCAATTTCCTCCCACAGGAGGTGGTTGAGATGAAAACAGTAACGGGATAAACACGAATAATTCCTATGTGGAAACAGAATGGAGGTACTTAGGCAGGGGATCCAGTAATTGGGCAGACTTCTACAGTCTGTGCCCTGATTATGGGTAGACAGATGTGGATGGGCTGAGGTGGGTTTTGATGGCAACTCTAGTAGTTGAGGAGTAAGAACAGTGTTGGGCAGACTTCTACAATCTGTGCCTCGAAAATGGCAAGGACAGATCAAGATCAAGTATGTATATGATATATCGCATCATATCATTTGCTATAGTTCATCTTGTTGGGCAGACAGGATGGACAACTCAGGTCTTTATCTGCTATGTTACTGTGGTGTACTCCCTTCAGTTATTCTTACAATATTGTGCAAAAATGTGGCATTTTCATTGGCTTTTGAGAAATATCAGCAGAGCAGCACTCTGATTTGATTAGATTTATATTGAGGGATGTGACTAAGGAAGAGAAAATTTGATGACTGAAACGAAAATTCAGGAAGGAAAGGGTGAAGGGGAATCCTAACAGGATTCTATTCAAGGCCGACTAATTCATCAAAAACAATTTCGATAGTGTCACACTGCTTCAAACATCATTAATTCCAGGGCTGGCTCAAGGGTCCTGCATGAGTGCTGAATGCTATCATGTGGGAGACCCTGCATTTAATTTTCTAGGTATTGCTCTGGTTCTATAGGCTACTAAGGCCATATTTACAGTCTTTGGGACAGAGAGAGAGATACTAAGCCATTGCACTACTGGTGACACTTTCAACTTAACCTCAGAACGCACCATTACTGGGATTGAATCCAGTTCATGCCTCTTAGCCAAGAATCAAGGCTGTGATGGTTGGATTGGAAAGTAAATAAAATGTGGAACTCTTGAGACCCGGATGTGAAGAGGCTGCCTCAGCCAAATGCTAAAAAAAAAAAGATCAGCTGAAGCTGCCAGACTATAAAAAAATATATATAATGCATTTTAAATAATCGCTGTCATCTCGGAATTCCCTGGAGTCTGTATTCTACTGCACCAGACCTTCATTCAGGATGTAACTCCCCTCCCCCCCCCCCCCCCCCCCCCGAGACATTTTGGCATACCAACACTCTCAGGATCAGGACCTGCTGCATTAATGCTCCCTCTCTATAGTGCAGGATGTGGGTTAATTAACACCCAGCTAATGCATTGGTAGAGTCACTCATAAGAACAGAGAGATACAATGCAATCTTACAATAAAGATGAATTAAATATGACATAATGGTGTAAAGGGTTCACTCTGAAGAAATCATTCTAATGTGATCTAGAATGCAGTGCCACATTAGTATTCTCGCATTACACAGACATTAAGCTCCTGTCGGAGCTTCCGAGCTCTTTTTTTTTCAAACACAACTGCTGTTTCCTCTTGCACTAAACACTTGGTCACATTGCACACACTTGATTTAGGACAGACAGTTAAAATTGCGTCATGCCTGCCCCGTCCTTGCAAGCATTTTTCCAATTGAAACTAATTCTGCCAGCTGATCTCAACATTGAAATATTCTTCTCTTTGGCCGACAGTTTCCTTCTGCTCCTTTGGGTTTCCAGGTCAATCAGAACCTGTCTACTATTACTGACAGTTTCATGGTTTTATAACCCCTTCCCCCTCATTCAATTCCCTCTGCAGCTCTGTGTGACCCCCCCGGACAAGTCACTTAACCCTTCACTGCCCCAGGTATAACAGTAGTACAATGTACTACTTAGATTGTGAGTCCACTAGGGAAAGACTCAGTACCTGTAAAATGAAACTGTAAACCGCTTAGGTCTACAGCGGTGTATAAATACTTAAACAACTGAAAAATAAATACTTTAAATGATTTTTATTCCAGCCATCAGTCCTGAGCCAGGGGCTACAGTCTGTGGCTCTTTCTGTGCCCTCTACACAGTGTCCTGAAAAAAATGGCACCCCCAATGTTTTTCCAGATAACCCCAAAACAAATGTACTATTATTAAAAAAATTATTACTATTAATGACAAATGTTACTGCAGACCCCCCGCCATTGCTGACCCCCCCGCCACCGCAGCCACCACCACTACCAACAACTTTAACCCCCCCCCACCGAAGACCCTCTTGACCCCCCTCCCGCCGCCAACCCGCCGTCGCCGTCACCTACCTTTGCTGGCGGGGGACCCCAGCCCCCGCCAGCTGGGGTCCTCTTCTTCCAGCACAAGGCTTCGTTCTGTTTCTGAGTGTGACATCCTGCACGTGTCAGACTAAGAAACAGAACGAAGCCTTGCGCTGGAAGAAGAGGACCTCAGCTGGAGGGAGCTGGGGTCCCCCGCCAGCAAAGGTAGGCAACGGTGGGTTGGCAGCAGGAGGGGGGGTCTAGAGGGTCATCGGCCCCCGTGGCCCCACGTAGCTATGCCACTGTCTTAAAGCATTTTTTTGACAGTGCAGTGAGTGCTCAGATCTTCTCTAATGTTTTTACATGTATTTAGCACTTATAGCACACACCATAAACACTGTATACATTGGAGCATCCATAGCTCACTTTCCACCTTATAATTGAAAGAGAAAAACGCCTAGATTTCGACCCAAATCGGGAGATAGACGTTTATCTCACAAAAACGAATAAATCGGTATAATGGAGAGCCGACTTTGGACGTTTTCAACTGCACTCCATCGCGGAAGTGTACAAAGTTGACGGGGGCATGTCGGAGGCGTGGCGAAGGTGGAACTGGGGCGTGGTTATCGGCTGAGGAGAGATGGGCGCCTTTCGCCGATAATGGAAAAAAAGTATGCATTTGTAGCTAGAATTTAGGGCACTTTTCCTGGACCCTGTTTTTTCACGAATAAGGTCCCAAAAAGTGCCCTAAATGACCAGATTACCACCAGAGGGAATCGGGGATGACCTCCCCTGACTCCCCCAGTGGTCACTAACCCCCTCCCACCACAAAACATGATGTTTCACAACTTTTTATTTTCACCCTCAAATGTCATACCCACCTCCCTGGCAGCAGTATGCAGGTCCCTGGAGCAGTTGTTAGGGGGTGCAGTGGACTTCAGGCAGGTGGACCCAGGCCCATCCCCCCCACCTGTTACAATTGTGCTGCTTAATGCTTAGTCGTCCAACCCCCCCAAACCCACTGTACCCACATGTAGGTGCCCCCCTTCACCCCTTAGGGCTATAGTAATGGTGTAGACTTGTGGGCGGTGGGTTTTGAGGGGGATTTGGGGGGCTCAACTCACAAGGGAAGGGTGCTATGCACCTGGGAGCTCTTTTACCTTTTTTTTTTTTTGTTTTTGTAAAAGTGCCCCCTAGGGTGCCCAGTTGGTGTCCTGGCATGTGAGGGGGACCAGTGCACTACGAATCCTGGCCCCTCCCACGAACAAATGCCTTGGATTTATTCGTTTTTGAGCTGGGCGCTTTCATTTTCCATTATCGCTGAAAAACAAAAACGCCCAGCTCACAAATTGTCGAACAAAACATGGACGTCTATTTTTTTCGGAAATATGGTTCGGTCCGCCCCTTCACGGACCCGTTCTTGGAGATAAACGCCCATGGAGATAGACGTTTTCGTTCAATTATGCCCCTCTTTAAATGTTAATGTTTATGTTTATCATTTGTTTGGTGGCATTTTGGCAGTAACATGTTATGTATGGAAATGGACAGATTTTAAATGAATGCACAAGATCCTTCCTTGGTGTCTGCACTGCTTCAATATGGGACCATAACATTTCTTTACAAACATTTGGGGAATTTAACTAGGTCAGCTGTCTTATTTGCACAGTTAAGAACCCCTTGATGTTATTCTACATCTTAGATTATGGCTATCAGATTGTTCAAATTATCAGCAACAAACTACACCCTGACCCAATCATTATTCTTGGAGGGAGAGAAAAGTTTATGCCCTGCCTTCACTGCATTCTTGGATTTTTTTGACTTAATTTTCCACAGGAAAGGAGGCAGAATTTAAACCTCTACACTAAAAGAAATGTCAGATTAAAAAAAAAAACAAAAAAAAACCCACAGCAGAACTGACTCATCTTCTCCCCGATGACCCAGAACCATCTGGTCCACTTGTGCTAAACCGTCCCTAAACTTCTGTTCTAATTTGCTTCAGTGAAAATGACTGCGCTGGACACAGAACCCATATTCTGCCAGTTTGATCATAAGAGGTGTCCCCTGTGGGAGAGCACCTGCTTTGACAAATGTTTAACTGGGATAATACAATTCAGTATAGCTTCCATTTAACCATATGGTGCTAACAGGAAGTGCCAGCTGTGGCCAGTCTTCCAGTGCGTTCATTTATACATCTCTTGACATAAGGAAGCATGCCGAATCATCTTTCAGTGAGGACATAAGCACCCACTTAATACCGCTCATATGTGGACTTCTACAAACGCATAACTTGCAGATGGCAAAAGAATTAAATTACCACAACATTTTGTCAGACCTTCTGTAATATGCATTTTGTACCATACACTTTTACCCATTAAAGTTGCACTGCGCAGTTACTATATTTTCTGCAGCGAGTTCTAATAACAGTAATTCATGTCACCACGGTTGAGTCTTAAACCTAAGGAAGAGCCATAAATTTCACGCCTGTAAATCTTTGAGGCCTAGGCTGAAGAAGTTTCCAGAACAGGGCATCATAACAGCAGGGATCCCTAGCGTTTTTATCTGCATCAATAAAGGTTGGTATTTCTATAATGTCTGCTTTCGCTGTCCTGCAGCGTGCGCTGCATTCTGTTTGGACATAAGGCCTATGGAGGCTTTCATGTGCCAAGAACAATGACAGATAGGGAAAGGCTGCCTTTTCAATCAATCTGAACTTGCACTAAGCATTTTTATTGACAGATTGGGCTGGGAACAAGCAAGCGGTTCTTGCAACTACTAACCAGCAGACATGAGCACAAACAAGTGAATTAGCAAAGGTCATACCTTTTGAAGGTCACACTTCAGAATTATAAGCATTTTTCTTGCACTGTCTGTGGACTTGGAAACCTGATGCACTATGAAATTCCACTGGTCTTCTCTTAGAAGACCTATGTCCACTGAAATATTAGCCACACACCCTAATACATTGGGATTTAAAAAAATATATACATATATATATATAAACCACAAACTTCAGGATTACTACTGTAATTCTAATTCAGATTTGTACTGAAATACTATGGGGCTCATTTTCCAAAAACAAAGTCCAAAAATGTCATAAGGTGGCAGAAGGACAACCAAGTTGCAATTATCAACACCCCGATTTTAGATGGTTTTTTTTTCCCACAGTTGTCCAAATATCAAAGGAGATGTTTTGGGCAGGGCACACATGGGTGGCACCAAAAGATATATGTTTCTCTGTAATAATGGAACAAAATATGTTTAGAGCAGTGGCGTAGCTACGTGGGGCCAGGGGGGCCTGGGCCCCTGTAGATTTAGCCCTGGACCCCCCCTGCTGACGACCCTCTTGACCCCCCCTCCCGCCGTCGCCTGCCTTTGCTGGCGGAGGACCCCAACCCCTGCCAGCTGAGGTCCTCTTCTTCCCGCAAAAGGCTTCCTTCTGTTTCTGACGTCCTGCACGTACAACGGTAGGCGACGGCGGGTTGGCGGCAGGAGGGGGGTCGAGAGGGTCATCGGCGGGGGGGTGCAAAGTTGGTGGTGGCAGCGGGGTCAACAATGGCTGGGGGGGGTCAGCGGCACTGGGAGGGTGGCCAAAATGTGCCCCCTCACCTCGGGCTCTGGAGCCCCCTCCCGCCGAAGTCTGGCCATGCCCCTGGTTTAGAGTCAAAATTAAGATGGTTTTGGCTAAACCTGTTTCAATCATGACTAACAGGCTTAGTTTTGAAAGCGAAGGACGCCCATGTTTCGACACAAATCGGGAGATGGGCGTCCTTCTCCCAGGGTCGCCCAAATCGGCATAATCGAAAGCCGATTTTGGGTGTCCCCAACTGCTTTCCGTCATGGGGACGACCAAAGTTTCTGGAGGCATGTCAGAGGTGTAGCGAAGGCGGGACTTGGGCGTGCCTAACACATGGGCGTCCCTGACAAGCACTTGGGCAACTTTACTTGGTCCTTTTTTTGTTACAACCAAGCCGTGAAAAGGTGCCCGAACTGACCAGATGACTACCGGAAGGAATCAGGGATCACCTCCTCTTACTCCCCCAGTGGTCACTAACCCTCTCCCACCCTCAAAAATGTTTTTTAAAAATATTTTTTGCCAGCCTCTATGCCAGCCTGAAATGTCATACCCAGCTCCCTGACAGCAGTACGCAGGTCTCTGGAGCAGTTTTAGTGGGTGCAGTGCACTTCAGGTAGGCAGACCCAGCCCCCCCCCCCCCACCAGGACGTCTGACTCAGAAACTGAACGAAGCCTTGCGCCGGAAGAAGAGGACCTCGGCTGGCGGGGGTTGGGGTCCCCTGCCAGCAAAGGTAAGTGACAGCTTGTTGGCGGCGAGAGGGGGGGTCGAGAGGGTTGTCTGCAGGGGGGCCCAGGGCCAAATCTACGGGGGCCCAGGCCCCTGTAGCACCATGTAGCTACACCACATGCTAAAAAATAAAATCTGGGGGAGGGGAGTGCGTGTGTTCTGTGCTACATTGTTGCATGCTAACCAATTAGCTCGTGATTAGCTTCTGAGCTCTGGGTGGCAGTAAGGGTCAGCGCTAATCTGTTTTAACGGACAAGTGCTAATGGCAAAATTATCAAATGTCCATTAATACATAAAATAGAAAGTTCAGCCATTTTACCCCAGCAAGAAAAATGGCCTTACTGTGTGGGAAAGACTCGTGTAAGGGTACATAAGTAATGCCATACTGGGAAAAGACCAAAGGTCCAGCATCCTGTCCCCGACAGCGGCCAATCCAGGTCAAGGGCACCTGGCAAGCTACCCAAATGTACAAACATTTTATACAAGTTATTCCCGAAATTGTGGATTTTTCCCAAGTCCATTTAATAGTGGTCTATGGACTTGTCCTTTAGGAAACCGTCCAACCCCTTTTTAAACTCTGCCAAGCTAACCGCCTTCACTACGTTCTCCGGCAATGAATTCCAGAGTTTAATTACGCATTGGGTGAAGAAAAATTTTCTCAGATTTGTTTTAAATTTACTACACTGTAGTTTCATCGCATGCCCCCTAGTCCTAGTATTTTTGGAAAGCGTGAACAGATGTTTCACATCCACCTGTTCCACTCCACTCATTATTTTATATACCCCTATCATGTCTCCCCACTGTTTGGTAAAAGGGCCCCTTATTTATTTATTAGAATTTATTTAGCACCTTTTTGAAGGAATTCACTCAAGGCGGTGTACAATAAGAATAGATCAAACATGAGCAATAGGCAATTACAGCAGTAAAAATATTCAAACAACAATCCAAGGTATGGCATAATATGCTACTTACAATGTCAACACAATACGTAATAGAGCATTATAATGGATAGTGATGCAGGGGCGTAGCCAGACATCCAATTTTGGGTGGGCCTGGGCTCAAGATGGGTGGGCAGTAGAACTCCGCCGTCCCACAAGTGATTTGGTCTCTCCTCTCTCACCTGCATGCTATATGGTCTATCAAACATCCCATCTTCCCACACATACCTTTTAAGTAGCAGATTTTCACTGGCAGCAAGCAGCAACTAATACACACTGCTCACGCTGACCCCACAGCCTTCCCTCTGATGCATCTTCCTGTTTCTGCATAGGTGGGAATACATCAGAGGGAAGGCTGTGGGGCCAGTGTGAGCAGTATGTATCAGTGGCTGCTTCCTGCAGGCAAAGATCTGATATTTACAAGGTATGCAGGAGGGAGAGTTGTCAGGAGTTTTCGGCAGGTGGAGCTTGGGGATCCCTGCCAGCCACATCATAAGTGTGCTGCTACTGGGTGGGCCTGAGCCCAAAGTGGGTGGGCCTGGGCAGGGCCGGTCTTAAGGCGAGGCGACCGAGGCGGCCGCATAGGGCCCCGCACTCAGTGGGGCCCCGCGCGCGCCTCAGGTCGCCCCGCTTGCCAGAGCTCCAGTCCGTCCTTCCGTCCTCCCTCCCAATGAATCCGATGCGCGACGGCGGCGTGGAGGGGCGGTCCGCCCCCCCCCCCCCGATGTCAGCGGGTGGGGGGGGGGGGGTGCTCCGAGTCGCTGCTCCTGTCTTTAAAAACGCAATTTGGAAGCGCCGAAGACAGTGTCAGGCAGCGCCTCGCGTCTGCCCGCCCTGCTACAAAAATCTGTTCGACGTCATTGGGCCTTCCCACATTGAGTCCCGCCCTCCTCTGAGGTAACTTCCAATTACCGCGAGGGCGGGCGGGACTCAATATGGGGAAGGCCTGAACAACATCGAAGAGATTTTTAGTAGCAGGGCAGACGCGAGGCGCTGCCTGTCACTGTCTCTCCGATGCTTCCAAATTGTTTTTTTAAAGACAATGAGGGTGGTGGGCGGCAGAATGGAGCTCAGCTTGTAGGTGGGTCTGGGGGGGGGAGGGACTCAGATGGGAGAAGGGTGGGGGGTGGGTGTTCTCAGGTGGGGGAAGGGTAGGGTGGGGGTTCTCAAATGGGGAGGTGGAGAGGGGGTTCATGGATGGGAGAAGGGGTGGGGAGGGGGTTCTTGGATGGTTGAAGGGGACAGGTGGGGAGGGGACTGGGGTTCTTGAATGGGATAAGGGGACTGAGGTGGGAGGGGTATTCACGGATGGGAGAAGGGGGTGGGGAGGGGGTTATTGGATGGTTGAAGGGGACTGGGGTTGGGGAGGGGGTCACGGATGGGAGAAGGGGATGGGTGGGGAGGGGACTGGTGTTCTTGGATGGGATAAGGGGACTGAGGTGGGAGGGGTATTCACGGATGGGAGAAGGGGGTGGAGTGGGGATTCTTGTATGGTTGAAGGGGACTGGGGATGGGGAGGGCATCACGGATGGGAGAAGGGGGCAGGGAGGGGGTTCTTGGATGGTTGAAGGGGACGGGTGGGGAGGGGACTGGGGTTCTTGGATGGGAGAAGGGGACTGTCACTGGGGTCTGAGAAG
Organism: Microcaecilia unicolor; assembly: GCF_901765095.1. Taxonomy (NCBI): domain Eukaryota; kingdom Metazoa; phylum Chordata; class Amphibia; order Gymnophiona; family Siphonopidae; genus Microcaecilia; species Microcaecilia unicolor. The sequence continues at coordinate 30,587,072 of NC_044034.1, forward strand.
GGGCCATATGGGGCCTGGGGCTGGTGGGAAAATGGGGCATGCGTGGGTCAGGTGGGATAATGGTTCTGAAAAGGGGGCCCTAATACAAGGCACGTGGATGAAGGGGGCTGGAACTGGGGGCTGAAAAGGAGGGTAGGTGGGATAAGGGGGCTAGTACTGGGACTGGAGGCTGAAACTGGGGGCTGAAAAGGGGACAGGGAGAAGTGGCTGGGGGGGCTGAAGCTTGGGACTGGTGGGATAGTGGGGCTGGAACTGGGGGCTGAAAAAAAGGGGCGGAGAGAGGGGCATATCCTGGATGGGGAGCGAGAGGGAGGGCAAACCCTGGATGGATGGCAGAGGGAGGGCAAATTGTGGATTGAAGGAGCAGAGAGAAAGGGCAGACAGTGGATGGAAGGGGTAGAAAGGGCAGACAGTGAATGGATGGGGGAGAGAGAGAGGGCAGACAGGGGCAGATGGTGGATGGATCATGGAAGGGGCAGAGATAGAGGGCAGATGTGGATGGAAGAGGCAGGGAGAGAGGGCAGACATTGGATGGTGACAGCAGAGAGGGCAGACACTGGATGGCAGAGAGAGACCGAAGACAGATGCTGGATGGAAGGAAGACAGTGAAAAGAAGATGAGGAAAGGAGAAACCTGAGACAACAAACTGTAAATAAAATATATATTTTTTATTTTTTTGCTTTAGGATAAAGTAGTATTGTAGATGTGTTAATAAATGTTTATAATATAGAACATGTAAACAAGGTAATCTTTTGATTGGACTAATTTTAATACATTTTGTCTAACTTTCGGAGAACAAAACCCCCTTCCTCAGGTCAGGATAGGATACTGTAACAGTACTATACTATATTGACCTGAGGAAGAATGTTTTGGCCTCTGAAAGCTAAATCTATTAGTCCAATAAAATGGTATTATTTTATTTTTTATATTTGTTTTATTTCTATTTGTTAATTTGTAAAGTGGTGATTGGTATTTGTTAGTTTTTTTTTTTCAAATTTACATCTGCTGTCTTTATATTTTGCACAGTACTAGGGGACATTTTCTGTTTCTGTGGTGTTGCATTGTATGCAGAGTCTGGCATCTTGGGGGTTCAGTTTAATTTTTGTCTAAATAGAAAGTTTTAATATTACTACTTATTCTATCGTGGATTAGGGTGTATCTGTGTTTGTGAAAAAGACATGGCTTTCACTTGGCATTGACTGTGTAGGATCGACGACGATCTGTACTATTCTGTCTGGTTTTATTTTACAATAGGTGAATTGATGCTCTAGTGCTCACTGTAGTGTTTTAAGATGTTTTCCTTTTCTTTGTGTGATTTAGTAGAAATGACTGCTTATGGTATGGTAGAATTGCTCTATAGGTCCTGAGTGTTTTGTATTCTCGGCATACCTAGTACTGGATTTTGGAGGGGGATGTTAAAAAATGACTGGGAGGGAGGGAGGGGGGCCTTGGAGATGGGAGGGAGGGAGGCCCTGGAGCTGGGGGCCTTGGAGCTCGGAGGGAGCAGTCTGGGAGCTTGGAGGGAAGGGTGGCCGGCCCTGGAGCTAGGGAGGGGGCGGAGCTAGGGGGCGGGGCTAGGGTGGGGCCCCATCAAATTGGTCTGCATAGGGCCCCGCACTTGCTAAGACCGACCCTGGGCCTGGGCCCACCCGAGCCCACTCTTGTCTACGCCACTGTACAACAGTTTATGCAAATTCACTAATGCTCTGCTGCTGCAATGCGAAAGTATGTAGCAGCTCGTTGTGCACACATTTTTGGAAAACCACCATGTGACAACATCTAAGCATGTTACTTTTTCTACCAGGTACTTGTGACCTGGATTGACCACTGTTGGAAGCAAGATACTGGGCTAGATGGACTACTACCACTACTTATCATTTTTATAGTGCTACAAGGCATACGGAGCGCTGTACACCATACACAAAAAAGACAGTCCCTGCTCAAAGAGCTCACAATCTAAATATGGAATGTTGCTAGTGGAATAGCAACATTCCATGTAGAATCTCAAATAGTAGCAACATTCCAGAATCTCAAATAGTAGCAACATTCCATGTTCCACTGCATTAACCACTAGGCTACTCCTCCACTAGCAACATTCCATGTAGAAGCCTGCCCTTGCAGATCAGCAATGCGACTGCGCAGGCTTCTGTTTCTGTGAGTCTGACGTCCTGCACGTACGTGCAGGATGTCAGACTCACAGAAACAGAAGCCTGTGCGGCCGCGTTGTTGATCTGCAAGGGCAGGCTTCTACATTACTACTACTTATCACTTCTATAGCGCTACAAGGCTATACGCAGCGCTGTACACAATACATGAAAAGACAGTCCCTGCTCAAAGAGCTTACAATCTAGATAAGACAGGCAGATGGACCATTGGTCTGACCTAGTATAGTTATGTTTTTATGTTCTTTTCACAAAAAGGGTAACTGCACCTCCATAGGTGTGGCTTATCAGTTTTGCAGTGCCAATGCACAAGCTTTGTCTGTGAGTTGCAGTAGTAAATTTACACATGGACCATAGAACTAGTGTGTGAAATCAGTGTGCTGCATTACACTGACCTCCAAAATAGAAAAGCAGGCAGGAGCAAAAGATGTGTGTGTGTGTGTATCTTGCTAATGCTGCAGAACAGGGTGTAACTCAAGCTTCCCCTGGGGGCTCTGCACTCATGTACTAGGCTTCCTCAGCTGGATTTTGCACACACTGGATCCGGTAACGGAACTGGAAAATACCAGAAAGGGGATGAAGCCAGAAATTAACCACAAGCAACTAATAAGGAACGTGAGAAAAAAAATGCTATGTAAAACAGTACACATGTGTGCTGTGCGGTTTGTATACAAGTACAACAAACACTACGCCTTATGCCCATTGAGATGGCACTTTGTAATTAATTGGCAAGATGTTTTTAAAACCAAAGGAAAAAAAAGACTGACACACAAGTGAATGGCAGATCATACCAGAAGAACAATGGCTTCAGCTAGATGCTCAACAGTTATGCAAACCACTGGCATGCAGCAAAATCAGGGTTTAAATTGATAACCTAATTCCTACTCCTGGGGAGCAGTAGCCAGCCCAAGACTAGGCATTTGCCTAGACTGGCAGCTTCTGAGGGCATCAAAAAGCAGCTGGAGTCAAAGCAAAAGCGTAGGTCCTGACAACCACACAAACTAGTGGAGGAGTGGCCTAGTGGTTAGGGTGGTGGGCTTTGGTCCTGAGGAACTGAGTTCAATTCCCACTTCAGGCACAGGCAGCTCCTTGTGACTCTGGGCAAGTCACTTCACCCTCCATTGCCCCATGTAAGCTGCATTGAGCCTGCCATGAGTGGGAAAGCGCAGGGTACAAATGTAACAAAAATAAAATAGATACTATTGGAGATTCTACATGGAATGTTGCTATTCCACTAGCAACATTTCATGTAGAAGGCTGCGCAAGCTTCTGTTTCTGTGAGTCTGACGTCCTGCATGTACGTGCAGGACGTCAGACTCGCAGAAGCCTGCGCGGCCACATTGGTGATCTGCAAGGGCCGACTTCTACATGGAATGTTGCTAGTGGAATAGCAACATTCCATGTAGAATCTCAAATAGTAGCAACAGTGGAGGAGTGGCCTAGTGGTTAGGGTGGTGGACTTTGGTCCTGAGGAACTGAGTTCAATTCCCATTTCAGGCACAGGCAGCTCCTTGTGACTCTGGGCAAGTCACTTAACCCTCCATTGCCCCATGTAAGCCGCATTGAGCCTGCCATGAGTGGGAAAGTGTGGGGTACAAATGTAACAAAAAGAAAAAAAAACTGAAGGCACTTTTACCAACAGGCAGGAAATTTTCAAACTCCTTATTTACCTAGATTATTCTGGGAGACGTGGCATAAAAGCAGTGCATTTTTTCTAGCAAAAAAGGTGCCGGTACTCAAATGCTAGGCCACTCTTCAGGGGTGGGGTGATCACTGAGGGACCCACCCCACAATAGCCAGGCCCCCTGCAACTAGTCACAGAATCTATGGCAAGGCAGAATTGGTGTGCAGAGCTTGAGCTCTTTCATTAAAACTTGGGGACCCCGGGTCAATGTTTGCAGACAATGGAAAAGGTGCCGGTACTCAGTACCCCCAAGTACCCCCTCAAAAAAAGCCCTGCATAAAAGTGATCATAATTGTTGGCAAGCCGAGAGGCCTAAAAGTCAATTGGAGAGGGCATAAAGCCGAAGACTGGCTTAGGGTACCTTATACCCCAGACCCGGTCCTGGTGGGTTGCTCTTTTGATTATTGTGGGAGCTTGTGGTTGGAATGGGAGGAATGTTGGATTTGGACTGAAAAGAGGCTCAAGCATGCACAGTTACCCAGAACGTGGTATACAACTGGAGAGCATGACATGGCTGGCAGCTGGCATATATCATTTGCAAAGTGGACAGAGATTGTTGGATAGGATGGGATGGTTGATCGATCCTTTTCGGTCATCATCATCTGAGTCCATGACTTGTCGTATGCGTACAATGGGTCTAACCACTCAAAGGAAAGCTAAGCTGATTGACATCGACACTTGTGTTTCTTTTCCACTGATCTATATGAAATGAGGTGATTATAGAGTATAGAATTCTGGCAGAGGAGAAAAGGGGATGGACTATTTTAAATAATTTTTTCGGCTAACAGGCTTTTCCTTAATTAAATTATTGCTGTTAATGTTTCCGTTACAAGGCAAATCAAATCTCTGCGACTAGCACATGACTACCATAACTTTTACCCGTCTGGTATTATGAGCGACAACATCCGTTCCACTGAAATTGTACATGCAAACACCACCTGCCTTTTCCAGATGCTCCTCTAAATGAATTCAGTTACACAAGGAGTGCTAGGTTAAAGTGGTCATGAACCAAATACCAGTATTTATGTATTGAATTTCATCCATAGTCCTCTTCCCCTTCAACTCTAACTAAAGAGCCCTCATGGGCCGTCAGCAGGAGTTTCCTAGTTTTCTCCACATCCTTTCCCACAAACACTGAATACTAAATTGTTTTCCTATGGCCAAAACAGTCACAACGAAATACCTCCAAAGCACTAAACAGTCACTCTAAGTACAGCGTTTGGCTGTTCCAGTCATCATCATCTCTAACACCAACGAGAAGGCTCTTCAGGTCCACAGAAAACAAACAAGGAACACAAACCAGAGCAGATCCAGAGTCCAGAGAAATCTTTTATTGAAACAGACATAACGTGGCTATGTTTTGCCCAACAGGCTGCATCGGGGGAATTCACCGTTTGGAGAGTGAAAGGAGAAGCTGCTTCTTTGCACTACATTTTTTTATCAGGTTCTCAGGAGCTGCCATTGGCTGTCTTGGAAACCTGTTGTACTAGCTGGGGAAGAGCTGCTCTGTCTCCTTGTTAGCAGTGTGTCAATAATCCCCTGATGCAGCTTGTTTGGCGAAACGTGGTGGCTATGTTGGGTCTATTTCACTAAAGACTTCTCTGGCCTCCCGGTCTGCTCTAGTCGTCGTCTGGTCAGTACGAACTACACTGTTACTTACATAAGTACATAAGTATTGCCATACTGGGAAAGACCAAAGGTCAATCGAGCCCAGCATCCTGTTTCCAACAGTGGCCAATCCAGGTCACAAATACCCGGCAAGATTCCAAAAAATGTACAAAACATTTTATACTGCTTATCCCAGAAACTGTGGATTTTCCCCAAGTTCATTTAATAATGGTCTATGGACTTTTCCTTTAGGAAGCCGTCCAAACCTTTTTTAAACTCCGCTAAGCTAACCGCCTTTACTGCTTTCTCCTTTCATATTCCTTGCACATATGGAGTGTAATTTAATAACACAGTGACAAGGCTGTGACACATACACTGAGAGTCTTAAGTATCAGGATGATGTGTGCTAAGCGTGAATTCTATGTCAACAATACTGCACCCCATTGCCATTACAGAATAGTAGCAAAACTCCACGGTTACCATTAGATGCAAGCACTTATATTAGCTCAATGGCTGGTGTAAATGCTTATGCTTTTGGTACATTTATAGTGATAATAAAAAAAAAGTACATTATTTTGATCACATTAATGGGCAAGGTATCACATTATCACGGTTTAGATGGGAGAACAATGATGTATTACAATCTGTATTACACTCTACTGTTTCACATGATGACAGGATAAATTCCGTGGGTCTTGTTGGGTCTCTCTTCTGTGTAATGTATTTCAAAGTGAAGACCGAACCATGATCAGCAAGGAACTGGCAAAAAAAAAAAAACCACTCTAGGACAAAGTCAGACTTTAGGGATTAATTTAAAAGAATTGCAAAGTCCTTGAGTGTCCCTCTGAGTGTGCTCAGGATGATTAAGACACAACCAAGACACTGCCTAGATCAGGCCATCCTTCCAATCTAGATGACAATGTCCTGATGTTTTACCCCCCTGAATTATACCTTTCCAGATCTCTCGCATGCTCAGAATTACCTTGACAAGGTTTATCTCTGGTTCAGACACAACCATCTTATTTTGAATCATACTTGTTGGATTACAGGTGCAAAGGATTGTCCTTCCATTATGCTCACAATAGCAAGGGAACCCTTTCCTCCTGTAAACTTATTTAAATACCTTGACATCTATATTGATCAAGAGCTTTCTTTTAACAAGAAAATTTCTCACATGGTCCACACCACCTTCTAGGAGTTATGACATTTCAGATCCATTCACTCTTTTCTTGATACTGACTCCCAACTTATATTCCTTCATGCCCATTTGACATCAAGGTTAGACTACTGTAATGCAGTATACGCAAGGCTCTCCCAAAGTTATATCAAACTTCTCTCATCCATCTTATAGTTTCCTTTGCTCATCTAATACTCTTTACCTTCACATTCCTCTCTCCCCCCACCCCGATCTTTAGCCCATCTTGACACCACGAGGGACTCAGCATACTTCTTTGCTGCCATCACCTTGTAGAACCTCTTACTACTCTCACTTCAACTTGAGTTATCTTTTTTCAAGTTCAAATTGTCCCTGGAAACTCACTTTTTTTAATCAGGCCTTTGGCAGTGCCTAGGCTGTGGGATTGGCACACACAGGATAGCTGTGCTCTCCCCCTTATTGGATGATGACCTGGAACCCCCTGCCGCAGAAGCTGTGAATACTGAATTTGCAACATTTCCGAGCCCTAGCCAGTTTGTGGAATGAAAAACCTGACTTGGGAATCAAACCTAGGCTCTCTCAGCCATCAGGCTGACCCTTTCCCCTAATAACTTCTGAACCATTCATTCAAATTCTTTCATATTTGTGCCAAAAATAGTAGAGTGCCCAGCAATCCCCAGAACATGCTTTTAATTTGCCCTTGACACTCACAACACTCCCTTTTCTACAGGGGAAAAAGGCAAATTCATTTTTGTTAGAACTAATGATGTCAGAGTAATTGTGATATCATTAAGCATTTTAAATGCTTCCTTGCCATTGGTTGACATTGAGCAATTTTGAAATCTCTGCTGTCATTTGTTAGTAGCTACAACCTAAGGGTAATTTTTGTACTACACAGGGTGACAAATCATCATGAAAGGTTCACACCTCTTATTTTTTAATAGTTTTTCTAATTGTTTTTTTTTTTTTTCCTGGTTTCGCTGAAGCAGCAGGCAGTGCCAGCAGACTGATGAGAAGAGGGAAGCACCCTCCGGGCTTCTGCACACATCACTTTCATTTATTTTGCAGTTAAAAATAAATGGCCAGAAACGGACTAAAAGTCTTTTTCTTTTCCTTTAAGTTCTAATTAAGTGAAGTGGAAGCTTGCCCCCACCTTGCTCTGTGTGACATTCCCTCCCCCCCCCCCACCCCCGCAACCTTATTGGAAGGAGAGACTATTCAAGCGGAGATGCTCTGGCCTTCCGAGGGTCCCAGTGAAACCTTTTAGCCATGAGCCTGCAAATAACAAATAGGATAAGGAGCTGGCTAGGAGAATCTTCTAGAACTTGATACATATCACCCTGCCCCTGAGCCAGGCTGCCTTATTTTTATTTGTTACATTTGTACCCTGCGCTTTCCCACTCATGGCAGGCTCAATGCGGCTTACATGGGGCAATGGAGGGTTAAGTGACTTGCCCAGAGTCACACCAATGTGGCCGTGCAGGACGTCAGACTCACAGAAACAGAAGCCTGCGCAGCCTTCTACATGGAATGTTGCTAGTGGAATAGCAACATTCCATGTAGAATCTTCAATAGTAGCAACATTCCAAGTAGAATCTCCAATAGTATCTATTTTATTTTTGTTGTACCCTGTGCTTTCCCACTCATGGCAGGCTCAATGCGGCTTACATGGGGCAATGGAGGCTTAAGTGACTTGCCCAGAGTCACACCAATGTGGCCGTGCAGGCTTCTGCTTCTGTGAGTCTGACGTCCTGCACGTACGTGCAGGACGTCAGACTCACAGAAACAGAAGCCTGCGGAGCCTTCTACATAGCAACATTCCACGTAGAATCTCCAATAGTAGCAACAGAATCTCAATAGTAGCAACATTCCATGTAGAATCTCCAATAGTAACAACATTCCAAGTAGAATCTCCAATAGTATCTATTTTATTTTTGTTACATTTATACCCTGCGCTTTCCCACTCATGGCAGGCTCAATGCGGCTTACATGGGGCAATGGAGGGTTAAGTGACTTGCCCAGAGTCACAAGGAGCTGCCGGTGCCTGAAGTGGGAATTGAACTCAGTTCCTCAGTTCCCCAAGACCAAAGTCCACCACCCTAACCACTAGGCCACTCCTTCACTTTCACTCACAGGAAATATAAGATCATCTACTGTAGTTTAACCCCTTAGTCTCTCCTGTTTTTGCTAGCTGCTAGTAATACGTATCTTGGCTAGGTTAAATCATTGACTGGAGATGCTAAGTTACCTCTAATGACGTTTCTAAGTACCCCATAAGCCAGTGTTGTTTATCCCTGGAAAGGTAAAAATCTTAGCTTTCCAGTGGTGGATGACATCTAAAGAGCTTCATACAAGGCCAGAGTGAATTAGTAGGCAGGACAGGTGGTTGTCTAGGATGACGAGTTGCAGGGGATAGCAAGAAATACCTCTATAGCAGGCCTAGATATAAGTATAGGGTGACAAATTTTGTAAGCACAAAATGTCCTGGCTTGAAGGGGAGGGGAGGCTTCTCCCATTTGTCATAGTAGTTCAATGAGGTGCTGCATTGGCACTTCGGCTTCACTCAAACCATACAAAACAGAGATAAATACACAGACAAAACGCACACAAAGGCAACACTGAAACAAACACAGATGGGTGTGCACATGCAAACATACACAGAGGTGTTGGAAAGAATTCCATGAGCCATGCTCAGCATGCTTTTCCCATTTGTTACTATTCCCACTGCTGGTATGTGTGTTTCTGCCTCACTTCATTGTCTCCAAGCATCTGTCAACACCCTGCATTTTCTTGCACTTGCAAAACAGCAGGGTGACCTCTGGGTCCAGCTGCTATTTTTCATGGCACTGGTGACAGTATTATGACTTGTATTGGATATGGGGGCTGTGAGATAGCACACACGGTTCCTGGACTAACTCTGCCACCTTCTGTGTAAGCGTGGCTCACAGTGCAGATGTACAGAAAGAGGTGGTGTAATGCTGCCCATGCATGCGGATAGCGGCAGAGCCTTATCACTGATTTGAAGAGAGATGAGTTGTGGCAGGTTGGTTGGTAGGAGGAAGGCAAGGTAGGAGCAGCTAAATTTTGACATTATGTAGGACGACAGTTCCTTGCCTCAGCCATGGGAATGGAGAGCCAATTATTTTTTCAGGAGGCAAAATGCACATATGCGTTTGTTGTTACTCTAAATAGGGGACTGAAGCAGTAAACCATGCACTGAAACTTAGCAAGTGGTTGCCTAATGCATATACAAAATAAAAGATGAAAAATACACACTTACCCCCGGATTCTATTTAGCATGAATTAAGTTGTGTGTGCAAGTCTGATCGTATTCTGGATTTGCGTGCGCAACTTAATTAGTTAACAAGACAAATCGGCGCTGATAATTGCCAATTAACAAGCAATTATTGACACTAATTGGCATTAATTAGAATTTACGTGCACAACTAACGTGATGTTCGTAAATTCTAATTCATATAGTTGAAAGGGGGATGTGGCCATGGGCAGGTCAAGGGTGTTTCAAAAATCAATGCGCGTTGTTATAGAATACACCCGGGTCGCGCCTAATTTAGGCGTCAGCATTTACACCAAGTTTTACTTGGCATAACTGTCTGCAACTAAATTTAGTCATGCAGATGGGCGCTTGGCATATTCTATAAAGTACAATTAAATGTACACATACTTTATTGAATACACCTCGGCGTATATTTTTAGTGCCGATTTTTTTTAGGCACAATATATAGAATCTAGTCCCAGTGGCGTCGCGAGGGCAGCTGACACCCGGGGCGGGTCGCCGCTGCGCACCCCCCCCTGGGTGCAGTGCAGCACAACCCCCCCCCCCCCTGAGAACATACCTGGAAGACGGTGAGGGGCGGGCGGGAAAGCCAATCCGTCGAGTGCACGCCGCTGGGGGGTGTTGGCGCCTCGCTGGTTCCCTGCTCTCTCTGCCCTGGGGCAGAGAGAGCAAGGAACCAGCGAGGCGCCGACACCCCCCAGCGGCATGCACCCGGGGCGGACCGCCCCACCGCCCCCCCTTCCTACGCCACTGTCTAGTCCTTAAGGTGTGACATAATGGCACTTTTTCCTTCTTTTATTTTCAGTTAAGTAACCACTCTCTCTCCCCCCCTCCCCCAATCCTTGCCCTTACTTTTTCTTTTGTTTTTTTGTTTTTCATTTTCTCTTCTTCACTGTGGCTGTAGCAACTGCTGTGCCGTTCTCTGCTATGGCCACAGCCAGTGAAATGTTTCCTGTGTCATAGGGCATAGGTGAAATGTTTCCTGTGTCATAGGGCACAGGTGGTATTTCTTCACTATAACCATGGCCTGCTCCATACATGTTGTCCTGCAAGGCTTGAGATCCCCCTGGCACATTTAGCTCCTCTTTGCCGTGCGTTCTACTGACCTCAGAATAGGTTGGGTTTTACATGCGGAAACAAATCTGTGTGTAGATGGAGGAACAGACAGATAGATAGACCCTCGTTATAGGCACTCTCACTGCGATGAAACACACCTAAAATAGCCTGTACATAAAGGACTAGATTCTATATATCATACATAAAAAATCAGTGCCAAAATGAAATACACCTAGGCGTATTCTATACCATACGCCTAGGCGTACTTTATAGAATAAGCCTAAACTTCTACACGACCAAATTTAGTTGCGGGCTGTTACGGCAAATAAAACTTGGTGTAAATGCCGACGTCTAAATTAAACGCAGACCGGGTGTATTCTATAACAACGCGCATAGATTTTATAAATGCCCATGACCTGCCCATTCCATGCCCATGGTCATGCCACCTTTTCCACTATGCGACTTACAATTTACATGCATCACATTACAGAATACGCTTAGACAGTTGTGCCCACAAATTCTAATTAATACCAATTAGTGTCAATAATTGTTTGTTAATTGCAATTATTGGCGCTGACTGGCTTGTTAACTAATTAAGTTGCGCATTTCTGAATTTGCATGCGCAACTTAATTAGTTAACAAGCTAATAAGCGCTAATAAGTTTCTCCCGATCCTACTTAAATTTACATTATCCAGTTTGCAATGGCCTTAAATACAAATTTACCTACGCATCCAGCTTCTCCTTCATAGGCACACGGCTATGGAATGCATTACCCAAAATCTTAAAATTAACTCAGAACCATCTAAATTTCAGAAAACTACTGAAGACCACCCTGTTCAAGAACCTAGGAGTCAATGTACAGGAGACAACATAAGCTTAACACTGATAACCTAGGGGCCAATGTAATAAGGTGTGAGAGTTAACAGAGAACTTTTTACATGGAGAGCCTAGAGGCCAATGTACAAGAGGCAACACGGAGCTTAACATGAGAACCTAGGGGGGGTTCAAGAAGGCTTACTCTCCAGACCCAACCTAACTTACTTCTTCTTTGTTATTGCAAAATTCATGGACCTTGCTATCTTTTTTTCTCTTATTATCTTTGTTGTTTTTACGATACCTATACGATTATTATCTTCCATTAAATTGTCTAATGGTATTTTCTGAATTGTAACCTGCCCTACAGTTTTGAGTAAGCCACATTGAGCCTACAACTAGTGGGAAAATGCGGGGTATAAATGTGTTAAATAAATAAATAAATAAATATATGGAATCCGAGGGAAAATGTGTGCAAACCTGGGAGAGCCCGGTGCTTGCCTTACAGACATCACACAGGCATGTGCTAGCAGTAAAATCAATATTCTGCACACAGAAACTTTGTATCTATACTATGAGTTGCATGTGCATACATTATCCACGTGTCTGCAATGCTATTCTATTGGTATGGCATCATTTAGATTTCCCCAGTCAAGCTCTTTACCCTCCATTTCACAGCCCCAGCACCTCTCCCTTAACTCAATCACATCAACTGCTCATCACCCTGACGGTGTTTTATGCATCCTTTTTTTTTACAAAGCAAGGAAAAACATTGCAGGTGTTTCATGCTCACACAAAAGAGAATAAACCGGCATGAAATCCTCACTAACACTAGTCACAGACAAAAAAAAAAGCTAACTTTGTACTTCATCTCTGTAGAGGAGTGTGGTAGCCGTGTTAGTCCACTCTTAAGGTTATCAATAAAAATCAAACAAAATAAAACATGGAAAAGAAAATAAGATGATACCTTTTTTATTGGACATAACTTAATACATTTCTTGATTAGCTTTCGAAGGTTGCCCTTCTTCCTCAGATCGGAAATAAGCAAATGTGCTAGCTGACAGTGTATATAAGTGAAAAATTCAAGCATTACTATGACAGTCTGACAGGGTGGGAGGATGGGGGTGGGTCGGAGGTATGCATGGGGACATCAAAGCATATCATTGATATTCTAACAGGATGGGTGTGGATAGGTGAGAGGTGGGGTGATCAACAGAGACATACAGCTTTATACATACTTCATCTCTGTAATGCATTAAAGCCCCAGCATTAGAAATCAGTACTCTCTGAACCTTCAGCTGTTCTGTGCACTTCTTTACACAGCAAATACCTTCAATAGCATTGGATAAAGAAATTGAAATGTGCAGTGGACAAATGTCTTTGCACATTTTTTTTTGTTTGCTAGGCTCCCTTCAACATAGGGTGGCAAAACTTCCACAGAAACTCGTATGCAGAGCCCGCACTAAGCTCTATGTTAAGTCTCCTGCGCATTTTTACATTGGCCCCTAGGTTCTCATGTTAAGCTCCGTGTTGTCTCTTGTACATTGGCCTCTAGGCTCTCCATGTAAAAAGTTCTATGTTAATTCTCTCACACCTTATTACACTGACCCCTAGGTTCTTCATGTTAAGCTCTGCGTTAACTCTTGCACACCTTTTTACTTTGACCCCAAGGCCCTCCATGTTCCGCTCTACATTGGCCCCTTGGTCCTGCATGTTAAGATCTGTGTTGTCTCCTGTGCATTGGCCTCTAGGTCCTCTGTATTAAGTTCTGTGATGTCTTCTGCACCTGATTACATTGGCCCCTAGGTTCTCTGTTCTGTGTTAAGTCTTCCACAGCTTATTAAAATTGGTCTCTAGATCCTCCATGTTAAATTTTGCATTGTGTCCCACACATTATTACATTGCCCCCCCCCCCCCCCCCAGGTTCTTCATGTTAAGCTCTGTGTTTTCTTCTGTACATTAGCCCCTTGGACCTCTGCATTATGCTCTGTGATGTCTTCTGCACCTTATTACATTGACGCCTAGATCCTCCGTGTTAAGCTCTGTGTTTTCTTCTGTACATTAGCCCCTTGGACCTCTGTAATACGCTCTGTGATGTCTTCTGCACCTTATTACATTGACCCCTAGATCCTCCATGTTAAGCTTTGTGTTGTCTCCCACACTTTATTACATTGGTGCCTAGGTTTTCTGCATAAAGCTTTGCTTTAATTCCTTGTATCTTGCATTGGCTCATAAATCCTTTGTATTAAGCTGTGCTTCAGGTCTCTTGAATCTTGTCACATTAGTCCATAAGTCTTCTGCAGTAAGCTCTGCTTTAAATCTCTTGTACCTTATTACATTGGCCCTCTAAGTCCTCTGCATTGTGCACTCTTGATCTTAGTTAGATTTTGATGGCTAAAATGTGACTTGTATTGAATTAAAAGCAATTGGGGGGCACCTACATTGCAGGGATTGTTTCTATAGTTAATAGGAGAATGGGGTTTGATTTCTAAGCTCAGCTTTTGCTCCTCAGGCTGACCAGGGGTAAGGTGGGGAAGGGGGAAGTTAGAAAACCTGCAATATTGGATTATCAGTACAGGAATTTAGAAAAGAAAGCAGTGCCCCCCTGAAGTTCCCTCGGGATGTTTTCAGGTCAGTGGCCCCCTCCCCCCCCCCTTCTTATGTTATAACAATGCTGGGGTCAGACCTGGGCACAGAGGAGTGTTTATGAATACTCTATATAAAATAAAACAATAAAATGAGGTGTTTAAAATCTGAGGACTTCTTTACTTCTTCCTCAAAGATAAAAGCCGACACCAAAGAAACAAACTACAAAAAAGAACAGAGACAATGAGAAAAAAAAGAGCAAGAAAGAGTAAGAAAGAACAAGGAAGAAAGATGAAAAAGGAAAGAAACTGAGGGAAAGAAGAAAGTGAAAGCAGAGAGGTGGCCTGGGCTCAGCAGCAGCAGACTTCCTTTGGCTTTGAACTTCCAAAAATCCTCATCGCTAGGGGTCACACAAGTTTGGAATCCAGAATAGCCATATAAATAAAATACAAGTATATTTCACGCCAGGAAAGGCAAGTATTTAATTCTGCCATTGCTACAATTTTCTTCACAATTTCTGCTGCATTGCCTATTGATGAGTTTTTAATATTTAATTCCGGGCCAGAAAGTGCTTCGTAAATAACCTGCCCATCAATAGCAATTTGAGTTAAGGCCTAGGCACTAAATGGAATACTTTCTCATTGATTGACCTTCTGTTATTTTCTTTCAAATGATTGAAAAAATGGTAAGCCCACCTCAGAAATCTCAAGCAAAGAAAAAAACGCCCTCTTTTCGACCTCTGATTTCTGTGGAAACAACTCTTCCAAGGCCTCTGGGGCCCTTTTATGAAGGCGCACCGAAAAGTGGCCTGCACTGGTGTAGGCGCGTATTTTGGACGTGCGCAGGTCCATTTTTCAGCACGCCTGGAAAAAAGGCTCTTTTTTGTGGCTGTAAATGGGCGTGCGGCAAAATTATAACCAGCAACTGTCCATTTTCTGCCTGAGACCTTACCGCTACTATTACTACTACTTAACATTTCTAGAGCGCTACTAGGGTTACGCAGCGCTGTACAATTTAACAAAGAGAGACAGTCCCTGCTCAAAGAGCTTACAATCTAATAGATAAGAGTGAGACAAATATAGGACAATCAAGCCATTGTGACATCACTGATGAGGTTGGCTCTTAGGCATTGGTGGAATGAGGCATTATGACATCACAATAGCAGCTCTGGATAAATCACTGCTATATGTAATACTACTACTACTACTACTTAACATTTCTAGAGCGCTACTAGGGTTACGCAGCGCTGTACAATTTAACAAAGAGAGACAGTCCCTGCTCAAAGAGCTTACAATCTAATAGACAAGTGAACGGTCGGTCCGATAGGGGCAATCAAATTGGGGCAGTCTGGATTCACTGAACGGTAAGGGTTAGGTAAGGTCTCATGCACTAACCGGGCGGTTAGCGTCAGTGTGCGTAAACTGACGATTACTGTCGGATAAGTGCCACACGGTAGAAAATATTTTCTACCACGTGCTTTGGACGCGCATCAAAAATGGAACTACTTGGGCGGCACACAGTTGAGCGAGCTCTGCACCGCTCGGAGATCGGCGCTCTGAAAAAAAGTGAATCTTCTCATCTATGCCACATACCAAAAAGAAGGGTACGGTCCGGGGGGGGGGGGGAAGCCTCGACAACCCGGACCTCCTCTCCACATCAGGCTTCGATAGAGCGGTTCATCTCGCGAATTCCCATCCAAAATACCGAGAGAAGCCCGGCTGTCCTCCAGGAGGGGGAAATCCTGGAGGACTTGGGCCTAGATGTCACTCTATCTCCTCCGGTGCTTGATCCACCGCCCCACCCAGAAGGACGCCAAAGCCAGAGGGGACCCCTTGAGACCGAAGTGGTTATCACGGGAACCTTATTCGAAGGCACTGGAAAAGCGCAACCTGAGGGGACGCAAAGGCCAGTAGGCCCGAGCACCGAATGGAAGCAAGTAAGAACAGCTCCTGGGACGGTGTCGTTGGAGAACGTTTGGATAGTTCTCCAACAGTTGGCGGTTACCGTTGAAAAATCTACAAAGGGACTTTCCTCCCTAGTGAGTGCAATGAATAATTTTTCTGAGTCTTTGGCTGTTATTAAAAAGGAATTTACTACTCAAACAAGTAGAGGAGTGTGGTAGCCGTGTTAGTCCACTCAAGGTTATCAATAGAAATCAAACAAAATAAAACATGGAAAAGAAAATAAGATGATACCTTTTTTATTGGTATGTCTCTGTTGATCACCCTCCCCTCACCTATCCACACCCATCCTGTTAGAATATCAGTGATATGCTTTGATGTCCCCATGCATACTTCCTACCCACCCCCCTCCTCCCACCCTGTCAGACTGTCATAGTAATGCTTGAATGTTTTCACTTATATACACTGTCAGCTAGCACATTTGCTTATTTCCGATCTGACGAAGAAGGGCAACCTTCGAAAGCTAATCAAGAAATGTATTAAGTTATGTCCAATAAAAAAGGTATCATCTTATTTTCTTTTCCATGTTTTATTTTGTTTGATTTCTATAGATTCTACATGGAATGTTGCTATTCCACTAGCAACATTCCATGTAGAAGTCAGCCCTTGTAGATCACCAATGTGGCCGCGCAGGCTTCTGCTTCTGTGAGTCTGACGTCCTGCACATACATGCAGGACGTCAGACTCACAGAAACAGAAGCCTGCGCAGCCTTCTACATGGAATGTTGCTAGTGGAATAGCAACATTCCATGTAGAATCTCCAATAGTAGCAACATTCCATGTAGAATCTCCAATGGTATCTATTTTACTGTCATAGTAATGCTTGAATGTTTTCACTTATATACACTGTCAGCTAGCACATTTGCTTATTTGTGATCTGACGAAGAAGGGCAACCTTCGAAAGCTAATCAAGAAATGTATTAAGTTATGTCCAATAAAAAAGGTATCATCTTATTTTCTTTTCCATGTTTTATTTTGTTTGATTTCTACTGATAACCTACTCAAACAACAAAGCTCAATCAGGATGTGTAAAAGCTGCAAGATCTATCTTCAGAGCTAATAAAAAGACAAAACTATAATAACTAGAAAGATTAATCAAATTGAAAATTACAATCGGAGATTAAACGTACGCATCTTAAATTTCCCGAGAGAAAATGGAATATCACCGTTAGATGCCTTAAAAAAATATCTGGTTGAAGTTTTACAATATTCCTCAGAGTTACTACCTCTTGTAAACTAAATCTACTTTATAAGAAATAAATCTTCTGGTACACCTATAAGCAATGAGGCGCAAACAGCTCTAAATGTAGCTACTTTATCAGAACAATCAGAAAGAATGACTTTAGTGGTTCAATTTGTTTTTCAACAGAATGTGGACGCCGTTAAAAAAGTATATTTTCGTAAAATGAACGAACCATTTTGTGGTAAAACTGTACGTATTTTTCAAGATGTCACAAAACAGACACAGGATATTAGAAAGTTGTTTTTGAGTATGAGAAAGGAGATCCAAGACTTGGGAGCCTCCTTCTTTCTGAACTATCCTAATAAATGTACTATCAAACATGAAGGTTTAAAATATATATATTTTTTTTTCAGCCAGAGCAGCTAAGAGTTTTTCTTGATTCTAGGAAGATATAATTCCTAATGGTTATTACCCAACTGATTAAGCTGAAGAATTGATGGATGGAACCCATGAGCATTGAAAGTAATTCTGAGTCTTTTGATGCAAAAAGAAGAAATTATTAGTTGAGATAAGTTTTCTTTATGAAAAACAAAGAAATCGCTCACCGGGTTTAGAACAGGATCACCGGGTTTGAATTCCTGCATTGGCTTCCTGTGAAGGACCGTATCGTTTTCAAGATCTGCGCATTGGTGCACAAAATCATCTATGGAGACGCTCCTGCTTCCATGGACACTCTCATTAACTTGCCGCCCAGGAACTCCCGCAAGTCAGCTCGCACGTATCTCGATCTCCACTATCCAGCTCTCAGTGGCCTCAAATATAAGACTGTCTATGCGTCCTCTTTTTCTTATCTTAGCACTCAATCCTGGAACGGACTGCCCCAAGCGGTCAAATTCACCCCAGATCACCCGACCTTTGAGAAGCGGCTCAAGACCTTCCTTTTCGGTAGAGCATATGCCGTGGACCCTCCTGGTGTTACATCCCTCTGAGCCACGGCAGCCACATCAACAAATTGACTCCTTCCCCTCTCTCCCTCTCCCTCCTGTTGTTCCTCTTTCCCTTCTCTGACGCTAATTCCTGTATTTTGTATTAATGTTGCTTAATAGACTATTGATCGCCACATTGAGCCTGTCCATGGGTGGGAATAATGTGGGATATAAATGCCATAAATAAATAAATAAATAAATAAAATGCGTGCTAAGCCTATTCTTTCTAAATGTTTCATTTTTCTTTCTTCTTTTTAGTTTTAACCCCACTATTCTTATGTATGCCCCCTCTTTATAGCCTTTTTTTGTGATATAAAAAAGACAATTATTGTAATCCTTTATTAATTTATTCAGGTGGATGATGTAATCTTATAATATCTTCCTGTCTGCTTTTCTGAAACAAGAATCTCTTGTAATATAAAACTTTGAAATTATAAATTTAAAAAAAAATGGAATTACTTCCCGGGGCACGCAGTAACCAGGCGGCAGTTTCAATTTGACTTGCGTTGGACAGGCGTATGCGCCTACGCAGCTTATTAAAAGGGCCCCTCTGATCGTTAAGGAATGGTAGGTTGCTGGTACTAACCTAGCTACCCAGAGCCTGCAATGACCTCGCTCCTTACCACTGCTTTCAAGTGTGAACAAGAGGGGCAGTCACTCAGGGCACAAAGATACTTGGGGATGAAAAAATGACTGAAATACCACTGTGAACGAACAGTCGATGAAAAACCAGGAACAGCACCTGCTATCCTGAATGACTGAAGAGAGGAGAGAGAGAGAAAGAGGGCTTGGGAATACAGAGAAGAGGTGGGGAAAGAGAGGAGGATGAGAACAGGAGGATTCAAATCCTATTGCCTGCTCTGGATGCTGGTACCTGGTCAAAATAGCCCCGATAAAATGGCTCCCCGACAAAAAAGCTCCCGCGATAATAGCCTCTGACCAGTGGCGTACCAAGGGGGAGGGCGGTCTGCCCCGGGTGCACGCCGCTAGGGGGTGCCGCGGCGCGAGCCTGCTGCGAGAGTTCGCTAACTTCTCTCGTTCGCTGCAGCTCCCTCTGCCCCGGAACAGGTTACTTCCTGTTCCGGGGCAGAGGGAGCTGCAGCAAACGAGCAAAGTTAGTAAACTCACAGCAGGCGCGCGCTGCGGCACCCCCCCCCCAAGCGCATGCACCTGGGGGGGGGTGCCGCCCCGGGTCTCCGCCCTCCTAGGAACGCCACTGCCTCTGACATAACAGCCACTGTCAAAACAGCCTGCCCACAATATAGCCCTTGACAAATTAGCCCCCGGACAAAAGGGCCTGATCAGGCTGCCCAGAATATAGGACTGCATTTTTTTCCTAATAATCTTACCTTGGCAAACAGGATAAGGTTGGTAAGACTATGAAAATGATGACAATATTGTTTTGTTTGTTTTTAATTAGCATGTTGATGGAAGAATAGTTTCCTTAAACAGCAGAACAGATCACGAATACCAGTTGGTAGCTATAGAATTTTGTTTATTTATATATGCTTTATTCAATGCTGGTAGGAGCCTTTATCAGTGAAGATTTTACTTGTAGTTTATCATCTTTTTTTTTTTTTTTTTTTTACTTTTTTTATTTATCATTTTACTTAATTACATTCACATTTATCACGTAAATGTAAGGAAAAACAGAAATTAATATAAGGAAAAAGAAAAAACATTTTCTCACAACAATATATATAATTGTCCACAATTGGGGAACTCAAGATCAGGAAAACAATCTCAAAGAAAATAAGAAAAACACCAGGTGGTTAATCTTACAAATTCATATTTTCTGAGGGAGGAAGGTTAATCGGTAATTGCAGCCGGCACAGTGGTAACTAAAGGAAGTTGCTGCAGAGGGTTCTTCATCTGTTCTTTTAACCCTAGAACGCATGACGTTAAAAATATACATATTAACGTCATGGGGGCCTTTTAGGCCCCCTTGCACATAATGTAGAAAAACACACTTAAATAACTTTCACAAGTTTATTTCAAAATTGCTCAATAAAATATGAATAGTGGACAACATTTTAATTATAATTTTTCACAGAAAACACCAAAAAATCTTTTTTTTCCCAAATTTCACGCAAAGACATGAAAACACACAAAAATGCATAGAAATCTATAGCAAATTAGCTGCAGCTACATTTTTATTCTAACTTTCTTTTCTATTATATTAGTCTTCCAAACAATTCTGACATGTTATTTTTTCAGAAGAGAGTGTTCTTTGCAAACAGTTTCCTTACAAGTGGAACAATATCGCTCAGTTTTCCTCTCTATGTTTCTTGGACACATGAAACAACGCTTTCGTTTTCTTTCTCCTGGCTCTGGAGTAATCTGAAACTGTACGCCACACCGTTTCATTGCTTCTTTAGTTTTCTTTGGCAAGCATTTCAAGTCGCTTCGCTCTATCATGTGAGGTATTACAAGTTCATGACAAAGGTCCTTCAAGAATAAGCGTCTCCTGTCCTTCCTCTGTGCATGAAATTCAGGATGAGTTTCTGTATAAATAATGAATGAATTTAGGGCTGCTACATCAAGCATATTTGAAAATAGTACTACAGGCCATCGTTTTGTTTGCCTCTTACACGAATATTCTCCCACCATCTCATCCATTTTATCTACACCTCCTTTTGTTGCATTGTAATGCAGGATGATTTCTGGTTTAAATTTTTGGTTATTGCTGTCAACACTGCAATCGTGATGCATGGTACTGAGTAAAATTACAGATTTCTCCTTCTTTGCCTTGTAAGATACCAAAGTCGCTTTGTTATTGAATCCAAAGACACTCTCATAAAGTGCTCGCTGACGATTGTGTTTGAGTGCTGCTGGAATTTCTCGTCTGTTTTGCTTTATAGTACCAACAAGTGTAATAGCTTTTGCAAGCAGAAAATTGCCTAGTTCAACATTGGTGAAATAATTGTCCATGGTGATGTTTCTACCTGAATTGAATATTGGAACAGCAAGAGTTTTGACTATTTCAGACCCCAGATCCTTCTGTACTGGTGCACCAACCTCTTTGCCACAGTAGATTACGCCATTTATGCCATAATAATTTGCAGAATCACACATCCAGAAGATTTTTATACCGTACTTGGCTGGCTTGCTGGGCATGTATTGTATGAATTTGCAGCGTCCTCTGAACGGTACAAGTTGCTCATCTACAGTAACATTAGTACTAGGATTGTAAAGTTTTGTGCAATTTTTGATAAATATGTTCCAGATATAACTGATAGGGGCTAATTTGTCTGTTTCAAACCTCGCTGCACGAGTTCGCTTATCATCAAAGCGAATGATCCTTCTAATTTCCTCATATCTGCCCACTGACATTGTCGCCTTATAGTGTGGATCAGAAAGTGGGTCCAGAAATAATTCTCGTATTGGGACATCATACAATTTTTGACTCCCTGCCAGCAGGAAAAGTCCAATATATGCATAAAGTTCCTCTTTTGAGATATTTTTCCAGGACTTATTTTTTGCTGAAGCGATACATCTTCCTTCTAGGTTTGAACATAATAGGACCTCTTCTGCAATATTGTCAGAAAAATAAGTACAGAATACATCTTTAGGGGTAAAGTAACTGGGACTTCCCACAGCTCCTTGAGCCTGTCTCACAATATTGTGTATTGGAGTACGTCCGACTAATGTAGGATTACTGTCCCAAAAAACATTCATTTTGGATGTTCTACTTATCACTTCTTGAGGATCCACTAGATTCACTTCTTCATCATCAGAAGAATCACTGGATGAGGATGTTTGATTAGCTGGTGGCAGATATTCTTCATCAGACAAAGATAGTTCACTTTCATCATCGCTTTGAAACATAATCGCTTCAATCTCTTGGTCAGTCAGACACTTGGAGGAAGACTGTGCCATTGCTGACTAGATGTTAGAAAATGAAACAGATTTCCTCTCAACAGCTTATCTTATCACAGGTCCTTCAGCAATTAGCTCACAGTGTATACTGTCCTCAGTGTTCAGAGGACCTGAGGTGATGTCATGGCCTTATCACTCCCTCCAAAAATCACATGACATCCTCACATGTTATTATCCACACCCTGGCCCCTCCACCAGCATTACTGAGTACAAATAAAGTAACTTGAGACACAAACACTTCTGAGAACATGATAAAAACAGCGGGGGCCTAAAAGGCCCCCAATTCGTACAGATGTAGTTTTCACCAAACAAGCATTGTTACACCATAATGCCTATGAAAAAAAATTATATGAACAACTGGATATTATCAACAATGACATACTTGAGGAATACCTTGAGTTTCAAAATTCTAACTAAAGTAATTTTGCAGATAATAGCAAAAATGTAAGCATGGGGGCCTAAAAGGCCCCCAATATGCGTTCTAGGGTTAACTCCACAAACTCTTGTAATTTCTTGGGTTCAACAAATAAGTAATAAGGAAATTAAACACTTACAAAGGAATCGCTCTAGGAAGGTCCCACCTAGGGCAATGTATCATCTTTTTTTTTTCTGATGTTTTATTTTTTTTCTAGCGGCTATTTTGTGTGGTAAATTTAAAACGAATCGGAGAAAATTTTTCTTCACCCAACGTGTAATTAGACTCTGGAATTCGTTGCCGGAGAACGTGGTACGGGCGGTTAGCTTGACGGAGTTTAAAAAGGGGTTAGATAGATTCCTAAAGGACAAGTCCATAGACCGCTATTAAATGGACTTGGAAAAATTCCGCATTTTTAGGTATAACTTGTCTGGAATGTTTTTACGTTTGGGGAGCGTGCCAGGTGCCCTTGACCTGGATTGGCCACTGTCGGTGACAGGATGCTGGGCTAGATGGACCTTTGGTCTTTCCCAGTATGGCACTACTTATGTACTTATGTTAAGGGGGCTATTTTGTCAAGGGTTACTTTGTGGGCGGGGCCATTTTGTCAAGGGTTCCTCTGAGCTTATTTCATGCTTTCTGAATCTCTGCGATTGTTCCTACAACCTGTGGTGGAAGTCCATTCTAGGTGTCCACTACCCTTTTGGTAAAGAAATATCTTCTGGTGTTGCTTCTAAGTTAACCCACCTTGTCACTGTGGATTTGCATTGTTATTAGAGGAACAAAAACTTTGTTTTTCATAAAGAAAAATGATCTCAACCAATAATTTCTTCTTTTTGCATCACAAGACTCAGAATTACTTTCAGTGCTCATGGGTTGGCTCCAAAGAAGGCTGCTCTGTGCAGGAGCCAATCTAGAACAATGAGCAGGGATTTGGATTTAAGCCCAACTTTTTTAGCAGTAGCTCGAGATGCGTTATATTCAGGTACAGTAGATAATTTCTTAGTCCCTAGAGTATTTTACATGTTTGCACTTGAGGTAAAGGAGGGGTTTGGGGCTCTTTTACTAAGCCACGTGGAGGGGCATAATGGAACGGCGCCGGCCAAATCGATGGCCGGCCATCTTCGGGGCCGGCTCCGTGACGGAGCGGAGCCAAGCGTATTTTCGAAATATGCTCGGCGCCGGCCAAATCGCTCGCCGGGTTTAGAACAGGATCGCCGGGTGCAGAGGAGATGGACGGCTTCGTTTTTCAGCCATAATAGAAACCGGGCCCAGCCATCTCAAACCCGATGAAATGCAAGGCATTTGGGCGTGGGAGGAGCCAGCATTTGTAGTGCACTGGCCCCCCTCACATGCCAGGACACCAACCAGGCACCCTAGGGGGCACTTACAAAAATTTGAAAAAAACAAAAATAGCTTCCAGGTGTATAGCACCCTTACCTTGGGTGCTGAGCCCCCCAAATCCCCCCCAAAACCCACTCACCACAACTCTACACCATTACCATAGCCCTAAGGGGTGAAGGGGGCATCTACATGTGGGTACAGTGGGTTTGGTTTTTTTTTTGAGGGCTCAGCATTAACCACCACAAGTGGAACTGGTAGGGGGGGATGGGCCTGGGTCCACCTGCCTGAAGTGCACTGCACCCATTAAAAACTGCTCCAGGGATTTGCATACTGCTGTCAGGGAGCTGGGTGACATTTGAGGCTGGCATAGAGGCTGGCAAAAAAGTTTTTTATTTTTATTTTTTTAGTGTGGGAGGGGGTTGGTGACCACTGGGAGAGTATGGGGAGGTCATCCCCCATTCCCTCCGGTGGTCATCTGGTCAACTGGGGCACCTTTTTGAGGCTTGGTCGTGAAAATTAAAGGACCAAGTAAACCCGGCGAAATACTGATTAACGCTGCTTTTTTTTTCCATTATCTGCAAACGCTGGCCATCTGGTAGCCACACCCATGCCCGACCATGTCCCACCTTCGCTTCGCCGCCAACATGCCCCCTTGAACTTTCGCCGTCGCAGCGACGGGAAAGTGGCGATGGTGTCAAAAAAGCAGCTTTCGATTATACTGATTTCGTCGCTTTTGCGAGATCGCCAGCCACCTCCCGATTTATGTAGGAAGATCGCTGGTGATCACTTTCGAAAATAAGCCTGATAGGCACTCAACTGTGGAATGCTTTACCCAAATCAGTAAAATCTACCCAGAACTACCTAAAATTCAGAAAATTATTGAAATCAGTATTGTTTAAGAAGGCTTATTCCCCAGGTTCAACTTAATTTGAATTACTTTTTCTATTAATAAGATCCAAGGACACTAATTACATATTATTATCTTTTGCCTATAGCTGTTTAATTGTTATTTCTTATCCTATTCTCAATTTCTACTACTACTACTACTACTACTACTACTATTTAGCATTTCTATAGCGCTACAAGGCATACGCAGTGCTGCACAAACATAGAAGAAAGACAGTCCCTGCTCAAAGAGCTTACAATCTAATAGACAAAAAATAAATAAAGTAAGCAAATCAAATCAATTAATGTGAACGGGAAGGAAGAGAGGAGGGTAGGTGGAGGCGAGTGGTTACGAGTCAAAAGCAATGTTAAAGAGGTGGGCTTTCAGTCTAGATTTAAAGGTGGCCAAGGATGGGGCAAGACGTAGGGGCTCAGGAAGTTTATTCCAGGCGTAGGGTGCAGCGAGACAGAAGGCGCGAAGTCTGGAGTTGGCAGTAGCGGAGAAGGGAACAGATAAGAAGGATTTATCCATGGAGCGGAGTGCACGGGAAGGGGTGTAGGGAAGGACGAGTGAGGAGAGATACTGGGGAGCAGCAGAGTGAGTACATTTATAGGTTATTAGAAGAAGTTTGAACAGGATGCGAAAACGGATAGGGAGCCAGTGAAGGGTCTTGAGGAGTGAATAATTGCTTTATTCACTGTAGCCTTACTACAGATTTATATTAAGCCACTTTGAGCCATCAGCGGGAAAATGTGGGATATAAATGTAATAATAAATAAATAAATAAGTACGGACTATAAATGCTAATAAATGACATATATAGCATCCAGCGGATTGTGTGCAATTGAAAAAGGGGTCATACACATGGGAGGAGCATGGGTGGGACGTGGGAGTGTCACACATCAACACATGCATCATCTAATATAATAAAACGCACCGTGAACGTTCTAATGAGGACAACGTTCTGAAGCCATCTGACGTCACTCCCTGAGTCCCTGGCTGTAGGGTTTGTGGCGTTCGTGGTGTGAAGCCACCCAGCCGTCTCTGCCCCGCCCTCGCGTCTAAACAAACAAATCCGGAAGCGAAGCGTCAGGGAAGGAGGCGGCGCTCCCGACGTCTAGCCTTCCCTTCGCTGTGTTCCGCCTTCAAAAAAAGGCGGAACACAGCGAACGAAGGGAAAGCTAGACGTCGGGAGCGCCGCCTCCTTCCCTGACGCTTCGCTGCCGGAAACGCCACGGAGGTAAAGTTAAAAAGAATAAAAAAAAAAAAAAAGGGATGCATGGATGCGAAGTGGGGGGGAGAAGAGGGCGGGCCAGGCTGGGACATGGGAGAGAGAGGAGCATGGATGCGAGGGGGGGCCATGGAAGGGAGAGAGGGGACTTGCTGGAAAAGGATGAATGGAGGCAGCAGGGGACAGAGGAGCATGGATGGGCATGGATTGGGAGGGCAGGACTCAGGGAGAGAGGGAAATTGCTGGATAGGGATGAATAGAGGGGACAGATGGGCATGGATGGATATGGATTGCAGGGCAGGCCTCAGGCAGAGAGGGCAATTGCTGGATAGGGATGAATGGAGGGGCCAGGTGACAGAGGAGCATGGATGGGCATGGATTGGAAGGGCAGGACTCAGGGAGAGGGGACTTGCTGGATAGGGATGAATGGAGGGGACAGATGGGCATGGATGGATATGGATTGCAGGGCAGGCCTCAGGCAGAGAGGGGAAATGCTGGATAGGGATGAATGGAGGGGGCAGTGCCCATGGAGAGAGGGGAATTGCTTGAAATGGATGAATGGAGGGGGCAGGGGACAGAGGAGCATGGATGGGCATGGATTGGGAGGGCAGGACTCAGGGAGAGAGGGAAATTGCTGGATAGGGATGAATAGAGGGGACAGATGGGCATGGATGGATATGGATTGCAGGGCAGGCCTAAGGGAGAGAGGGCAATTGCTGGATAGTGATGAATGAAGGGGCCAGGTGACAGAGGAAGTCTTGCCTCACCAATCTAATGCATTTTTTTGAGGGGGTAAGCAAACATGTGGACAATGGGGAGCCGGTTGATATTGTATATCTGGATTTTCAGAAGGCGTTTGACAAAGTGCCGCACGAAAGACTCCTGAAGAAATTGCAGAGTCATGGAATCGGAGGTAGGGTATTATTATGGATTAAGAACTGGTTGAAAGATAGGAAGCAGAGAGTAGGATTGCGTGGCCAGTATTCTCAGTGGAGGAGGGTAGTTAGTGGGGTCCCGCAGGGGTCTGTGCTGGGTCCGTTGCTTTTTAATGTATTTATAAATGACCTAGAGATGGGAATAACTAGTGAGGTAATTAAATTCGCCGATGACACAAAATTATTCAGGGTCGTCAAGTCGCAGGAGGAATGTGAACGATTACAGGAGGACCTTGCGAGACTGGGAGAATGGGCGTGCAAGTGGCAGATGAAGTTCAATGTTGACAAGTGCAAAGTGATGCATGTGGGTAAGAGGAACCCGAATTATAGCTACGTCTTGCAAGGTTCCGCGTTAGGAGTTACGGATCAAGAAAGGGATCTGGGTGTCGTCGTCGATGATACGCTGAAACCTTCTGCTCAGTGTGCTGCTGCGGCTAGGAAAGCAAATAGAATGTTGGGTGTTATTAGGAAGGGTATGGAGTCCAGGTGTGCGGATGTTATAATGCCGTTGTATCGCTCCATGGTGCGACCGCACCTGGAGTATTGTGTTCAGTACTGGTCTCCGTATCTCAAAAAAGATATAGTAGAATTGGAAAAGGTACAGCGAAGGGCGACGAAAATGATAGTGGGGATGGGACGACTTTCCTATGAAGAGAGGCTGAGAAGGCTAGGGCTTTTCAGCT
This sequence comes from Microcaecilia unicolor, assembly GCF_901765095.1. Taxonomy (NCBI): domain Eukaryota; kingdom Metazoa; phylum Chordata; class Amphibia; order Gymnophiona; family Siphonopidae; genus Microcaecilia; species Microcaecilia unicolor. Next base: position 30,614,936 of record NC_044034.1, read on the forward strand.
TGGAGAAGAGACGGCTGAGGGGAGATATGATAGAAGTGTATAAAATAATGAGTGGAATGGATCGGGTGGATGTGAAGCGACTGTTCACGCTATCCAAAAATACTAGGACTAGAGGGCATGAGTTGAAGCTACAGTGTGGTAAATTTAAAACGAATCGGAGAAAATTTTTCTTCACCCAACGTGTAATTAGACTCTGGAATTCGTTGCCGGAGAACGTGGTACGGGCGGTTAGCTTGACGGAGTTTAAAAAGGGGTTAGATAGATTCCTAAAGGACAAGTCCATAGACCGCTATTAAATGGACTTGGAAAAATTCCGCATTTTTAGGTATAACTTGTCTGGAATGTTTTTACGTTTGGGGAGCGTGCCAGGTGCCCTTGACCTGGATTGGCCACTGTCGGTGACAGGATGCTGGGCTAGATGGACCTTTGGTCTTTCCCAGTATGGCACTACTTATGTACTTATGTACTTATGTAGGAGCATGGATGGGCATGGATTGGAAGGGCAGGACTCAGGGAGAGGGGAATTGCTGGATAGGGATGAATGGAGTGGACAGATGGGCATGGATGGATATGGATTGCAGGGCAGGCCTCAGGCAGAGAGGGGAAATGCAGGATAGGGATGAATGGAGGGGGCAGGTGACAGAGAAACATGGATGGCCATGGATTGGGAGGGCAGGGCTCAGGGAGAGACTCACTCTCTCTCTCACACACTCACACTTTCACTCTGACTCTCAAACAGTCACTCTCACATACACTCTCCCAAACATACACACTCCGAGGAAAACCTTGCTAGCGCCCGTTTCATTTGTGTCAGAAACGGGCCTTTTTTACTAGTATAGAATATTATCACAGGCACGTGTTGATCGATGGATTATTATTATTATTATTAGCATTTGTATAGCGCTACCAGACGCACGCAGCGCTGAACACCTGACACAGAGAGACAGTCCCTGCTCAAGAGATGGATCTAGGCAACTTGCCTAGGCCTGCCATTGACGAGGCATAGCCGGTTGTGCCTTCTGTTTTGCGCATCAAAAAGTTTGTGCAGGGCGTCCTGATGCCGTTATAGGACTGGCGCTCCTCGATCTGTATCAGGAAGCCACAAAGGAGATACAAATTTACAGAACAGCTGCCACAATAAAGAACAGGACTTAAGCAAATTATATGCAACAACAGTCCTTGACCTATGACCCAGGAATTTATTTATTTTTTTTACCTATTTCAGAAGCACATGTCAGAATGCACCGCTTTTTTTTTTTTTTTTGCCAGACCCAGCCTCGCTAATTTAAAAGGACCAGGTAGGAGCATAAAACAAACCAGCCCCACTTACCGCATTGTAATAGAAAAGCATTAAACTTGCAATGTCATTGGTTGCAAGCCATCTTAATATGGATCTGCAAGAGTGTAAATGATGGCCAGGAGAAGCCGAGTGGCAGGCTATAACTCTGTGCCCTGAGAACATTATATGTTGAATCCGCTCGCTCATAATTGACTTTCTGGTTCAATACAAATCATAAATACTTCTGAAAGCCTTGGTTTCCCTTACCAGAGAATTACACTTTTGTTTACTGTAATATAGGCACAGCAAAGACACCACCTGAACACCATAAATATCGTCTACCCACCGGGTTTTGGAGGCATCGTTGAATCAGTAGTTATTGATGCAGGCATAGATATTGATAAAACAGTATGATTAGTATTGTAGAATAAGCATCGCCCCTAATATCCAGGACATTCTCCTCCAAATCTCTTTTCCCATCAGGTTAGGGCACCGTATAAAATATGAAATGTTGCTACGACTCTAATAATAACATTGTTTCCCTGAGACGTCACATTTGGACCTTACAGTGAAGTCAAACAGGAGGGACGTAGGTATAAAAAGTATACAGGAAAGATCAGACATCAAGGTTATATGAAAACCATCCTTCCATAGCTCAAATTCACAGAAGCAAATGAATCGTTCAATGGTAAATCTAGCAAAGATGGGACTCCCAATACGTAGTTAGACCAAACAGGCCTTACAAACCTTAGGCCCCTTTTACTAAGCCGCGGTAGGCTCTACGCGCGCCCAACGTGTGCCAAAACGGACTTACCGCCTGACTACCGTGTGCCTTTTGCGGTAATTTCATTTTCGGCACGCGTCCGCTACACGCGTCTGAAAAATTTTTTGGGGAAGCGTGTAGCAGACATGCACCAAGTGGCATCTGACGCACGTAAGGTCGTTACCGCACAGATTCGTTACCACTAGGTCTATGGCTGGCGGTAAGGTCAGACACCCAAAACGGACACGCAGCAGTTTTGATTTTGCTGCACGTCCATTTTCAGAAAAAGGCATTTTTGGTACGTGCGCTGAAAACATATTTCTGCGTGCGCGCGCGCAAAACCCGCACCTACACTACTGCAAGCCACTTTTACTGCGGCTTAGTAAAAGGACCCCTTTATTTGGCCGGCTGACCCTATGTAGCATGTTCTAATGTACTGTTAGGAGTCATTTTCTAAGATTGTGGCCTTGGAGGAGGAGGAGTGAGCATTGCTTCTGCCCCCCAACATTTGGTAAACTGGAGATAGAGGGGACAGCTTTTGGGGGCAATGTAAGCCACCGGGGATTATCTTGGTGAAGGTGGATGGGACCTTGGGGCTCATCTAGGCCACCAGGGATTATATCTGGAGGGGGAGGAGGCTTCAGTGAGCCACCAGGGATTTCTTCTAAAGAGAGAGGTTGCATTTTGGGGCCCACTGGGGCCACTAGGGGCTGACTTTTGGCCAGTTTAGTGAAAAGATGATCTCGGATAAAGCGCTGTACTTTACTTCCGATGATCCTTTACCTCCCGAACTAGAATCTATACTACAGCTCAAGGGCTGTGGTAAAGATTCAGTGTTACGGGGGAAGTAAATTTAAAATAATGCTAAAATGAGATGAGTCCTTTTACTAAGTTGTGGTAAAAATAAGCCTTAGCACACCCTTACGCAGATCTTTCCCATGCAGTAAAGCTATGTTTACCATAGCCGTAACCCCCCCCCCCCCCCACCCACACACACACACACACACACACACACACACACAATTTTCTATTTTTTCTCTTAATGGCCATACGCTAATGTTTCATAGTAACATAGTAGATGACTGCAGAAAAAGACCTGCACGGTCCATCCAGTCTGCCCAACAAGACAAACATATGTGTAAACCTTACCTTGATTTGTATCTGTCATTTTTTTTGTTACATTTGTACCCTGCGCTTTCCCACTCATGGCGGCTTACATGGGGCAATGGAGGGTTAAGTGGCTTGCCCAGAGTCACAAGGAGCTGCCTGTGCTGGGAATCAAACTCAGGTCCTCAGTTCCCCAGGACCAAAGTCCACCACCCTAACCACTAGGCCACTCCTCCACTCAGGGCACAGACCATATAAGTCTGCCCAGCACTATCCCCGCCTCCCAACCACCAGCCCCGCCTCCCAGCACCGGCTCTGTCACCTAACCTCAGCTAAGCTCCTGAGGATCCATTCCCTCGGAACAGGATTCCTTTATGTTTATCCCACGCATGTTTGAATTCCGTTACCGTTTTACTCTCCACCACCTCCCGCGGCAGAGGATTCCAAGCATCCGCCACTCTCTCCGTGAAAAAATACTTCCTGACATTTTTCTTGAGTCTGCCCCCCTTCAATCTCATATCATGTCCTCTAGTTCTACCGCCTTCCCATCTCCAGAAAAGGTTCGTTTGCGGATTAATACCTTTCAGATATTTGAACGTCTGTATCATATCACCCTTGTTTCTCCTTTCCTCCAGGGTATACGCTAATGTTTCTCAAACGTTATACAAAACGTACAGAGCACCCAAGCCAGAAACGCAATTAAACTATATACAATGAATCAGTTTCTGGAAACCCTACAAACAAGTTTCACTGCTCCCGATATAGGACAACAAATAGGGCCAAGCCAACAACCCAAAATGGTGGAGAACAAAGACCCCGGCTCACCACTCTTGCTCAAAACCACACAGCAAGAACTACAAACTAATGATGGCCTGCTTTGTTGTTGTTCTTGCTGCGTGGTTTTGAGTAACAGCTCAAAACTATTTTCTAGCACTGGAAATGGCGTGCAGCGGGAGCAGGAACTACTGACGGGCTCCCCTGGGTAGGGTTACCATTCGTCCGGATTTCCCCGGACATGTCCTCTTTTTGAGGGCATGTCTGGGGCGTCCGGCGGATTTTGCCCGCACCCACGTTTGTCCGGATTTCTGGACAAACGTGGGCGCGGGTGCGGGCAGGCGCGTGCGTGCGGTGGGCGTGTGGGCGGGCGATCGGCGCCGTGGGTCTGGTCTCCTGTCCCCTCCCCTTCCTTACCATGTTCCCTGGTGGTCTAGTGACATCTTCAGGGCAGGAAAGAGCCCCCTCTTTCCTGCCCGGAGCGCTGCCTCCCCTGTCTATCATCCTTCTCGGTCTGGCTGGGGATTCAAAATGGCCGCCGAGAGTTGAACTCTCGCGAGGCCGCTTCAACTCTCGGTGGCCATTTTGAATCCCCAGCCAGACCGAGGAGGATGCAGCAGGCAAGGGCAGGCAGCGCTCCGGGCAGGAAAGAGGGGGCTCTTTCCTGCCCCGAAGAGAAGACGCTACTAGACCACCAGGGCTAGATAGTAAGTGAGGGGGGGATATGTGACGGGGGGGAGGGGACTATGTGACGGGGGGGCGGGGAATAGGGGCGGAACGAGGACCCGAAGGGGGCGGGTTAGGGGGCGGGGCATGATGCGTGGCGGGGGCGGGTTAGGGGGCATGACATGTGTCCTCTTTTTCAGAGGACACAAAATGGTAACCCTACCCCTGGGAGCCCAGTGGTAGATCCAAATCGCCGCATGGCAAGCCGGTGGTAGGTTCACCACGCTTTTGTAAAAGGGCCCCTCAATCTGCATTCACTTGCAGGCCAAGTGTTTTATCCTAGTGAATTATTCCATGTGAAGTATAAATTTTAGCAAGGAAAAATTATGAGTAAACCACTGTGCTAAAGGACATTGGCCTCTTAGGGACCAGTGGCATAGCCAGATCTTAACGTGGAGGGGTGGGGGGGCACATTTTGGCCCATCTCCCCCCCTCGCCTCCGCTGCCACCTCACATATATTGGCTGGCAGGTGTCCCCAACCTCCGCCAGCTAAAGTATTTGTCCAGAGCTGGTCTCCACTGCATTGCCCTGTACTGTTCTTCCCTCACGTCGCATGCGTTCTCATTTTAGTGAAACTGAGCATGCACGCGACGTGACGAGAAGAGCAGGGCAGGCAAAGCGACGGAGAGCTGGAGACCAGCGCTGGACAAACGCTTCAGCTGGCGGGGGTTGGGGACTTCCGAAAGCCAAACCAGGGGCCCCAGAGCCAATCTGGGAGGCTCAGGCCCCCATAGCTATGCCACAGTTAGGGGCCCTTTTACCAAATGATGGTACAAAGCGGCCTTTACTTGGGTCATTCCTGCGCATTAAGGACATTTTTACAGCTGGGCTAAAATGGTCATTTTCTGAACTTTTCAATGATAGCCACTTACTAATATTCACATTAGCACGTGGTCATTAGCATGTAAGCCTGTACCACCACCTATTTTGTAGGCAGTGGGGACTCACGCGCTAAACCTGCGCTAGTTGATTAGTGCGCTGATTTTTGCAGAACACACCCACTCTCTGCCCCCCCGACACTCCCCCTGCACTAAAAAAATTAAAAATATTTTTTTGCATGTGGATAGCTTGCACACATGGCAAAATGACCATTGGATGCCTCAGCATGCTCCACATGGCAAAATTACTGTGGGATGCTTCAGCGTGTTCCACATGGCAAAATTACCGTGGGATGCTTCAGTGTGCTGCACGTGGCAAAATGACCATTGGATGCCTCAGCGTGCTCCACATGGCAAAATTACCGTGGGATGCTTCAGTGTGCTGCACGTGGCAAAATGACCATTGGATGCCTCAGCGTGCTCCACATGGCAAAATTACCGTGGGATGCTTCAGCGTGCTCCACATGGCAAAATTACTGTGGGATGCTTCAGCGTGTTCCACATGGCAAAATTACCATGGGATGCTTTAGTGTGCTGCACGTGGCAAAATGACCATTGGATGCCTCAGCGTGCTCCACATGGCAAAATTACTGTGGGATGCTTCAGTGTGCTGCACGTGGCAAAATGACCATCGGATGCCTCAGCATGCTCCACATGGCAAAATTACTGTGGGATGCTTCAGCGTGTTCCACATGAAAAAATTACCGTGAGATGCTTCAGCGTGTTCCACGTGGCAAAATGACCATCGGATGCCTCAGCGTGTTCCACATGGCAAAATTACCGTGGGATGCTTCAGCGTGTTCCACGTGGCAAAATGACCATCGGATGCCTCAGCGTGTTCCACATGGCAAAATTACCGTGGGACGTTTCAGCATGCTCAGCTGTAAGCCATTTTTTTGCTAAGTAAGCACATGTTAATGTTTACCATAGGGCCCCTTGTTTTCCTGTCGACAGTTCCGGAAGACATCTGTGGTGGGAATTCCCACCCCATCCTGAAACATTCATTAGTTGTAGACACCCTCCTTATTCTTCACCTGAAACAGGGACTTGTGTGATCTAGAAATGTCACACAAGCCATCTGTTTGTTAGTTCATTAAAATGTATCACAACTTGTGACGATTCCCGTTCTCCTATTAATAAAGACTGTCAGCTAAACCAGACTGTTGCTTTAAAGACAAATGTATGGAAACCAACCAATCAAGCAATATCTCTGGGTCACTTTTCCTACACAGTACCTATCCCAGTGGTGTAATCATGGTAAATGCAGCTGTTCATCACATTAAGTAACTTCCCTATGGCAAAGTTCATTATGTATATGCATTCCCGTGTCACCTTTGCATATAGGGTACCGTATTTTTCGGACTATAAGACGCACCGGACCATAAGACGCACCTAGGTTTTAGAGGAGGGAAATAGGAAAAAAAATTTTGCTTTTTCCCTCCTCTAAAACCTAGGTGCTCCGGTGCGTCTTGTCCGAATCCCTCCCTCCAAGTTCAGGATCGCCCTCAGGGTTACCTCCTCCCCCCTCCCCGGCCCTGTCACCACCTCTCCCCTTACTGAAGTCTCGGCGGCCATTTTGAATCTCGCCGAGACCGTCAGGCTGCATACAGGAGGATGGAGAGCAGCGCGCTGGGCAGGAAAGAGGGGGCTCTTTCCTGCCCCGACGTCACTAGACCACCAGGGAAGATCGCGTGACGTGAGTAGGGAGAAGTGGTGACAGGGCCGAGGGGAGGGCGGGCAGCCAGCCGGCCAGCCAGCCAGCCAAATCTCTACCTTCGGACTATAAAACGCACCCCCCATTTTCCTCCCAAATTTGGAGGGAAAAAAGAGCGTCTTAGTCCGAAAAATACGGTATATCTCCACCGCTTGGATTGATAACTTTTCTGCTTTAATGATTCCAAGACCAAACCCAGAACGTAACGAAAGCCATCCTGCACCCTTTTTTTTTCTGCTGAAATCCAGGCTCTCATTTTACACTTTAGTTTTTGCTGTGCAAAAGACAAATAGGTTCCACCATAACCTTTTATTTCCCGTGAAACTGTGAAATAGCTTTTGAATGTCGAAGTGATTCAAGAATACATTATTACTTAGGGAAAGAAAAAAGTCCCATTTCCCCTCCCCTCCCCCCCACATCCTGGCTAAGAAATTTACTTAAATTTTCTCTAGTTAAAGTTTACAGTTATAGGAACTTCTACGTTTTGGGGTGAATTCTATATATGGCACCGAAAAAAAGCACTGTTCTAGAAGCCATGCTTAACATTACGTGTGGTTTAAAGAATAAATTTACGCCCGGGAATTCTGTCTAACTTGAGGCACAGCAATTATCACCAATTGAAATGTGATAACCAGGGGAACTGAGTTCAATTTGAGACTCTGGGCAAGTCACTTAACCTTCTATTGCTCCAGGTACAAAGTGCCTATACATAGCTAAAGAAAGCATAGTATCAGGGCTTTTTTTGAAGGGGTACTTGTGGGGTGGGGGTACTGAGTACCGGCACCTTTTTCATTGTCTGCTAAAATTGACCCATGGTCTCAAGTTTTAATGAAAGAGCTGAGGCCCAACACACCAATTCTGCCTTGTCATAGATTCTGTGACTGGTTGCAGGGGGCCTGGCCATGGTGGGGTGGGCCACTCATTGATCACCCCACCCCCTGAAGGGTGGCCTGGCATTTGAGTACCGGCACCTTTTACAGTAGAAAAAACGCACTGCATAGTATTGACCGAAAATGGACTTGCAAGAAAATGAAAGTTGACGCATGTCCATTTTGGGTCTGAGACCTTACCGCCGGCCGTTGCCTTAGTGGTAAGGTCTCGCGCATTAACCGGGCGGTAAGGATCTATGCGCGTCAGATAACCGGGCGATAAGGATCTATGCGCGTCAGATTCCTTTTACTGCTCGGTAACTCTGCATACCAGAAAAAATTATTTACTGGCGCGCGTAGGGGACGTGTGCCAAAAATGAAATTATCACCCGGCACACGTGGTAGCCGGGCGGATACTCTGAATTGGCGCCTGTTAGGCACTCATAGGCCCTAACGCAGCTTAGTAAAAGGACCCCTTAATATATAGTACAAAACCTACCATGCATCTAACTTCCCCTACCTGGGATCCCAACTGTGGAATGCTCCGCCCAGATACATTCGGTCAATTAGTGAATATCTTCCCTTTAGGAAACTATTGAAAACCCATCTATTCAAACAGGTTTACCCGAATGACCTGACATACCATAAGCAAACATAAGCGATCCATCTATTTACCGGTTCAACTAATTATTAACAACAATGACTCAGAAAACATCTCCTACCAACCTTCTTACCCTCCATGCTCTTCCCAACTTCTCCCTTATCGCCCCACCTCCTTACCTATCCTCTCTCTCACATCTCTTTTATCCCATTTACCCTTGTTCATTTGTCCTATCACATACCTCCTTTGTTGACTCTGATACTACAGATTGTATTCTCTTGTTACTCTGTAAGCCGCATTGAGCCTGCGATGAGCGGGAAAGCGCGGGGTACAAATGTAATAAGTAAAATAAAAAGTATATCACTTTGATTGTAACCACAGAAAGGCATTATGCAAAATTCTGGTCCCTTTCCCTAACATCAATTTTGGAATCCTTGCTTTCTTCACTAACTGCAGTCAGTATTTGCTGTGTATTTCTGTAAGCTGAGGATCCTGGAAGCCATTTCACCTAGTTGGGAACCTTGAACTGTGTTCCCAAGTTAATGCTTCGGCTAGCGGAGTATCCTAGCAGTAAAAAAAACGTCTGTTTTGAAATGTGTTGTCAATGCTTTTGGATGCATTTAGCACTGGGTAACTCATCATCTCTGGCTCCATCTCAGATTTCATTTCATGAGCATCCAGTGCAGCAAAGGACTTCTGTAGGGGCAACAATTGGGAGATCATAACCTACCTGAGCCTTCTTCTATCCCATCTATTCCTGGGTTGTTTCCTTCTCTGTGGCACTGGGGATAAGTTGTCCATATGCTGTATAATGCTTGGGTTTTTTTAAAAAATTGCAGCCAATTCCTGTTTGAGGGGCCCTTTTACTAAGCTGCGTAGACAGGTACGCGTGCCCTATGTGCATTAATTTTGAACTACCACCCGGCTACCGCATGGCCCAGGCAGTAATTTCATTTTATACACACATCCGCTACATGCGCCAGAAACTTTTACGGTGCATGGCGCTAACCGGATAGTAAACGGCATTGTACGCGCGGTGACAATTACTGCCAAGTTAACGCGTGAGACCTTACCGCTAAGTCAATGGGTGGTGGTAAGGTCTCAGGACTTAAATACAAAACAACCTACGCATCTAGTTTTTCCTGCATAAGCACACAACTGTGGAACGCACTACCAAAAGCCTTGAAAACGACGTACGGCCACCTAAACTTCCGGAAATCACTAAAAACCAACCTGTTTAAAAAGGCATACCCTACCGATCCAACTTAAATGCCAAATCTCTGCAACACAACCAAACTAAAGCACGTAATGGACATAACTCAACTCTTCCGTTGTACGATTCCCTAGTGTGGCTGGGCCACGTGAACTTGATCTTACCACAACATCACTTTGTATTTGTTCACACTGGAGTCTGTAATGCCTCTCCGGTACTATGTAAGCCACATTGAGCCTACAAATAGGTGGGAAAATGTGCGATACAAATGTGACAAATAAATAAAATAAATAAATAAAATGGATGAGCACCAATTTTCATTTCGTTGCACGTTTCATTTTTGGCCCCTCCCCCCAAAAGGCCTTTTTTGCAGGTGAGCTGAAAAATGGACCTGCACGCTTCCAACACACACATCTGCACCAGCGCAGGCCATTTTTCAGCGCACCTTATTAAAAGGACCCCTGAGTGAGTTCCTTTTTCATAGCAGACAGCTGGAGGTAAATACGACAAGCTCTAAGCCTCCGGATGGTTTGCAATAGGACTAAGGCATCGCAGTTCAGGGATAATTTCTACAAAAGTGTGTCATAAGTAATGCCACACTGGGAAAAGACCAAGGGTCCATCGAGCCCAGCATCCTGTCCACGACAGCGGCCAATCCAGGCCAAGGGCACCTGGCGAGCTTCCCAAACGTACAACATTCCATGTAGAAAGCTGCGAAGGCTTCTGTTTCTGTGAGTCTGACGTTCTGCACGTCAGACTCACAGAAGCAGAAGCCTGCGCGGCCACATTGCTGTGACTCTGGGCAAGTCACTTAACCCTCCATTGCCCCATGTAAGCCGCATTGAGCCTGCCATGAGTGGGAAAGCGCGGGGTACAAATGTAACAAAAAAAAAAAAGTCAATGAGTGGCGGTAAGGTCTCAGGCCCAAAATGGACGCGTGCTGATTTTTATTTTAGCACATGCATTTTCGGCATAAAAAGCTCTTTTTGCAGGCGCGCTGAAAAATGGATCTGCGCGCATCCACACCTGCGCAGGCCATTTTTCAGCGCACCTTAATAAAAGGGCCTCTCTGTGACAAAAATCTGCCTAGACCCTCAATATATTATTAAAGAAAATGGCAACAAGCAATATGTTGGAATTTCTTAGCAAAGAACCTTGCTGGCCAACTGTGAATTACCTAAACCCAACCCTGGCTATTACCAAGTACAGATGAAGGTTGTTTTTCTTTCTTAAATATATTTTTATTGGTAGCTTGAAACAAGCAGAACAATAATCACCAAGAGCCATCAAGTATGGGAAAATCAGGAATCCTTCATTGGTAGACCCAAGGATTCTTGATTGTCCCATACTTGACGACCCTTGGCGTTTTTTCTTCTTGTTCCTATATGTGTACTTTGACCCACTCTTCTGCCATTGTATTGGTAGCTTGGAAACATTAAGCTATAACAGCCACATGGAGTGGAGGGGTGGCCTAGTGGTTAGGGTGGTGGACGTTGGTTCTGGGGAACTGAGTTCAATTCCCACTTCAGGCACAGGCAGCTCCTTATGACTCTGGGCAAGTCACTTAACCCTCCATTGCCCCATGTAAACCACATTGAGCCTGCCATGAGTGGGAAAGCATGGGGTACAAATGTAATAAATAAAAATACCAACAACAGACACACAATCCATAAAATAATTTAACCATAGCAAAGATATAACACCAGCTCATAGTACTACACAACCCAATTAACTGGTGTTGAGGATTCAGGGATTCCCCCACATTTTCCAAAAGCGCACGTGTCTGTCGTTATGCATATTTGATATCTAAATATTCCATATACATCACCTTCATCATAAAGCTATTCCACTGTGTCGCACCCTCAATCCAATTTTGTGCAATGCATTTCTTTGTGACAAGTATACCCATATTAGAACTAATCAACACTGAATTCCTTAAATTAGTTACTTTAATCATATACACTTTAACCATATATACTTTAATCATACACTTCCCCAGCTGTAAAGGCTAAAATACAAGCTGATGCATGCCACTACCTTCTCTTACATAAGTATGCAATTATGGAATGCATTACCTACAGACCTGAAAACAATCGACGAAACAACTATCTTTCGCAAATCTCTGAAGACATATCTCTTCAACAAGGCCTACAATGAGAACCTATGGAGGGGCATAATTGAACGAAAACGTCTATCTCCCTGGGCGTTTATCTCCGAGAACGGGTCCGTGAAGGGGCGGACCGAACCGTATTTTCGAAAAAAAATAGACGTCCATGTTTTATTTGACAATTTGTGAGCTGGGCGTTTTTGTTTTTCAGTGATAATGGAAAATGAAAGCGCCCAGCTCAAAAACGAATAAATCCAAGGCATTTGTTCGTGGGAGGGGCCAGGATTTGTAGTGCACTGGTCCCCCTCACATGCCAGGACACCAACCGGGCACCCTAGGGGGCACTTTTACAAAAACAAAAAAAAAAAGGTAAAAGAGCTCCCAGGTGCATAGCACCCTTCCCTTGTGTGTTGAGCCCCCCAAATCCCCCTCAAAACCCACTGCCCACAAGTCTACACCATTACTATAGCCCTAAGGGGTGAAGGGGGGGCACCTACATGTGGGTACAGTGGGTTTGGGGGGTTGGACGACTAAGCATTAAGCAGCACAATTGTAACAGGTGGGGGGGGGGATGGGCCTGGGTCCACCTGCCTGAAGTCCACTGCACCCCCTAACAACTGCTCCAGGGACCTGCATACTGCTGCCAGGGAGGTGGGTATGACATTTGAGGGTGAAAATAAAAAGTTGTGAAACATTATTTTTTGTGGTGGGAGGGGGTTAGTGACCACTGGGGGAGTCAGGGGAGGTCATCCCCGATTCCCTCTGGGGGTAATCTGGTCATTTAGGGCACTTTTTGGGGCCTTATTCGTGGAAAAAACAGGGTCCAGGAAAAGTGCCCTAAATTCTAGCTACAAACGCATACTTTTTTTCCATTATCAGTGAAAGGCATCCATCTCTCCTCGGCCGATAACCACGCCCCAGTTCCACCTCCGCCACGCCTCCGACACGCCCCCGTCAACTTTGTACGCTTCTGCGATGGAGTGCAGTTGAAAGCGTCCAAAATCGGCTTTCCATTATACCGATTTATTCGTTTTTGTGAGATAAACGTCTATCTCCAGATTTGGGTCGAAATCTAGGCGTTTTTCTCTTTCAATTATAAGGTGGACAGCCACACTAAGAGGGGCATAATCGACCAGAAACGCCTATCTCCATGGGCGTTAATCTCCGAGAACGGGTCCGTGAAGGGGCGGAGTGAACCGTATTTTTTAAAAAAAATAGACGCCCATGCTTTATTCGCCAAGGTGTGAGCTGGGCGTTTTTGCTTTTCACCGATAATGGAAAATGAAATCGCCCAGCTCAAAAACGAATAAATGCAAGGCATTTGTTCGTGGGAGGGGCCAGGATTCATAGTGCACTGGTCCCCCTCACATGCCAGGACACCAACCGGGCACCCTAGGGGGCACTTTTACAAAAACAAAAAAAAAGGTAAAAGAGCTCCCAGGTGCATAGCACCCTTCCCTTGGGTGTTGAGCCCCCCAAATCCCCCTCAAAACCCACTGCCCACAAGTCTACACCAGTACTATAGCCCTAAGCGGTGAAGGGGGGCACCTACATGTGGGTACAGGGGGTTTGGGGGGGGGTTGGACGACTAGTAGCATTAAGCAGCACAATTGTAACAGGTAGGGGGGGGATGGGCCTGGGTCCACCTGCCTGACGTCCACTGCACCCCCTAACAACTGTTCCAGGGACCTGCATACTGCTGCTTGGGAGGAGGGTATGACATTTGAGGGTGAAAGTAAAAAGTTGTGAAACATCATTTGTTGTGGTGGGAGGGGGTTAGTGACCACTGGGGGAGTCAGGGGAGGTCATCCCCGACTCCCTCTGGGGGTCATCTGGTCATTTAGGGCACTTTTTGGGGCCTTATTCGTCAAAAAACAGGGTCCAGGAAAAGTGCCCTAAATTCTAGCTACAAACGCATCCATTATCGGCGAAGGGCGCCCATCTCTGTTCGGGTGATAACCACGCCCCAGTTCCGCCTTCACCACGCCTCCGACACTCCCCCGTCAACTTTGTCCGCATCCGCGACGGAGTGCAGTTGAAAGCGTCCAAAGTTCGGCTTTCGATTATGCCGCTTTATTTGTTTTTGTGAGAAGAACGCCCATCTCCCGATTTAGGTCGGAACTTGGGCGTTATTCTCGTTCGATTATAAGCAGGTAAGCCACCTCACCAACCCACTCAGTTAAGAAAGCCCACCTTCTCTAATTACCCTAATCATTCCCTTCCTTCCTCTTTCTTCCCTTACTTAATCTCTGCACAATACTAAATGTAGCTGTTATCCTGTAATGACAACGTTAACAAAACTATGTAAGCCACATTGAGCCTGCAAATAGGTGGGAAAATGTGGGATACAAATGCAATAAATAAATAAAAAATAAAATAAAATGAATATTGTCATGTTACTCTTTGCATCTCTTGTAATGTATTAATTATTTCTTTATTTCTAATTCTCATGAATTCCATCTACCTTAATCAAAATAATACTTTGTCCTTCTTATTTCGCTAACGACGACTGTCATGGCGGCATTATGTAAGCCACATTGAGCCTGCAAATAGGTGGGAAAATGTGGGATACAAATGCAATAAATAAATAAAAAATAAAATAAAATAAATATTGTCATTTTACTCTTTGCATCTCTTGTAATGTATTAATTATTTCTTTATTTCTAATTCTCATGAATTCCATCTACCTTAATCAAAATAATACTTTGTCCTTCTTATTTCGCTAACGACGACTGTCATGGCGGCATTATGTAAGCCACATTGAGCCTGCAAATAGGTGGGAAAATGTGGGATACAAATGCAATAAATAAATAAAAAATAAAATAAAATAAATATTGTCATTTTACTCTTTGCATCTCTTGTAATGTATTAATTACTTCTTTATTTCTAATTCTCATGAATTCCATCTACCTTTATCAAAATAATACTTTGTCCTTCTTATTTCGCTAACGACGACTGTCATGGCGGCATAATGTAAGCCACATTAAGCCTGCAAAAAGGTGGGGAAATGTGGGCTACAAATGCAGCAAATAAATAAATAAATAACTGTACCCAGCAGTAAAAATAAACGGCGCCCTTACAGCCCTCTCCTTTCCAACCCCCTCCTAACCGTATCATCTCCCTGCTATCAGGAATGTCAAAACGACTTTATAAAAATACCTCCAACGAGCATTGTAGGCAAAATATGCTGTAGATGACTGCACTATTTCTGTTTCACAAGGCAGCTCCAACCAACTGTTCCCGATGCAAGAAGAATGCTCTTGCCTCTTGTCTTGACAGGTGCTTATCCTTCCTTGTGTTGGAGGATGGGAGTGGGTAATACTTTGAGTAACTGATAGATCATCCTAATTGTGATAGCCGAGAAAGAGGGAGGGTGTAATATTTTGTCAGTAACTCTATTGATTTATTTTGCCACTTGACATTTATGTATGAGTTTCAACAGCTGGAGTAATACACTATGGTTAAATGCTGACTTTAAATTGCCCTTCATTAGCACCTTGCTGTAACACTCAAATGCCCTGAAATCATGTTGATATTGCAAGCACTTGTGAAGCTGTTATCAGTCTTGACATACTTAATATATTATTAAGAAAGGGGGCTGTATGTTGATCACACAAATTGCACGCTCCTTCTTTAAAGATGTTTTAAATGCGTAGCAAGAAATTAAGAGATCCTTTTACTAAGGTGTGCTGAAAAATGGCCCGCGGTAGTGTAGGCGCGGGTTTTGGGCCCATCCGTTTTGGGTCTGAGACCTTACCGCCAGCCACTGACCTAGCGGTAAAGCCTCACGCGGTAACTGGGGCAGTAATGACCTATGCGCGCCAAATGCCACTTGGTACACGTCCGATACGTGCGGCAAAAATCAGAGGAGTGGCCTAGTGGTAGAGTGGTGGACTTTGGTCCTGAGGAACTGAGTTCGATTCCCACTTCAGGCATAGGCAGCTCCTTGTGACTCTGGGCAAGTCACTTAACCCTCCATTGCCCCATGTAAGCCGCATTGAGCCTGCCACGAGTGGGAAAGCGCGGGGTACAAATGTAACAAAAACAAAACAAAACAAAAAATTACCACAAGCGCCACATGGTAGCCGGGCAGTAACTCCATTTTGGCGCGTGTTGAGTGTGTGTAGACGCTTACGTGGCTTAGTAAAAGGACCCCTTAATTACTAAGGGGTCCTTTTACTAAGGTGCACTGAAAAATGGCCTGCAGTAGTGTAGGTGCGGGTTTTTGGCGCGCACAAAATCATTTTTCAGTGCACCTGTAAAAAAAGGCCTTTTTTACAATTTTTGCCGAAAATGGACTTACAGCAAAATGAAAATTGCTGCGCATCCATTTGGGGTCTGAGACCTTACCGCCAGCCATTGACGTAGCGGTAAAGTCTCACACGGTAACCAGGCAGTAATGACCTATGCGCACCAAATGCTGCGTCCGATACGCGCAGCAGAAAATATAAATTAGTTTTCGTCTGCGCATATGGGACGCGCGGCAAAAATAAAATTACCACAAAAGTCACACGGTAGCCATGCAGTAACTCCATTTTGGCCCGCATTGGGCAAGCGTAGATGCATACGCGGCTTAGTAAAAGTGCCCCTAAAATGCCCGTGCTGGTCTTGTTTTCCTTTATAACTACAGTCTGTTCCCTCCTCTTAGAATTCATTTCATAGAAATGGCACTGAATGGCTGAGTCTTTATTTGCTAGTGATCAGTGCTGACTAGCGACTTCAAAGGAGGATTTAACATTCGCTCTAAGCAAACAATGCAGCGTCTGAACTCCATACTTGTCAATCGCTGTTTTAGTTTATGTTACCATACTAATGTACCTTTATAAATACTCCCAAGGGCTCCTCACATCACACTGAAGTTGCCCTTTTTATCAATACAATCAAAATGAAATTGGATCCTAGCGAGCAGGCATCCAATTTGTTATTTCTCAGAATTCTGATACAAGGCAAGGGGTTCAGTCCATAGGGCTTCTAGATGAACATTTCGTGGAGGCTATTTTTCTTTGGAGATGTTTATTGCATACAGTGCACTGACATTGTTTTTGTTACATTAGAATAGCATTTTCCAACACTCTGAAGTCCAGAAAAGGAAAAGTACCGCATACAGTTCAAACTTCTCCTACTAACCTACAAATGCACTCGATCTGCAGCCCCTCCTTACCTCTCTACCCTCATCTCCCCTTACATTCCTACCCTTAACCTCCGCTCTCAGGACAAATCCCTCCTCTCAGTACCCTTCTCCACCACCGCCAACTCCAGGCTCCGCCATTTCTGCCTCGCCTCACCCCATGTGTGGAACGGACTCCCTGAGCCCATACGCCAGGCCCCCTCCCTGCCCATCTTCAAATCCTTGCTCAAAGCCCACCTCTTCAATGTCGCCTTCGGCACCTAACCACTACACCTCTACTCAGCAACTCTAGACTGCCCCAACTTGACATTTCGTTCCTTGGATTGTAAGCTCCTTTGAGCAGGGACCGTCCTTCTTTGTTAACATGTACAGCGCTGCGTAACCCTAGTAGCGCTCTAGAAATGTTAAGTAGTAGTAGTGTTAAGTAGTAGTTGTGACTTAATGGAACTGATCAGTGCAATAAGAACACCCAACCCCAACTCACCCGTCACCACTTCCATGACAAGGAATAATTTTCTCTTTTTAATGCTAGTCAGTGTAGATTTTGTTCAAATATTTTTATTACTTTTTTTAATAATAAAACTGAGGAAAGGCTAAAGCAGCTAGGGCTCTTCAGCTTGGAGAAAAGACGGCTGAACGGAGATATGATAGTGGTCTATAAAATAATCAGTGGAGTGGAATGGGTAGACGTGAATCGCTTGCTTACTCTTTCAAAAAATACTAGGACTAGGGGGCACGCAATGAAGCTACAAAGTAGTAAATTTAAAACGAATTGGAGAAAATATTTCTTCACTCAACACGTAT
The DNA here is from genome assembly GCF_901765095.1 of Microcaecilia unicolor. Classification (NCBI taxonomy): domain Eukaryota; kingdom Metazoa; phylum Chordata; class Amphibia; order Gymnophiona; family Siphonopidae; genus Microcaecilia; species Microcaecilia unicolor. The sequence continues at coordinate 30,632,900 of NC_044034.1, forward strand.
ACCCCACCAACCCAACATAAAAGTCTGAATACCTGCAACACAACGAAACCAAAGCCCGTAATGGTCATAACTTAACTCTTCCTCTCTAAGATCCACATTAGTGTCTGTCACACATGAACCTTATTCTACCACAATATCACCTTGTATTTGTTCGTACCGGAATTGGCGAACGCCGATGTGGTACTTGTAAGCCACATTCAGCCTGCAAATAGGTGGGGAAAATGTGGGCTACAAATGTAACAAATAAATAAATAATTATACTCTGAAATTCGTTGTCACAGCATGTAGTAAAAGCAGTTAGCATAGCGGGTTTTAAAAAAGGTTTAGATGGCTTCTTAAAGGAAAAGTCCACAGATCATTATTAAAATGGACTTGGGGGAAAATCCACTGCTTATTTCTAGAATAAGCAGCATAAAATGCATTGTATTGTTCTGGGATCTTACCATGTGCTTGTGACCTGGATTGGCCACTGCTGGAAACAGGATGCTGGACTTGATGGACCTTCGGTTTGTCCTAGTATGGCAATACTTATGTACTTATGTAATACCAAAATACGAGTGCATACTATGGTGTAGATTCAAGAAAAAGCGCCATAAATTAGGCACAACAAATATGACCCCCCCCCCCCATTTACTAAGCCACATTAGCAGCTGCTGTGCGCTAATGCCGACACAGCCCATTCACTTTGAATAGGCTGTGTTGGCATTGCCGTTTCGCTTAGTAAACAGGGGAGATGGGCACTAATTATGGAATAAACTGTAAATTTGCAGGTGCATTTCAACTTTAGGAATGAGCACGTATGCCATGTCAAAAATGGTTGTGCCTAAAGTTGGTAGTTGTATGTGTAATTCGTAGTATTGCATACTTACACGTACCACTGGAAGACCAGCCTCTGACCCGCCCATGGACATACCCCCTTTATGGTTGCGCTCTACAGCATTTAGGCGCTATGCGCCCGATATTCAGCTGATAGCTCTTTTTCTGTCCGCTGCTTGCATTAAACCCAAATAATCAATGCCAGGCTGTTTCCGGTGACCGGCATTGAATATCTGGGGCTTTTTTAATGGCTGAAAAGTTAACTGGCTATGCCAATATTCAGTACTAACTAGTTAACTTTTTAAAGCATAAGATAGGACAGCTATTTCTGAGGTGCCTAACCGGATAAGCTGCATGACATAGCCGGTTATCTGCTCCTGAATATTAATGGTTAGACATATTTAAGGGGGAAAGGGAAATGGGACTTGATATACCGCCTTTCTGTGGTTTTTGCAACAACATTCAAAGTGGTTTACATAGTATATTCAGGTACTTATTTTGTACCAGGGGCAATGGAGGGTTAAGTGACTTGCCCAGAGTCACAAGGAGCTGCAGTGGGAATTGAATTCAGTTCCCTGGGATCAAAGTCCACTGCACTAACCACTAGGCTACTCCTACATTTACAACTACATTCAAAGCAGTTTACATATATTCAGGTACTTATTTTGTACCAGGGGCAATGGAGGGTTAAGTGACTTGCCCAGAGTCACAAGGAGCTGCAGTGGGAATTGAACTCAGTTCCCCGGGATCAAAGTCCACTGCACTAACCACTAGGCTACTCCTCCACTGGTAACACTCCATGTAGACGCCTGCCCTTGCAGATCAGCAATGCGGCCGCGCAGGCTTCTGTTTCTGTGATTAAATTTGTAGATGACACAAAACTATTCAAGGTTGTTAAAACACGTGCAGACTGTGATATATTGCAGTAAGACCTTAGGAAATTGGAAGACTGGGCATCCAAATGGCAGATGAAATTTAATGTGGACAAATGCAAGGTGATGCACATTGGAAAGAATAATTCGAATCATAGTTACCTGATGCTAGGGTCCACCTTGGGGGTCAGCAATCAAGAAAAAGATCTAGGTGTCATTGTAGATAATAATGCTGAAATCTTCTGCTCAGTGTGCGGCAGTGGCCAAAAATGCAACAGGATGCTAGGAATTATTAGGAAAGGGATGGTGAATAAGACCGAAAATACTATAATGTCTCTGTATCGCTCTATGGTGCGACCGCTCCTTAAGTACTGCATTCAGTTCTGGTCGCCATATCTCAAAGAAGATATAGCAGAATTAGAAAAGGTTCAATGAAGAGCAACCAAAATGAGAAAGGGGGTGGAACTGCTCTCATGAGGAAAGGCTAAAGAGGTTACGACTCTTCAGCTTGAAAAAGAGACGGATGAGGGGAGATATGATTGAGGTCTACAAAATCCTAAGTGGTGTAGAACGGGTAGAAGTAAATCGATTTTTTACTCGTTCCAAAAGTGCAAAAAATAGGGGACACTCGAGGAAGTTACATGGAAATACTTTTAAGACAAATAGGAGGAAATAATTTTTTCACTCAACGAATAGTTAAGCTCTGGAACACTTTGCCAGAGGATGCGGTAACAGCGGTTAGCGTATCTGGGTTTAGAAAAAGGTTTGGACAAGTTCCTGGAGGAAAAGTCCATAGTCTGCTATTGAGACAGACATGGGGAAGCAACTGCTTGCCCTGAGATTTGTAGCATGGAATGTTGCCACAATTTGGGTTTCTGCCAGGTGCTTGTGTCCTGGCTTGGCCACTATTGGAAACAGGATACTGGGCTAGATGAACCACTGGTCTGAAACAGGAGTGGCCTAGTGGTTAGGGTGGTGGACTTTGGTCCTGGGGAACTGAGCTCAATTCCCACCTCAGGCACAGACAGCTCCTTGTGACTCTGGGCAAGTCACTTAACCCTCCATTGCCCCATGTAAGCTGCATTGAGCCTGCCATGAGTGGGAAAGCGCAGGGTACAAATGTAACAAAAATAAAATAGATACTATTGGAGATTCTACATGGAATGTTGCTATTTCACTAGCAACATTCCATGTAGAAGGCTGCGCAGGCTTCTGTGTACGTGCAGGACGTCAGACTCACAGAAGCAGAAGCCTGCGCGGCCACATTGGTGTGACTCTGGGCAAGTCACTTAACCCTCCATTGCCCCATGCAAGCCGCATTGAGCCTGCCATGAGTGGGAAAGCGCGGGGTACAAATGTAACAAAACAAAAAAATCTTATATCTTGAAGTCCTTCTTACAAAGTTATACATGACCTCACTTACATCTAAATGCAATTTGTGCTAATCTTTGGCTCGTATGTTGTTTCATGTGCTTGAGCCTTCCGAGCGTTCCACACACATTAACACCGGTGCTGGTCTGGCGCTAATCACCTCTAGCGCCATTGTTAGGTTTTGAGCATCAGCCCATTAGTACTTTTAGAGGCCTTGAATCTACCTACTTGATGGCTAAAATCTCCTCCCATAAGCCAGCAGGATCTTTGAATTCAAGCCCAGAGCTGCTGCAGCGCATAACAATAAAGGTACGTTTATTTTTAGTTAGAAGACTGGATAAGATATGGTGCTCTCGTGTTCATAATCGGCTTCCGTGCAGCTCTGAATATTGAACAGCAAGATGTATTTATTGAAAGAAAGATTAAGGAGTTCTCAAGGAGGAAATGTAGGATTAGATACGTGTAATCTGCTTTGAAGTAGTTTGCTGCAAAACAGTGGAATAGAAATCTGATTTTTAAGTTAAATTACATAGTAACATAGTAGATGACAGCAGAAAAAGACCTGCACGGTCCATCCAGTCTGCCCAACAAGACAACTCATACAGTGGGGGAAATAAGTATTTGATCCCTTGCTGATTTTGTAAGTGTGCCCACTGACAAAGACATGAGCAGCCCATAATTGAAGGGTAGGTTATTGGTAACAGTGAGAGATAGCACATCACAAATTAAATCCGGAAAATCACATTGTGGAAAGTATATGAATTTATTTGCATTCTGCAGAGGGAAATAAGTATTTGATCCCCCACCAACCAGTAAGAGATCTGGCCCCTACAGACCAGGTAGATGCTCCAAATCAACTCGTTACCTGCATGACAGACAGCTGTCGGCAATGGTCACCTGTATGAAAGACACCTGTCCACAGACTCAGTGAATCAGTCAGACTCTAACCTCTACAAAATGGCCAAGAGCAAGGAGCTGTCTAAGGATGTCAGGGACAAGATCATACACCTGCACAAGGCTGGAATGGGCTACAAAACCATCAGTAAGACGCTGGGCGAGAAGGAGACAACTGTTGGTGCCATAGTAAGAAAATGGAAGAAGTACAAAATGACTGTCAATCGACAAAGATCTGGGGCTCCACGCAAAATCTCACCTCGTGGGGTATCCTTGATCATGAGGAAGGTTAGAAATCAGCCTACAACTACAAGGGGGGAACTTGTCAATGATCTCAAGGCAGCTGGGACCACTGTCACCACGAAAACCATTGGTAACACATTACGACATAACGGATTGCAATCCTGCAGTGCCCGCAAGGTCCCCCTGCTCCGGAAGGCACATGTGACGGCCCGTCTGAAGTTTGCCAGTGAACACCTGGATGATGCCGAGAGTGATTGGGAGAAGGTGCTGTGGTCAGATGAGACAAAAATTGAGCTCTTTGGCATGAACTCAACTCGCCGTGTTTGGAGGAAGAGAAATGCTGCCTATGACCCAAAGAACACCGTCCCCACTGTCAAGCATGGAGGTGGAAATGTTATGTTTTGGGGGTGTTTCTCTGCTAAGGGCACAGGACTACTTCACCGCATCAATGGGAGAATGGATGGGGCCATGTACCGTACAATTCTGAGTGACAACCTCCTTCCCTCCGCCAGGGCCTTAAAAATGGGTCGTGGCTGGGTCTTCCAGCACGACAATGACCCAAAACATACAGCCAAGGCAACAAAGGAGTGGCTCAGGAAGAAGCACATTAGGGTCATGGAGTGGCCTAGCCAGTCACCAGACCTTAATCCCATTGAAAACTTATGGAGGGAGCTGAAGCTGCGAGTTGCCAAGCGACAGCCCAGAACTCTTAATGATTTAGAGATGATCTGCAAAGAGGAGTGGACCAAAATTCCTCCTGACATGTGTGCAAACCTCATCATCAACTCCAGAAGACGTCTGACCGCTGTGCTTGCCAACAAGGGTTTTGCCACCAAGTATTAGGTCTTGTTTGCCAGAGGGATCAAATACTTATTTCCCTCTGCAGAATGCAAATAAATTCATATACTTTCCACAATGTGATTTTCCGGATTTAATTTGTGATGTGCTATCTCTCACTGTTACCAATAACCTACCCTTCAATTATGGGCTGCTCATGTCTTTGTCAGTGGGCACACTTACAAAATCAGCAAGGGATCAAATACTTATTTCCCCCACTGTATGTGCTACTTTCTGTGTATACCCTACTTTGATTTGTACCTGTGCTCTTCAGGGCACAGACCCAGGGCCGTGCCGACACGGTAAGCGAGGTAAGCATGGCAGGAGGGCGCCATCCTCTGGGGGGCGCCCCGCCGCACCATGCTTACCTCGCCCTCTTCTCCCCAGATCCTTGTCCTTTTTTTTTTGTTTAAATTTACCTCTCCGGCGCGTGGAAGCGTAGCGTTAGTGAGGAGGCGGCGCTCCCCCGCCCCGACGTGTCAGTCTCTTCCCTTCGCTCGGTTCCGCCTTCTTCTGACATCAGAAATGACGTCAGAAGGCGGGACACTGAGCGAAGGGAAGAAGACACGTCGGGGCGGGGGAGCACCGCCTCCTTCTCACTAACGCTACGCTGCCACGCGCCGGAGAGGCAAATTTAAACAAAAAGGAAAAGAATCTGGGGAAAGAGGGCGGGTAGTGTAGCGATCGTTTTTTTTGGGGGGGGGGCGCCAGCGGGGCCAACTGCAGGGGGGCGCCGGAGACCCTAGGCATGGCCCTGCACAGACCGTATAAGTCTGCCCAGCACTATCGCTGCCTCCCACCACCAGCTCTGGCACAGACCGTATAAGTCTGCCCAGCACCATCCCTGCCTCCCACCACCAGCTCTGGCACAGACCGTATAAGTCTGCCCAGCACCATCCCTGCCTCCCACCACTGGCTCTGGCACAGACCGTATAAGTCTGCCCAGCACTATCCCCGCCTCCCAACTACCAGCCCCACCTCCCGATCTCGACTAAGCTCCTGAGGATCCATTCCTTCTGCACAGGATTCCTTTATGCTTATCCCACGCATGTTTGAATTAGGAGCTTCTACTTCTAGTTGAGTGAGGTGGTAGCGAGTTTCCGCATAGGGGCTGAGGAACATTTACCAGTAACTTCACATCAAGCCATTCTTAAAGCCTCAAATGTAAAAGAACCCCTACTTCTGCAAATCCTCCTGTGCTAGAAAAAAAAATGGCAAGCACAATTTTAAAAAGCATTTGTCTCTGTTCTCTTTTTGATGTTTTGTCCTGCACCGTAAAAAATGGTAGAGGTTGCTTATCATTTCGTCTTTTCTTCTGCCATCTTTCATATGAAATCTTTTGTACAGGTGCTCTGCAGTAAAACAGTTCCATCGCCGTACAATAGCGCCGTACGAGACGTCTCATGTTTTCACAAAACCGTGCATGCAACATCCTGCTGTTTAACACGTCTAACTAATAAAATACAACCTCTCCGCATGGGCTCTTTGCTGAGATGCGTCACGCTGTTCACAGGTACATCTGCAGACAATGAGAACAAGCGATACTTGGTTAACCCTCCAGCTCTTCTCTCGCAGTATCAGATCTTAATGACACATTCTTCTAACTGCAAATGTGAAATTCTCCTTGTGGCAGGGGGAGATCTGGGAACTTCAGTTTTTAAACTTCCAAAGCAGGTCTCAAAGCCCTAGTCTGCCATTCAAATGCAAGGAGCACCCAGATGGTGAATTCATTCCTACACAGTAGGTTCCCTCCTTAGCAAATAGAGCCCTTTGTTATCCGGACTTAATGGACTATTCAGTGGATTTAGACACAAATCTTACAAACATAAAAACATCTTTCTGCTACTACCTGGGTACATGAACTGAATGCAGCCGTTCTCTTCAGAGAGTGAGTTTTGCATGATTGCAGAGATGACAAGTTTATTAAAAAAAAAATTGAACCTGAGCTTTTCTGCCACTTTAATTATGGAGCATTTGCTCTTATGGTTCTAAGAGTCCACTCTGTACATCATATAACTTACACGGTACCATTTTTGTATAATGAACCGTCGTGCTAATCTAGGGGTTCTCAATTCAGTCATTGGGCACACCCAGCCGGTCAATTTTCCAGGATATCCAGAATGAGATAAATTTGCATGCGCTGCCTCCATCCAGCTTTTCCTACATAAGCACACAATTGTGGAGCGCACTACCAAAAACCTTGAAAACGACGTACGACCACCTAAACTTCCGGAAATCACTAAAAACTAACCTGTTCAAAAAGGCGTACCCTACCGATCCAACTTAAATGTCTGAACTCTGCAACACAACCAAACTAAAGTACGTAATGGACAAAACTCAACTCTTCCGATGTACGTTTCCCCAATGTGGCCATGCCACATGAACTTAATCTTACCACTACTACTACTACTACTACTTAACATTTCTAGAGCGCTACTAGGGTTACGCAGCGCTGTACAATTTAACAAAGAGAGACAGTCCCTGCTCAAAGAGCTTACAATCTAATAGACAAGTGAACGGTCGGTCCGATAGGGGCAGTCAAATTGGGGCAGTCTGGATTCACTGAACGGTAAGGGTTAGGTGCCGAACGCAGCATTGAAGAGGTGGGCTTTAAGCAAAGACTTGAAGACGGGCAGGGAGGGGGCTTGGCGTAAGGGTTCAGGAAGGTTGTTGTATTTGTTCTCACTGGAGTCTGCAAAGGCCTCTCCGGTGTATGTAAGCCACATTGAGCCTACAAATAGGTGGGAAAATGTGGGATACAAATGTAACAAATAAATTGTATGCAAATCTATCTGATGCATTTTCATTGTGGGTATCCATGACTGGAGGACTGGGTTTGAACCCCTGCTCTATACTGATTTGTCCTTTTGTATGTAATACTATAATTCTTATATCCTGTTCACTTTGGGATAAATATTCAGCTGCCAGTGGTGAATGTTTTGCTGACTGCTACTGGTGTTAAGACGTAAGCATCGCCACACTGGGACAGACCAAAGGTCCATTTAGCCCAGCACCCTGTCTCCGACAGTGGCCAATCCAGGTCACAATCACCCGACAAGATCCATGGAGCAAAGCATTTTGTACTGCGTGTCCCAGGAATAGTGGATTTTTCTCCACGTCCATTTAATAACATTCTATGGCCTTTTCCCTCAGGAAGCCGTCCAAACCTTTCTTAAACTCTGCTAAGCTAACCGCCTGGATACACCTGGATATTCAATGCCAGGCCATGTTCAGGCTTCAGCACTGAATAATCCGGTTTATGTGGCGCTGGCTAACACATGGACGTTTAAGTCGATATTCAGAACTTAAGGGGCCCTTTTACTAAGGCGCGTAGGTGTCTACACGCGTCCAACGTGCATCAAATTGGAACTACCGCCTGGCTACTGCATGCCCCGGGCGGTAATTCCATTTTTGACGTGCGCACAAAACATGCGGTAGAAAACATTTTCTATTTTCTACCGTGTGGAGCTTACCCAGTGGTAATCGGCAGTTTAGGCACGCTGACGCTTACCACCCGGTTAGTGCATGAGACCTTACCACCAAGTCAATGAGTGGCGGTAAACTCTCAGGCCGAAAAATGCACATGCGCTGGTTTTAATTTTGCCACAAAAAAAGACCTTTTTTCCAGGCACGCTGAAACATGGACCTGCGCATGTCCAAAACACGCACCTACATGAGCACACACCTTAGTAAAAGGGCTCCTAAGTGACCACGGATTTCCACATAAAGAGAGGACTGTGTTTTACGTGGACCCATTTATGTGGTTACCCTGGTCGGTTAACTGCTGAATACTGGCACTTAACTGGCCAAGTGCCGACTTTGCTCCCTGGAATGCCCCCCAAATAGCCAGCTTTCAATTAGGGGGCCTTTTACAAAGCCAGGCTAGCATTTTTTTAAACTCGCGGTAAATGCTGAGACTACCACAGGAATATAAAGGGCGTCTCAGCATTTACTTCCAGCTGATTTTTACCGTGAGCTAAAAACGCAAGCACGGCTTTGTAAAAGACTCCGCTAATTTTCAGTGGCGATAACCGCTTAAGTGCAGCTGAAAATGAGTGGGTAGCCCCAACCAAATTATTTAACCGATCAGCAGCAGTTTCTGGGAAAGGGAAATGGGACTTGACATTCCGCCTTTCTGAGATGTTTTTGCAACTACATTCAAAGCGGTTTACATATATTGAGGTACTTATTTTGTACCAGGAGTAATGGAGGGTTAAGTGACTTTCCCAGAGACACAAGGAGCTACAATGGGAATCGAACTCAGTTCCTCTGGAGCAAAGTCCACTGCACTAACCACTAGGCTACTCCTCCACTAGCAACATTCCATATAGAAGCCTGTCCTTGCAGATCAGCAATACTGCCGCGCAGGCTTCTGTTGCTGTCATCCTGCATCAGACTCACAGAAACAGAAGCCTGCGCAGCCATGTTGCTGATCTGCAAGGACAGGCTTCTATATGGAATTTTGCTAGTGGAATAGCAATATTCCATGTAGAATCTCAAATAGTAGCAACAGAATCTCAATAACCTTTCGAACATATAGGCTGCCCCAATCTGCCTGATCAGATTGGCTGTACATTGTCTTTTAGATTGTAAGCTCCTTGAGCAGGGACTGTCCTTCCATGATAAATTTGTACAGCGCTGCGTAACCCTAGTAGTGCTTTAGAAATGTTAAGTAGTAGTAGTAATAGTAGCAACATTCCATCTAGAATCTCAAACAGGGAAAGGGAAATGGGACTTGATATACTGCCTTTCGGAGGTCTCTGCAACTACATTCAAAGTGGTTTACATATATTCAGGTACTTATTTTGTACCAGGGGCAATGGAGGGTTAAGTGACTTGCCCAGAGTCACAAGGAGCTGCAGTGGGAATTGAACTCAGTTCCCCAGGATCAAGGTCCACTGCACTAACCATGAGGCTACTCCTCCACTAGCAGTATTCTGTGTAGAAGCCTGCCCTTGCAGATCACCAATGCAGCTGCGCAGGCTTCTGTTTCTGTGAGTCTGACATCCTGCACGTCCTGATCTGTAAGGGCAGGCTTCTACATGGAATGTTGCTAGTAGAATGGCAACATTAACGTTCCATGCAGAATCTCAAATAGTAGCAACAGAATTTCAAAGAGTAGCAACATTCCATGTAGAATCTCAAATAGGGAAAGGGAAATGGGACTTGATATACCACCTTCCTGAGGTTTTTGCAACTACATTCAAAGTGGTTTACATATATTCAGGTACTTATTTTGTACCAGGGGCAATGGAGGGTTAAGTGACTTGCCCAGAGTCACAAGGAGCTGCAGTGGGAATCAAACTCAGTTTCCCAGCCAGGATCAAAGTCCACTGCACTAACCACTAGGCTACTCCTCCACTCCTGGCAAGTTAAATCATTTTGAATATTGACCAGTTTGTATCTAGTGCTCTTGTATTTTTACAGCTTCTTACCTAAGCAGTTGACATCACTTTACAAACAGAAAAAAATATCACTAATTATTTTAGAAATCATAGCAGGGGCTATGACATAAATATTTCTTTTTTTATTCTCGGAAAGCAGTGTCCCTTTTCCCCCCTCTTTCGATCCTGATGTTATTACGTTTGTACATTTTTAAAGTGCCGGTCAGATGAGAATGGTCACCGGAGGCCAGTTAAACTGTTGAGTCAATAAGTTATTCATTTCTTTATATTTTTGAGTCACCTAAATCAGAAGAAGTGCTCCGGGCAATGTATAACCCAATTAAAGTTCAGGATAATAAACAAGTGAAATGAATGCAAAATGCTTAGACTAAAACAGAGCAAACATACAACCGAAATACTGATCCAGTCTGAACCAGTGGCTCTCAATCTTTTTTTCTTCAGTAGGAATACATCTGACAGAAGATGCTCGCATTTGTGACAGAATTTTGGTCTGGTATAGCAGTGGCGTACTTATGTGGGGCCAGGGGGGGCCTGGACCCTCTGCCGACGACTCTCTCGACCCCCCCTCCTGCCGCCAACCCGCTGTCGCCTGCCTTTGCTGGCGGGGGACACAAACCTCCGCCAGCCGAGGTCCTCTTCTTCCCGTAAAAGACTTCCTTCTGTTTCTGACGTCCTGCATGTACAACGTGCAGGACGTCAGAAACAGAAGGAAACCTTGGGTGGGAAGAAAAGGACTTTGGCTGGCAAGGGTTGGGGTCCCCCGCCAGCAAAGGTAGGCGACAGCGGGTTGCAGCAGGAAGGGGGGTCGAGAGGGTCATCGTCGGGGGGGAGGGGCAAAGTTGGTGGTGGCGGCGGTGGCGGGGTCGGCAATGGCGGGGGGGGGGGGGGGGTTGGCGGTGCTGGGGGGGGGGGGCTAAAATGTTCCCCTTCACCTCGGGCTCTGGACACCTCTCCCGCCAAAGTCTGGCTACGCCCCTGTGGTATAGTATGACAGTTCTTGCATGTCCAGTATCTCTCTCCCTTCCCTCTAGCCCCCCTTCCTCCCACATCCAGCAGCTCTCTCCTTTCCATCCAGATCCCCTCCTCGTCTTCCTCCCACATCCAGCAGGTCTCTTCCTTCCATCCAGATCCCCTCCTCCTCTTCCTCCCACATCAGCAGGTCTCTTCCTTCCATCCAGTCCCCTCTTCCTATTCCTCCCACATCCAGCAGGTCTCTCCCTTCCATCCAGATCCCCTCCCCCTATTCCTCCCACATCCAGCAGCTCTCTCCCTTCATGCTCTGGATCCACAAAATCCCTATCTTACTCCCAACAGCAGGTGCAGATCATAACTAGCACATTTTCTCCGTGGGAGCTACCATACAAAAAATATATATATTCTGATGAGAATCTGAGTAAAAGCAATATAAATCTCTACCACCAGACATAGGAGCCAACTTTTCAAAATTATTGGGGGTGCTAAGCCCAATGGAAATAACCCCTCCCTGGACACATACAAGGAATTTTCTCAATATTGGGGGTGCTCAAGCACCCACAGAGTCGGCTCCAATGCCAGACACATTGTGAAATAATACAAAACATGAAAAAAATCCTAACTCAGCATACGTGTAGCAAACTTATCATACAACAGTAGCACTAATTTCTATGATTCAAACAACATGAACCCTACCCTACATGCGTGGGATAAACATAAAGGAATCCTGTTCAGAAGGAATGGATCCTAAGGAGCTTAGCCGAGATTGGGTGGCAGAGCTGGTGGCGGGAGGCAGGGATGGTGCTGGGCAGACTTATACGGTCTGTGCCAGAGCCGGTGGTAGGAGGCGGGACTGGTGGTTGGGAGGCGGGGATAGTGCTGGGCAGACTTATACGGTCAGTACCCGGAAAAGGACAGGTACAAATCAAGGTAAGGTATACACAAAAAGTAGCACATGTGAGTTTATCTTGTTGGGCAGACTGGATGGACCGTGCAGGTCTTTTTCTGCCGTCATCTACTATGTTACTATATGTTACTATGTTACCTAAGAATGGGCAGCACTACAAATATTACACAGGGCCTTAGAACACCAATGGGCTCATTTTCAAAACAGAAAAACGTCTAAAAAGCAGCACAAAGCAGCATTTGTTTGTTTTTCTCACAAACACGTCCAAATCAGTATTTTCAAAACCTATTTCTAGACATTTTTCTATGAAGTCAGTCAGAAGTACATCCAAATCTCAAGGGGGCGTGTCAGGGGCGTGGGCATTCCTAAGACTTTGACGTTTTTCAGCCATAATGGAACAAAACCACCCAGGACTAAAACTAAGACAATTTCAGCTAGACCTGTTTTTATAAGAAATAATGCACAAAAAGGTGCCCTATTAAACCAGATGACCACTGGAGGGAATCAGGGATGACCTCCACTTATTCCACCAGTGGTCACTTACCCCCTCCCACCCCCCAAAAATGTGATGAAAAATTTGTCAGCCTCAGATGTTATACTCAGGTCCATCAGAATCGCATGCAGGTCCCTGGAGTAGTCTAGTGTTGGGTGCAGTGCACTGCAGACAGGTGGACCCAGGCTTCTACCTCCCCCTACCTGTTACACTTGTGGAGGAAACTGTGAGCCCTCCAAAACTCACCAGAAACCTACTGTACCCACATATAGGTGTCCCCTACATCTGTAAGGGCTATAGTAGTGGTGTACAGTTGGGGGTAGTGGGTTTTGGGGGGGGGGGGGGCTCAGCAGACACGGTAAGACAGCAATGGTCAGATGTGTACCTGGGATCATTTTATGAAGTCCACTGCAGAGCCCCCTAGGGTGCCCTATTGCTGTCCTGGGATGTCAGGGGGGACCAGTCTACTAAAAATGCTAGCTCCTCCTACATCCCAATATCTTGATTTTGTGCATTTTGCACTTGGACGTTTTTTTTTTTTTTTCAAAAATGGACCAAAAAATAAAACGTCCAAATCACAAAACCTTGTTCATAACAGTATTTTCGAAAACAAAAGATAGACGCCTCCCACCCACCAGCCCCGGCACAGGGATCCTCAGAAGCTTAGCATAGAATGGGTGGCAGAGCCAGTGGTTGGGAGGCGGGGCTAGTGCTGGGCAGACTTATATGGTCTGTGCCGGGGCTGGTGGGTGGGAGGCGGGGATAGTGCTGGGCAGACTTATACGGTCTGTGCTGGAGCCGGTGGTGGGAGGCGGGGCTGGTGATTGGGAGGCGGGGATAGTACTGGGTGGACTTATACGGTCTGTGCCCTGAAAAAGACAGGTACAAATCAAGGTAAGGTATACACAAAAACTAGCACATATGAGTTTATCTTGTTGGGAAGACTGGATGGACCGTGAAGGTCTTTTTCTGCCGTCATCTACTATGTTACTATGTTACTATTTTATTTTCCAAGCTTGTTGGGCCCAATTTCTCTTTTCTACGTTGTGTCCCAAGGAGCAGCTTGAGAACCCCCGCTCTAAGCATGTGGACAGTTCTGCAAGCCTCAATCCCGGTCATTCCCGGGGTAGTATACAGCTGGATGTCACCTTGAAAAGGCTGATTCTTGCTAATGGGCAAAGTTTGAATCAGCTGCACTCTACAGAAATAACAGTTCTGGAATGACCTGTCCGTGGGCTGCTTTCTGACCTACACCTCATGTTTGCAGAGTTTGTCGCTTACAATCATTTTGGAACTCAGTGTTCCAGTGGTGCTGCTTCCCCAGCTAACATCAGACCGAGTAGTTGACAAATGACTAGGCCAAGGGGTGGAAATATTTTGTGCTGGCAGCTACGCTTTCCAAATATAACTAGAAGCCAGGGAAAGTTTTCTGAATACATTTATTAAAGATTTTTGAAGGGTAATTCTATAACTGGGTGCTTGGGGCAGTTAGTGCCCTTTGCACGCAGATATGCACAAAAACACATCACTTATGTGTGTTAGTGCTCTAAGCACTAGCATAAATCGTATGGCCCACAAAGGCAAGGGGGAGAGAGAGAGAGAGAGAGATGACGAGGTGGGCAGTAGTGAGATAGGCAAGATGCTGAACATTAGCATGGGGGAAGAGGAAGACCTAAATGCTGGACAGAAGTTGTGAGGGGGGAAAGAAAGGAGTTGCTGGATCAGGGAAGGAGGGAAAGAAAGAGAATACGTTTGCTCAAGGGGAGAAGGAGAGATGGTAGACATGGGAAGAGCAGAGTGACAAAGGAGATGCTGGATTGGGATGGGAAAGAGAGGGGATACCGGAACAGGATGGGGGTAGATGCTGACTTAAATGAGGGTAAGAGAGAGGAGACCCTGGATTGGGTAGGAGGAAAAAAGGGACATGGGGGTATAGGGACACAGAAAGGAAATGCTGGATATGAGGTGAGTAGGAAGACAGAAGTGACACGACATGGGGGGGGGGGAGTCAGAAGACAAAGGGGAGATACTGGACATTGAAGGGGGACAGGGAGGAGGGAAGCTGGACAGGGGGGGGGGAGAATAGGCAGAAAGGAACAGAGGTAGATGCTGAATTCAGCAGGCAGAAAGTAGGGTGATGGGGAAATGATGGATGGAGGTGGTAACAGAGTGAAATTGGATGGGGGAAGCCAGGAGATGGTAAGCAGAGGAGGAAAGAGAGAGAAGGATGCTGTACAGGGGGAAAGAGAGGAGATACTGGACAGAGGGGGAGGAGAGGGGGGAGAGAAGCAGAAAACTTGGAAATCCTAGGATGAGAAATAGGAGGGCTGGAGTGAGAGAGATGGAAAGCTGTAGGTAGAAGCAGAAAAGGAGGAAGATTAAAGAATAAATGAAATTTGAGCAGATTGAGAGGCAGAAAAATAAAAGGAAGAAAGTTGAAAGAAAAAGATTGAAATCAGAGATGGATGTAAGAGAAGAGGTGAAGAAAGGAAGAGAAGAAAAAGTGGCAGATGGACTGGAGACTGGAAAGAAAGCTAAGAAAAGACACAAGAAAGCAGAAATTGGAGACTGTGACAAACATGAATAAAATGGCCAGTGAACAAAGGTAAAATAAGGAATCTTATTTTTAAGTGTAGCAAATGGAAACTGACAGCTTTATAGTAGAAATTTACAGTTATTTTATTATTTTTATTTTTTTTTATTTATTGCATTTGTATCCTACATTTTCCCACCTCTTTGCAGGCTCAATGTGGCTTACAATACATCATGAATGGTGGAAATATATTAGAAAATAGACATTTAGTGTTACAGAAGGATCTTGGGCAACATGATAATGATAAAACATGATAGTAATATAACAAGCAGATATTGTAAGACATTTCTGAGTATATGTGGAGGAGTTGTGTATATTCACATTGGTTGATCTTTGTGGTATGCCTTGTTAAAGAGATGGGTCTTCAGTAGTTCGCAGAAGTTCGTTAGTTCGTAAATCGTTTTTAAGTTGCGCGGCAATGCATTCCATAACTGTGCGCTCAAGTAGGTGAAGTTTGACGCGCGCATTAGTTTGTATTTTAGACCTTTGCAATTAGGGACCTTCGCAATTTTGCAATTTAAATAATATTTTTATATAGTGAGTTGTATGAGGAAAGGTTCTAGCTCCATTATTGGGAACTGTGATGTATGTTACAAAACTGGAGGTTTGGGCTTTATACTGAGATTCTCAGAGCTGCCAAGTTACCAAGTTCCAACAAGGAGAGTTTAGGCTATTTCTGGCTTTCTGATAGCCATATACTGATGTGTTAATTATTTATATATTCTTGCATCCCACTATTTTCCAAAAGCAAGTTTCGGTTCAAAGTGGCTTACAGTTTTACAGTTACAGTTTTACCGTTGGGTGAAATTACAAGTTAGAAGTAGCTTAAAGTTTTACAGTTACAATTTTACAGTTAAGTGACGCTATTATGGGACCTGCAGCATGGATTTCAGTGAGAAGAATCAGGGACTTTAACTCCCACGCTGCTTTGAGGTGTAAGTTCAAAACCAGGATTGGCATTGTCTCCCTGTTGGAACTAGGTCACTTGACATGCCTGGATTCTGGTCTATCTTGTATAGAATTCAGATTTTACTCCCAGATAGAAGAATTTGTGAAACAATACTACTGTTTACAATGGCTAGCTTTTTGGGTGGCTGAAACTAGCTGGTGAAATTCTTTATGTATAAAAATCCCTTGGGACTTATAGACTGGTGCCAAGATTTAGGCTTCCCAATGCCAGCATTCTCAAGTTAATTCCACATGTGGTGTGTGTGTGGGGGGGGGGGCAGGAGTCCTGGACATGGGCATAGTATTGATGCCTATCATTCAGGTTCTGAGTGCAAAGGACTCCAATACAAATCAACTTACGCATCCAGCTTTTCCTACATAAGCACACAACTATGGAACGCATTACCAAAAGCCGTGAAAAGAACTTGTGACCACCTAAACTTCCGGAAATCACTAAAAACTAACCTGTTCAAAAAGGCATACCCTACCGACCCAACCTAAATGCCTGAACCTTGCAACACAATCGAAACCAAAGAGCATAATGGACTCAACACAATTCATCCTCTCTACGATTCCCTATTGTGTCTGTTATACATGAACCTTATTCTACCACTACATCACTTTGTAATTGTTCAAACCGGAACTGGCGATCGCCATTACGATACTATTTAAGCCACGTTGAGCCTGCAAATAGGTAGGAAAATGTGGGATACAAATGTAACAAATAAATAAATAAAATAAAAAATTATGCTTTTTTGAAAAGGAGGGGATAATCTCTTGTTCCTGTACAAAAACTTTTCCATGACAGAATTATAAAGGGGGATGGATATAAAAATAAGGATAAAGCCTCAAATTTTAAAAAAAGAGGTAAAATATGCTTCGTATTTGCACTAGAAAAAGTGGAGAGAACAAACAAACCCTTTCACACTTGGAGGACAAAATACAGCAAAGGCATACAGAAAAAATATATCCTCCTGGGAAACGCTAATCATACCAGTGGCATAGCTACGGGTGGGCCTGGGTGGGTACAGGCCCACCCAATCTTGCTTCAGGTCCACCCAGTCTAGTGGCACGCAAAGCATTTCATTAGCGGTGCCTCACTCCTCTCTCTCACTCCGTTTCTCTCACGGGAGCTACCCGTCTCTCTGTGAACCCTCACCCCACCTCCACCATCATCTACCTTTGAGCCATCGCCGGCAGTGATTCCAGTAAGCAACCTGCACCAGCCCTGCAGGCTTTCCTCTGCTGCAACCCGCCCTCGATGATGTCACTTCCTGTTTCTTCACTGGAGGAGACGTGGTAGAGGGAAGCCTGCAGGGCTGATGCAGGTTGCTTACTGGAAGTGCTGCCGGTGATGGCTTGGAGGTAGATGAGGGGGAGGAATAGAGGAGCAGATGCTAGGTGGAGAGGGAGAAAGATGATGATAGCAGGGGCAGAAGGAAAGTTTTAAAACTGTAGGTACAGGGGTAGGCGTGGGAAGTTAACTCGGGGCCCACCCAAAATGGCAGGTCTAGCTACGCTCCTGAATCATACCATATATCTTGAAGACATTTGTTTAAATATCTTTGTGTGTGCTTATAATACTGAGAGACCAATACCGACCACCAGCGGTCTACGCTTTCATAGTCATCATTAATATAATCATCGCATGATCTCATTAATATAATCATTGCATCATGCGACGATTATATTGAGGACTAAGTGGCCCTTTTACTAAGCTGCGTAGGCGCCTACACGTGCCCAACACATGTCAGTTTGGAATTACAGCCCGGCTACCACGTGGCCCGGGCAGTAATTCCATTTTGTACACGCGTCCACTGCGCACACTGGGAAATAATTTTTAGTTTCTGGCTCGTGGCACTAACCGGGCGGTAAAAGGCATTCTACGTACGTAGACCATTACCGCCCAGTTAACGCGCGAGACCTTACCGCTAAGTCAATGGGTGGTGGTAAGGTATCAGACCCAAAATGGATGAACGCCAATTTTCATTTTGCCGCATGTCCATTTTCGGCCAAAATTTTAAAAAAGGCATTTTTTATAGGTGCACAAAAAAATGGATCTGTGAGAACCCAAAACATGCGCCTACACTAGCGCAGGCCATTTTTCAGCACACCTTAGTAAAAGCACCCCTTAAAGAGTAGACCGCTGGTGGTCTGTATTGGTCTCTCAGTGTTATGGGCACCCTCAAAAATATTTAAAAAAATGTCTTTAAGATACATAGTATGATTAGCGTTTCCCAGGAGGATATAGTAACATAGTAAATGACGGCACATAAAGACCTGTACGATCCATCCAGTCTGCCCAACAAGATAAACTCATTTTACATGGTATGTGATACTTTATATGTATACCCAAGTTTGATTTGTCCCTGCCTTTCTCAGGGCACAGACCGTAGAAGTCTGCCCAGCACTGTTGTTGTACTAAAAGTTCTGAAGATTCTGGAATCCTAAAGAGTTACAAGATTCCGGAATCCCAATTAGTAGCAACATTCCACGTAGAACCCCAAAGAGTAACATAGTGACATAGTAAATGACGGCAGATAAAGACCTGAACGGTCCATCCAGTCTGCCCAACAAGATAAACTCATTTACATGGTATGTGATACTTTATATGTATACCAGAGTTTGATTTGTCCTTGCCATTCTCAGGGCACAGACCGTAGAAGGCTGCCCAGCATTCTTCTTGTACTAAAAGTTCTGAAGCTAATGTCGAAGCCACTTAGAATTTACACTCCAGCCCATCCGTATCTATTCAGTCACGATCAGGGCGTAGACCGTAGAAGTCTGCCCAGCTCCCGTTTTGTTTCCAATTACCGGCATCGCCACCCAATCTCCACTAAGATTCCACGGAACCATTCCTTCTAAACAGGATTCCTTTGTGTTTATCCCATGCATGTTTGAATTCCATTACCGTTTTCATCTTCACCACCTCCCGCGGGAGGGCATTCCACATATCCACCACCCTCTCCGTGAAAAAATACTTCCTGACATTAGTCCTGAGTCTGCCCCCCTTCATGTCCTCTAGTTCTACTGCCTTCCCGTCTCCGGAAAAGGTTCGTTTGCGGATTAATACCTTTCAAATATTTGAACGTCTGTATCATATCACCCCTGTTTCTCCTTTCCTCTAAGGTATACACGTTCAGGTCAGCAAGTCTCTCCTCGTACAGTTTGGAACGCAAATCCCATACCATTTTCGTAGCTTTTCTTTGCACCGCTTCCAGTCTTTTTACATCTTTTGCAAGATACAGCCTCCAAAACTGAACACAATACTCCAAGTGGGGCCTCACCACCGACTCGCAGAGGGGCATCTGTATTTGTACCAGGCCATTTCTCTCTACCATAATATCGTATTCTACATAGAAGCCAAGACGAATGTGTCCACAGACTGTACACATGGATCTCAGCCAAACTCCGAGATGCAATCACCCTTTGTTATTTTTTTTTAAGAGTTTTAATCGAATCTCAGCTATGTTACTATGCTAATGTCTTTATTCCACTGACACTTTGGTCTTCTTTTGCAGTCTCTGGATCTGCGTCATAGCCTGCAGGGCACAGAAATAAAACTCAGAAACTAATACGATTTCTAATATCTTCTTTTGTTCTAAAACTCAGAAACAAAGGTGAGAACCCGGATCAGAACCCTTCTACCCCTCCCCCCAACACCAAGTGATTCAGTGTTCATCAGAGAGGTAAAAGGTGACGTAGCATCTGGTGGGTCATTATGTCCTTTAGGAAAGATGGAGGCTTAGTTCTAGCCCGGCAAGGACTGGTGATTTTTTGTTTTTTTGCGGGGGAGGGGCAGGAGGCTATTTCTTTTCTCTGTTTCTGTTGTGGGTCCCTATTTACTAAGGATTTTCCCACATGGAAGAAAGCCCTTAGTTAAAGGGGCTCCCTTGCCTTGTGCACAATGAACAGTCTTCATAGCACTGCTCAGCACAACACAATAGACAAATTTTCTTTTGAGAAATTCCCAGAATGTGTCTTTCTGGTGGGGTGGAGTGAGAGGGTGGGTGATGGGTCATAAATCACTTCCCCATGTCATCATTCTACCAAGTGTGTACAACAGTGCTAGATTCATGTGGTTTGCATTCCAGCTGAGCAGTGTACGCCAGGTTTCCCAAATGCAACCAGCCCTTGGGACCCTCAGCTAGCATTGCAGTTAAGGATACATAATTAATAGTCATGAGCTTTATTTGCATACCTTTGGTCTAAGGTTGAGCTGCATATTTTAGTTTGCCTAGAAACCAGACCTGTTTGAGGAAGTCATGATTTGTGGAGGGCTTACAGTCTGTGCCTGAGGCAATGGAGGGGTAAGTGACTTAACCCTCCCTTGCCACCCATTGGGATCTCAAGGAGTGGGAGTGGGATTTGAACCCTGCTTTTCCTGGTTTTCAGCCTGCTGCTCTGAGCATTAGGTACAGCTAATACAGATAAACATATTCCAAACAGGTTTGGCAACTCAGTAAGTAGAGGAGTGTGGTAGCTGTGTTAGTCCACTCTTGAAGGTTATCAATAGAAATCAAACAAAATAAAACATGGAAAAGAAAATAAGATGATACCTTTTTTATTGGACATAACTTAATACATTATTTCCGATCTAAGGAAGAAGAAGGCAACCTTCGAAAGCTAATCAAGAAATGTATTAAGTTATGTCCAATAAAAAAGGTACCATCTTATTTTCTTTTCCATGTTTTATTTTGTTTGATTTCTATAGATTCTACATGGAATGTTGCTATTCCACTAGCAACATTCCATGTAGAAGTCAGCCCTTGTAGATCACCAATGTGGCCGCGCAGGCTTCTGCTTCTGTGAGTCTGACGTCCTGCACGTACGTGCAGGACGTCAGACTCACAGAAACAGAAGCCTGCGCAGCCTTCTACATGGAATGTTGCTAGTGGAATAGCAACATTCCATGTAGAATCTCCAATGGTATCTATTTTACTGTCATAGTAATGCTTGAATGTTTTCACTTATATACACTGTCAGCTAGCACATTTGCTTATTTCCGATCTGAGGAAGAAGGGCAACCTTCGAAAGCTAATCAAGAAATGTATTAAGTTATGTCCAATAAAAAAGGTATCATCTTATTTTCTTTTCCATGTTTTATTTTGTTTGATTTCTATTGGCAACTCAATAAGAAAGAAAAGGCCAGCAGATCTGAAGCCTGGTGGCCATTTACTAAAAAACAAAACAAAACTGATAGGCAAAATATTTTATGGTTGTCTTTAACCATAGGGTTTTTGTTACAATGCTGCTGAATATCACTATTCACATGACCAACTGGAAGTTGGTGAACTTGTGGTTAGGGTTACCATGTGTCTGGATTTACCCGGACATGTCCTCTTTTTGAGGACATGTCCGGGCAACCGGGCGGGTTTTGCCAATCTGCCCGTTTGTTCCGGATTTCTGGACAACCAGGCAGATTGCTAGCCTCCCCTCCCCTTACTTACTACTGCCCTGGTGGTCTAGTGACCTCTTTCGCCTTCGGGGCAGGAAAGAGCCCCCTCTTTCCTGGCCGGAGCGCTGCCCTGAATGCATCCTTTGTGTTCCTGATCTCGGCGCCAATTCAAAATGGCTGCCGAGAGTTGACGTGACCTGGCGAGACTTCAACTGTTGGCGGACATTTTGAATCGGCGCCGAGATCAGCAACAGGAAGGATGCATGCAGGGCAGCGCTCCGGGCAGGAAAGAGGGGGCTCTCTCCTGCCCCGAAGAGGTCACTAGACCACCAGGGCAGTAGTAAGGTAAGGGGTGGGGGGTGACGGACGTGTATATCGGATGTCTGCTAAAAATGAAATTACTGCAAGCCGGGCGGTAACTCCATTTTGGTGCGCGTTGGACGCGCATAGACGCTTACGCGGCTTAGTACAAGGGTCCCCTCAATGAGGAGGATCAGGCACTACAAATCTCACACTGCTTTGAGATGTAAGTTCAAAACCATCATTGGCAGAAAGTCTCCAGCCTGGAACTAAGTAACTTACAGTCTGGTGACTGTAAGTAATTTATGCTGTGAATGTATGTTTCCCCCTCCCCCCCCCCCTCAAAAAAAGCCCTGGTTTGGCACCCCAATCATTCTGTAATGTTGGCAGCTATGCCTCGACTTTGCAGCCTGTTGGTTAAGGCACTTGTGCAGCAGGCCACAAGAGGTAGCGAGGGAGATAATGCTTCCTGCCTCCCCTCGGGGTCATTGTTCTAGGTTCTGCTTCCCGCATTCACCTCTTCATCCTCATGTGCCGTTGCTTTCAGACAAAAGCTAGATCAGAATAGGCTATCTGTAGCCACAGCAGATGCTGCTATGTAAAGAGTTGCACGCTCTCTCTCTCTCTCTCTCTCAGTATATGCACTTTTCATAAGAATAAATAAACAAGAAGACAGGAAAATCACTTATTTGCTGCCTCTGAGCAGGAAGATGTATGTGTAAAGCAAGATCAAATATTAATCCTGCCAAAACAATCAGCGCCAGCTGAGCAAACGCTGCCATTTGGTGAACTGGGTTTCTTAATTTGGAACGGATAGAGAGAGATAGTTTCTCAAGGAAAGTTCACAAATGCCTTTGGATTCATGTTTTGCACATCATTAGGTCAATTCTGTAAAGGGTGCTTAAATATAGGCACCCCGATTCAGCACAGGGAGCGTCTATTCTATAACAGCGTCTGGGCATCCACGTTCAATTATAGTAACCCTGCATCAGCACACCACTTAACCCAGATCTAATCCTATATAATAATTTGCACCTCCAACGTTCCATCGCTGTCTGGCTGCCTGGGTTCGTGACATCTCCTGACGTCAGCCAGTGTCCAGCGTTCCATTCCCCCTCACTGCCCCGCCCGCGCGTCAAAACGTAATGACGTCAGAGGGCGGAACAGTGAGAAGGAAGGGAACGTTGGAGGTGAGCTGACGTCAGGATGTTACCAACAGAAGGGAAGCCAGCCAGGCCAACCAGAAAATGATGAGGTACAAAGGAAGAGAGAATCGCGGCACATCGAGGGGAGGGCAGGGCATAGCAGAGCAGAATCCATGGACGTGGATGGGATGGGATGGGAGGAGAGGACAGGAGAGAAGAGAATCGCGGGACATGGATGGGAGGGCAGGGAAGAGGAGAATCGCTGGATGTGGAGGGGAGGGGATGGGAGGGGAGGGGAGGGAATGGAAGAATCACTGCACATGGAGAGGAGGGGAGGGCAAGAGAAAGACAAAAAATCGCTTACAAGAGAGCCTTTCTAGGGCCCGTTTCATTGTTGAGGAAACGGGCTGGGTTCCACTAGTATTCTATAAGATGTGAGTATAAGTGGAAGACACGCCCATGTTCCACCTATGCTCTGCCCATGTAATTGCAAGCTATGCTACTTACACTTGCTCTTATACAATAACTCTTAGGGTGTTTGCATGCATGTAAGTGGCAATTTTTGTTGCATTTACACATGCAAGACTGACGGAACTGCTGGTGCACAGTTACAGAATTGCCATTTTTAGGTTCCAGGGCACCAAGAAAGTGTCTATCTGGATGGAGCCTATGCTATAAAGAAAGTAGGCACCTACTTTTATTTACAAATACTAAATTAGCAGTGGAAACATGTGTGTATAATTTAGGCACGACCACTTAACACTAGCCATAGAACTGATGTAAATGCTCACACCTAGATAGTTAAAATGAATTTTAATTAATTAATTGATATTTATTAACCATCTTTATGAAGAGATTCACCCAAGACGGTGCACAGTAGGTACAGTTTAACATAAAACTTACAATTTTGTTAACAGCATAACAATAGTAAAACGATCAAATATAAATATAAATGCAATCAATGAGGTAAACTTAGAGATGGCAGATTGAAACCTAGTAATAGGACAAACTGGCCAGAATCAGTTCTTGCCTGATTAAGGAGCCCTTTTACAAAGCCGTGAGAGGGCTAATGCACGGGTAGCATACGCCAAATCAGAACTACGTGTGCGCCCGGTGGTAATTACGAGTTTGGCGTGCTGAATCCCGCAGTAGAAAATATTTTTCTATTTTGTAGCACGGGGGGTGTTCCCGGTGGTAATCGGCAGCGCGGATACGTTGGCATGCACTGCGTGGTTACCATGTGGGTAGCATGTGAGCCCTTACCGCTTGGTCAATGGCTGATGGTAAGGGCTCAGGCCGTAAACAGGCGTGCAATAGTTTTGATTTTTGCGCATGCCCATTTCCTGGCCCTTTTTCCCAGCCGCAGTAAAAGGTGGCCCAGCGCATGCCCAAAAGACACGGCCACACTACCGCAGGCCACACTTTACTGCGGCTTTGTAAAAGGACCCCTCAATCGCCTGTTCGGGGCGGATTATTTTCAGTGGCACTTAATCGGTTAACACCGCTGAAAATAACCAGTTAGCGTCAAACTCAAAACTGATCTGGAGTCGGCACTTAGCCCAGAGATTTCCAACGTTCGTCTCACGGCACTTATACAGCACTAAAACTGTCAAGGCACACCCCCACAAAAACAGTCCAGCATTTTACCTTCCCTCCCCTCTCACAATTAAGTCTAGCATTTACCTTCTCTTCCCCCACTCCCCAAAAAATAGGCCACCATCTCTCCCTCCTATCCCCTCTCCAGCCATCATGCAGGCATCTCCCCTTGTCTCTCTTGACCCCCCCCCCCCCCCGGTCCATGTACCTTTTAAATGTTTTCTTGTCTCTAGCGGTCAGTGGCAGGGAGCAGTGATTCATACAGCCTGCTCGCTCCAATGCCGGAGCCTTCTCTCTGATGTAATTTCCTGCTTCCACATAGGCGGGACGCATAAGATAGAATGCTTCAGGGTTGGCGCGAGCAGACTGTATGAATCACTGCTCCCTGCCACCGACCATTAGAGGCAAGAAAACTTACTCCACTCTGGCACAAATTAAGCTGGCCCAACTTCTTGCGGCACACCCAGTGATCAGCTGCTGCAACACACCAGTATGCTACGGCATACTGGTTGAAAAATGCTGACTTAGCCAGTTAAATGCTGATATTCACCATTTAACCAGCCAAGGTCACCACATTAATAGGACCACATAAAAGTCAGTCCTATCTTTGTGGGTCTTTTACTAACTCGTGGTAGCATTTTAAGCGCATGCTAATGATTAGCATATGCTAAACGCTATGGATGCCCATATACTGCTAAGGGCGTCTCTAGGGTTTAGCATGTGCTAATCATTAGGGTGCACTAAAAACGCTGATGAAGCTTAGTAAAAGACCCATTTTATGAGGTAACCTGCGCAAGCTCAGTTTTCAGCGCATACCTGCTGCAGACTGCCAAGGTGGAGAGAAGCATTTTCCTACCAGCTCAGATATTTCTTTGGTTGGGGGGGGGGGGGGGGGGGGGGAAGGGGAGAACACTTGGTGCCCATCCACTTCTTGCCTAGGCCTACCCAAAATCTGCTGTCTGGCTACGTCCCTGGCTTGCGTACATTCAAGGCCACCATTCTCTCTCCCCCCTCTGAAACAGGAAGTTTGGATGGGAGAGGGGGTGGGCAGGCCCTGAATACAGGCTTGTGCCATACTAAAGTAGAGTCTGGCTGGTGCAGACTCTACTTTAGTATGGTAGGGGCTGAACATGGCAATGACAGCAAAAGCACTGATGACAGGTAGAAGTAGGCCCAGCAGTGGGAAAGAAGGGAAGAGTGGCTTGGTATGGGGCTCAGGAGGGAAAAGGGAGATCAGATACTGGGAACGGGGAGTCCTGGAGTCAGCAGCTAGAGGCACACTGCCAACGTCTGCATTGCGGAGGTGACGTAGGAGGGGAGGGGAGCGGTTTGGGAGCTGTGTTTCTTTGGCTGGCGGGGCCTTGGCCTCCCTGCCAGCAAAGGTGTGTTTAGCGTGATTACGCATGGGGAAGAGGGGGGGGGGGGGGGGAGAGAGGAGGAGGGTGGGCAAGTTCCTAGAGGAAATGTCCATTGTCTGCAACTGAGACAGACATGGGAAAGCCACTGCTTTCCCCGGGATTGGTAGCATGGAATGTTGCTACTATTTGGATTTCTGCCATGTACTTGTGACCTGGATTGGCCACTGTTGGAAACAGGATACTGGGCTAGATGGACCACTGGTCTGACTCTGTATGGGAGAAGGGGAGATCAGATGCTGGCCACCCTAATGCAGATAAGAAGGGGAAGAGGAGATGCTGGACAACTTGGGAGTTAGGACGGGTAAGGAAAGATGCCCAATATGGGGGGTGGGGTGTAGCAGGAATATAGGAAGGGGAGTGGAAATGCAGACCATTGGGGCGGGGAGAGGAGGTGCACCACTGAAGGTTTGCCTAAGGAATCAGATACCTTTGGGTTGACCCTAAATTTTGGTAATGAAGAATTGGTTTATTCTCATTGCCTGGGAGACACCCCCCACTCTTAATCATACAAAGAGAACCTATAACCTCACTAATCCACTTCACCAAACCACCCAGTTTGAAAGTCCATCTTCTATACTTATCCCCTAATTACTTCCTTCTATTACTAAATCTCTACACCTTACTAATAACTGTATCTGATAGCCTGGAATGACAATATATTAACAAAATTATGTAAGCCACATTGAACCTGCAAATAGGTGGGAAAATGTGGGATACAAATGCAACAAATAAATACATAATTCATGGCAAAAAACTTCAATGGCATTGTTATTATCAAGAGAAGGTAGAAAAAAATCATTTTATTTTCTATTTTAGTGTTTGGAATATGTCCAGTATGAGAATTTACATCTGCTGTCTTATTTTGCACTGAGTATACTGGAACTGTAACATCTTACAGAAATTATTTATAATGAAAAAAAAATGACATTATTTTTTTTTCTCCTATACTAGTATAATATTTTCAGTGATGTCTGCTTACATATGCCATGGGTGGGATAAGGGGTGTGGCTAATGTGGGTGTGGCTAGCGTAGGGGCGGAGCAATATGTGGTGGTCCCGCCCATAATGAGTACCGGCACCTTTTTTTCTACGAAAAAAAGCACTGAGGAGAGGTATGGGAACCACTGCTTCCTATGGCCACATAGATACACACTTAGTTTACAGGGCAGGATCGGAGGTGTTGGATTACTAGCCAACAGCAGTAGACCACAGAGCCTAATTGTTGATGCGTGGGATAAACATAAAGGAATCCTGTGCAGAAGGAATGGATCCTCAGAAGCTTAGCCGAGATTGGGAGGCGGGGCTGGTGTTTGGGTGGTGGGGCTAGTTCTGGGCAAGACTTCTACGGTCTGTGTCCTGAAAATGGCAGATACAAATCAAGGTAAGGTATACACAAGAAGTAGCACATATGAGTTTATCTTGTTGGGCAGACTAGATGGACCGTGCAGGTCTTTTTCTGCCGTCATCTACTATGTTACTATGTCTTCCAGAAGCATTATACAAGCTGCAGTTTTACAGTTCAGTTCTGCTGTTGTGACTTACATTCACAGATCCTATGGGGTCTAAATGAGGCAGAAGGATTAATTGCTCACAGATGCTTATCCATTTTAGGAAAGTCAACCTCAACCTGTAAAAAAGTACCTCCTGCCTGCTCCTGGGAGCAAGTCCTCTGTTCTTGGTTAAATTTTCAAATAATAAATGCAGAGTTGCAGGCAATTAACAGACAGGAAGGTGAGGGGCTATGATTAAGCGGGATTCTGTAATTCAATCCGCCAAGGATAATGATTCTGACCTTCTAATTTGGAAATAAACTAAGCTTTTGGTTTCAAGTGCTTCGCTGTTAATTCTAATTGCTCAGACAAGGCTAGGCTGCCGTTTTTCCAAGAGGAGAAGAGACAGGTAAACAATGAGGGAATGAGAAGAGTAAGAGGTATAAAAAGTATGTACACACACACACACTTAAATACATTTATACATATGTATTCAGGTTTCTTTCTGTCCTGTTAAATGATGGAGTTCTTTTCTATGGTTTTATTTCATTTGTAAATCACTTTGACAAATGTTTCAAAAGGCGGTATAGCAAGTAGGGAGATGGGCATTTGTTTGCAAGGATATGGGAAATACACATCCCATGTTGTTCCAAGTCATTAGCAAATGAAAACGAGTGAAGAAAACATAAAGATAACATAGTAACATAGTAGATGACGGCAGAAAAAGACCTGCACGGTCCATCCAGTCTGCCCAACAAAATAACTCATATGTGCTAATTTTTGTGTATACCCTACTTTGATTTGTACCTGTGTTCTTCAGGGCACAGACCGTATAAGTCTGCCCAGCACTATCCCCGCCTCCCAACCACCAGCCCCGCCTCCCGATCTTGACTAAGCTCCTGAGGATCCATTCCTTCTGCACAGGATTCCTTTATGCTTATCCCATGCATGTTTGAATTCCGTTACCGTTTTCATTTCCACCAGCTCCCGCAGGAGAGCATTCCAAGCATCCACTACTCTCTCCGGGAAATTGCTTTATTGTTTGCCGCTAATAGTACGTACTGTTTCAGAAAACGTGTGCCCTCTTTGCACAAAGACCTAGGTTCAATATATGATGCCTAAAAAATCATCGCTGAAAAATACTCGCTTAAGTGGTATTCTATAAGCCGTGCCTAAAGTTTGGCGTGGTTTATAGAATAAGGGGGAAATGGAAATGGGACTTGATGTACTGCCTTTCTGAGGTTTTTGCAACTACATTCAAAGCAGTTACCATATATGCAGGTACTTATTTCTGTACCAGGAGCAATGGAGGATTAAGTGACTTGCCCAGAATCACAAGGAGTTGCAGTGGGAATTGAACTCAGTTCCCCAGGATCAAAATCCACTGCACTAACCACTAGGCTACTCCTCCACTAGCAACATTCCATGTAGAAGCCTGCCCTTGCAGTTCAGCAATGCGGCCGCGCAGGCTTCTGTTTCTGTGAGTCTGACGTCCTGCACATACGTGCAGGACGTCAGACTCACAGAAACAAAAGCCTGCGCAGCCATGTTGCTGATCTGCAAGGGCAGGCTTCTACATGGAATGTTGCTAGTGCAATAGCAACATTCCATGTAGAACCTCAAATAGTAGCAACAGAATCTCAATAGTAGCAACATTCCATCTAGAATCTCCAATAGTAGCAACATTCCATTTAGAATCTCAAATAGTAACAACATCAACATTCCATGTAGAATCCCAAATAGGGAAAGGGAAATGGTACTTGATATACTGCCTTTCTGAGGTTTTTGCAACTACATTCAAAGCAGTTACCATATATTCAGGTACTTATTTCTGTACCAGGAGCAATGGAGGATTAAGTGACTTGCCCAGAATCACAAGGAGCTGTAGTGGGAATTGAACTCAGTTCCCCAGGATCAAAATCCACTGCACTAACCACTAGGCTACTCCTCCACTAGCAGCATGCCCTGTAGAAGCTTGTCCTTGCAGGTCAGCAATGCGGCCACGCAGGCTTCTGTTTCTGTGAGTGCACATACGTACAGGACGTCAGACTCACAGAAACAGAAGCCTGTGCGACCGCATTGGTGATCTGCAAGGGCAGGCTTCTACATGGAATGTTGCTAGTGGAGGAGTAGCCTAGTGGTTAGTGCAGCGGACATTGAGCCTGGCAAACGGGGTTGGATTCCCCCTACAGTCCCTTGTGACTGTGGGCAGGTCACTTTATTCTCCATTGCCCCTGATACAAAATAAGTACCTGAATATATGTAAACTGCTTTGAATGTACTTGCAAAAACCTCAGAAAGGCAGTATATCATTTCCCTTCCCCTTTAATTTTGCCACCCATCCATTTTTTTGCCACACTGAAAAATGAACCTGCTTGAGTCCAAACCACGCGCCTATACCAGCACAGGCCAATTTTCGGCATGCCTTAGTAAAAGGGCCTCTTTTACAAAGATGCTCTACCAATTCTCAGTGCGGCAAATGAGAGGAAGCCCGTTCAATTCCTATGGGCTTCCTCTCATTTGCCGCATGGGAATCGCTAGCACGGCTTTTAAAAGAAACCTCAAATATATATACATCCCTAATGTACCACAAATGTACACTTCTGTGTCTGACTACCAGAGAAGCCTGCTGCTTGAGTATTTACTTTAAAGACTTTCGGGGAATCTAATCCCATGGAGTGTCTGTTCTGCTTACTGGTATCAGACCTTATCTCCCAACTCTGCAGAGAGGGTCTCTGAACCAAGGGCAGATGGTCAGGTCTCCAGGTACCATTTTAAGATAAGTAATTTGTCTCTGAAATCCCTGCTAGACTGCCTTTAATAAAGGATCAGGCTGTGGTTGAAGGAAGGAATCCTCGCTTGGGGAGGGAACAGCTGCCATGGAGTTCACCTTCTGCCAATCAGTCTGGTAGCTACCACTTTCATCTGCACAGGACTTCAAGATGCTGTAACATCGAACTACAGAGAGCACTGGAGTGATTTTTATAACCCGGTAGATGCTCGGAATGTCTGTGGGTACTTTTTCCCTGTGAAGTTTATTTATTTATTTAATACATTTATACCCCACATTTTCCCACTATTGTAGGCTCAATGTGGCTTACACAAAACCGTAGTAGGGCTACAGTATAAAAGTACAATAATACAATATAACAGTAAGATTATAAACAGATTGGTATCAGTTTAACACAAGATAGTGAAGAAAATATAAGGTACTAGTAAAAGAGGCCCGTTTCAGAGCAAATGAAACGGGCGCTAGCAAGGTTTTCGTCGCCAACACCCCCCCTCCCTACCTCCCTGGCCAACCCCTTCGTTGTTCTGCCATTGCTCCGCCCCCAACATCAAGACGTTTGATGCGGGGGCGGGGCACGGAGCGATTTCCCACACCCCCCCGCCTCCCTCCCTGCCAACCCCTTCGTTGTTCTGCCATTGCTCCGCCCTCGAGGGCGGGGCTCGGAGCGATTTCCCACCCCCCCGCCTCCCTGCCTCGCTCCCTGCCAACCCCTTCGTTGTTCTGCCATTGCTCCGCCCCCAACGTCATGACGTTTGATGCGAGGGCGGGGCCCGGAGCGATTTCCCACCCCCACCCCCGCCTCCCTCCCTGCCAACCCCTTTGTTGTTCTGCCATTGCTCCGCCCTCGAGGGCGGGGCCCGGAGCGATTTTGGTGGCTTCACCACCACGAACCTTCGAACCTTTTTGAAGGAAGTCAGGGCTTGGCTTCACTGACGTCAGTGTCCTCAGAACATTGAGGGTGAGTTTTATTATAGTAGATTAGTGTCCATGAAATATTTTAAACCATTAGTAAATCTTATTATGTTGTGCCTGGAGAATAAGCCTTTTTGAACAGGGTGGACTTCAATAATTTTCTGAAATTTAGATAGTTCTGAGTTGTTTTTACTAATTTGGGTCGAGCATTCCACAGTTGAGTGCCTATGAAGGAAAAGTTGGAGGCATATGTAGATTTATATTTGAGGCCAATACAATCTGGATAGTGAAGATTTAAGTACGATCAGGAGTAACTGGATCTGTTTCTAGGTGGTAAGTCAACCAGATCGAGAATGTATTCGGGAACTTCACCATATATGATCCTGTGAATCAAGGTGCAAACCTTGAAGGCAACTCATTCTCTAATGGGAAGCCAATGCAATTTTTCACGAAGGAGCTTGGCAGATTTGAATTTAGTTTGCATTAGTGCTCAAAGGAATATACAACCACACTTTCGGGACAAATGTATACAGTGATGCCTAAATGCAGGCACAACAATGAAGCGTGTTTACCCCCTAATTCTATAAAAGTAGCCAATTTAATTGAACAAGCTAATTAGCACCAATAATTGCCTTTTTAACAAATTATTGGCACTAATTAGATTGAACTGGAATTTACAGACGTAAATGTAGGTGCGGGATCCGCACCTAAATTTTACATGCAAATAAAAAAAAGGGGCACGGGAATGGGAGGGTCGTGGGTGAAACGGGGGCGTCCCTAGCATTTGCGTGCATTGTTATAAGATAACAAGGATATGCGCCTTATTTAGATGTGTACATTTGCTCCGCATTCCAGCTGGTGAAAATGGCCACGCCTAAAGTTAGGCACAAGTCCCAGACGTAAGTGCTATTCTATGAACCGCGCCTAACTAAGTATGGCTTATAGAATAGCGCTTTTTTCAGCGCCATATATAGAAGTCACCCCTCAGCACCAATTCTATAACAGCATTAAGGTGCACCTAACTCATCATACAATACATAAGTACATAAGTATTGCCATACTGAGAAAGACCAAAGGTCCATCGAGCCCAGCATCCTGTTTCCAACAGTGGCCAATCCAGGTCACAAAACATTTTATACTGCTTATCCCCGAAATAGTGGATTTTCCCCAAGTCCATTTAATAACGGTCTATGGACTTTTCCTTTAGGAAACCGTCCAAACCTTTTTTGAACTCCGCTAAGCTAACCACTTTGGTGTGCCAAAACACAGGCACAAGAGTTTAGCCCAGGTCAATGGTAAGTACCAGCTGGTGCATTAACATAGTAACATAGTAGATGACGGCAGAAAAAGACCTGCATGGTCCACCCAGTCTGCCCAACAAGATAAACTCACGTGTCATTTTTTGTGTATACCTTACCTTGATTTGTACCTGTCCTTTTCAGGGCACAGACCGTATAAGTCTGCCCAGCACTAGCCCCACCTCCCAACCACCAGCCCTGCCTCCCACCGCCGGCTAAGCTTCTGGGGATCCCTTCCTTCTGAGGAGGATTCCTTTACGCTTATCCCACGCATGTTTGAATTCTGTTACCGTTTTCCTCTCCACCACCTCCCGCGGGAGGGCATTCCAAGCATCCACCACTCTCTCCGTGAAAAAATACTTCCTGACATTTTTCTTGAGTCTGCCCCCCTTCAATCTCATTTCATGTCCTCTCGTTCTACCGCCTTCCCCTCTCCGGAAAAGGTTTGTTTGCAGATTAATACCTTTCAAATATTTGGACGTCTGTATCATATCACCCCTGTTTCTCCTTTCCTCCAGGGTATATGTGTTCAGGTCTGCAAGTCTCTCCTCATACGTCTTGTAACGCAAATCCCATACCATTCTCGTAGCTTTTCTTTGCATTTATTTATTTGTTACATTTGTATCCCACATTTTCCCACTTATTTGCAGGCTCAATGTGGCTTACATAGTACCGTAAAGGCGTTCGCCAAGTCCGGTAGAGAAACAAATACAAGGTGATGTTGTGGTCGAGGAAGGTTCATGAGTTTCGGGCGCAATGAGGATAGAAGAGAGGCAGGGTTATGTGGTGTCCATTACGAGCTGTGGTTTTGCTGTGTTGCAAAGTTCAGGCACTTATGTTGGGTCGGTGACAGGTAGGCTTTTAGTGATTTCCTGAAGTTTAGATGGTCGTAGGTTGTTTTCACGGCTTTTGCCAGTGCGTTCCATAGTTGTGTGCTTATAAAGGAGAAGCTGGATGCAGAAGTTGATTTGTATTTGAGTCCTTTGCAGTTCGGGTAGTGGAGGTTTAGGTATGTTCGTGATGATCCGACTGTGTTTCTGGTTGATCTTGCAATGCCCTGGTATGACACTATTCTACAAGGCCCACATGTTGCTAGAGGGGCGCCCCAGGGGCGTAGCCAGACAACAGATTTTGGGTGGGCCTAGGCAAGAAGTGGGTTTGCACCAAATATTCTCCCCCCCCACCACCAAAAGACACCTCAGCTGGCAGTAAAATGCTTCTTTCCACCTTGGCAGTCTGCAGCAGGCATGCGCTGAAAACTGACCATGCGCAGGTGCCAGTATTGTGGAGAGTAGCGTTTTCATTACCATCAAGTGGAAATCTTCAGCTGGTAGAGCTTGGGATCTCCACCAGCTACCGCTAAATATGTGCTGCTGTTGGGTGGGCCTGAGCCCTAAGTGGATAGGCCCTGGCCCACCCAGGCCCACCTGTGGCTACGCCACTGGGGCGCCCATGACACACCTGTGCTCCGTCCACTGGTACAGACCATGTACTGTACACCATTCGCTAGATTTTGTATATGACACATGAAAAACTCGCGCAGAACAAAATTACGCCTAGGCGTAGTCTCTAAAGTACACCTACATTTTATAGAATAAGCCGAGCAGCTCGCCATGCGACTAAATTTGGTCGCATCCTTTCAGGCCACGTTTTACTTGGTGTAAATCCCAACGCCTAAATTAGGCGCAGATCGGGTGTATTCTATAATAATGCACATAGATTTTAGAAATGCCCACACCCCGCCACCTTTTCAAATATGTAACTTAGAATTTAGACACACCACGTTATAGAATACGCGTAGCGAGTCGAGTGCGTAAATCTCAATTAATACCGATTAGTGCTGATAATTGCTTGCTACCATCCAATTAACAGCGCTTATTAGCCAGTTAACCATTTAAGTTATACGCATTGTTATAAAATAAGCTTCGGTTTCTGAGCGGATTTTTAGGCGCCATATATAGAATCCGGGAGCATGTGACTAGCGCACCCGTGTTATAGAACAGCACTTAGAACATGTACACATAAATGTCAATTTGTGACATCATGATTTAAAAAAAAAACCAGAAATTCAACGTCAAAGCCTGGCAGCTGAATATCGGCCAGCTGTTTTTTTAAAAGTCAGTTAGCGCATGCCCGTTTAAGTCAATATTCAGATTTAAGTGGCTATGGGCTAGCATATAAAGATAGGACAGCTATTTATCCAGTCCCTATTTATGCACTAAACATGGCCACTTGGCTCTGAATATTGGAAACTATCTGGACTCTGCCTCTGAAACGCCCCTGGAACGCTTCCGAAGAAGCCAGCTTCCACTTCGGTGCTAATCGGTCATTTTCAGCACTGCTTACCGGTTAAGCGCAGCTGCAAATGACTGGATAGCCGCATACAAGTGAGTTAACCAGTTGGTAGCCGTTTCCAACCGATTCATTCTCTTTGAATATCGGCCGGAGCGTGCTATCTGAAAGAATGCACCCGCTTTGCTCCTGTGATGACAAAATGGCTATTGAAAACAAATAACACAAAACATTCCTAGAAATGAAAAATTTCTGGCTGCCCTTCTCCATTTAGCTCCCAAGAAAGGAACTGTGTTTAGTTAAATCCAGTGGTGGTGAAGACGTGTAGCTATCAAATCCACAAAGAAGTGCACACGTTAGCTCCTGGTTTTCTAGGCCTGGGGATTTAGCACGTGGTCTGAGGAGACGTAAAAAGTTAGCTCATGTTCTTGTGATTAGTGTTAGCGAGAGATTTCTGGCATGCATTGAGTATTCAGGGTTAAGTCAGCCTGTGGCTGGAAGCCGCTTACAAGTTACTTACTGCCGTGGGCTGAATATCGATCCCCATATTTATTGCAGTTACGTTGAACATCAAACTGGTTACATCATACCTCCAAATGAATATAGGGGTATGCAGGCAACATATTTTCATTTTGTTTATTTTTCCATGTCATTTCTGGTTTTCGATTTTGTTTTAATTTTTCTTTCAGTGCAAAAATTAGTCACCTTACTTTCCAGATCCTCTTACTCTGTTACCTATCCATATGTTCCTTCTTTGCTTATACCCTACACCGTCAATGAAAATGTTCTATTACGTATTATATTGACATTGTAAGTAGTATACTATGAATTGTAAACTAATACCCTGAATTTCAGATGTTAATTTGGCACTTATATTAATTCTTTATATTTGTTTATATATTAAAATATAGCCTCAAAAGCCCAGAGTACCTTTAAATTAGGACACCAATTATGAGGCTCATTTTCAAAGCACTTGGAGGGGCATAATGGAACAGAAACGCCTATCTCCATGGGCGTTTATCTCCGAGAACGGGTCCGTGAAGGGGCGGGGCGGATCGTATTTTTTAAAAGAAAAAGACGCCCATGTTTTATTCGTCAAGGTGTGAGCTGGGCGTTTTTGCTTTTCAGCGATAATGGAAAATGAAATCGCCCAGCTCAATAACGAATAAATCCAAGGCATTTGTTCGTGGGAGGGGCCAGGATTCATAGTGCACTGGTCCCCCTCACATGGCAGGACACCAACCGGGCACCCTAGGGGGCACTTTTACAAAAACCAAATAAAAGGTAAAAGAGCTCCCAGGTGCATAGCACCCTTCCCTTGGGTGTTGAGCCCCCCAAATCCCCCTCAAAACCCACTGCCCACAAGTCTACATCATTACTATAGCCCTAAGAGGTGAAGGGGGGCACCTACATGTGGGTACAGTGGGTTTGGGGGGGTTGGACGACTAGTAGCATTAAGCAGCACAATTGTAACAGGTAGGGGGGGGGATGGGCCTGGGTCCACCTGCCTGACGTCCACTGCACCCCCTAACAACTGCTCCAGGGACCTGCATACTGCTGCTTGGGAGGAGGGTATGACATTTGAGGGTGAAAGTAAAAAGTTGTGAAACATCATTTGTTGTGGTGGGAGGGGGTTAGTGACCACTGGGGGAGTCAGGGGAGGTCATCCCCGACTCCCTCTGGGGGTCATCTGGTCATTTAGGGCACTTTTGGGGGCCTTATTCGTCAAAAAACAGGGTCCAGGAAAAGTGTCCTAAATTCTAGCTCAAAACTGTTCCATTATCGGCGAAGGGCGCCCATCTCTGTTCGCCCGATAACCACGCCCCAGTTCCGCCTTCGACACGCCTTCGATACGCCCCCGTCAACTTTGTCCGCATCCGCGACGGAGTGCAGTTGAAAGCGTCCAACGTTCGGCTTTCGATTATACCGCTTTATTTGTTTTTGTGAGAAGAACGCCCATCTCCCGATTTAGGTCGGAACTTGGGCGTTATTCTCGTTCGATTATAAGCAGGATAGCCTCCCAAAGTTCCATAGAAACCTATGGAACTTAGCCTCCCAAAGTGCTTTGAAAATATGCCTCCTTAAACTGTAATGGCTAACATCATAGGCTCCTCCTCCTCCCGAAAACACCTACAGAATAAAAACTCCCCAAGTATTTTAATATACGAAGAAAAAATCTGTAGTAAAAAAAACTGAAGGCGGGGTGATAACTATAACGAATTTAAGTGCTCAAAATATCAAACATATATGTTAGTTTTAACACTGATATGGGTTTTTCAATTTCAAAACTGACATATATGGTTGATATTTTGAGCACTTAAATTCGTTATAGTTACGATGATTTTCATAGTGGTTGCCAATGGGTAAGTCGTACCATCTCTAGTAAAGTTTTTATTGACTATAAGGTGGTAGAAGTTAGTTAGGATTAAGAACTTGATTTTGTCTTTAAGTTTAATTTGAAGTTAGCAGCCCAGGCTTCCATCAGATCCAAACCGGATGTAATACTGCTCAGGATTTCTTCTATATTGTTTATAAATGGGATGCAAATGGTGATGTTGAAACCTCTTGATTCTAATAAACTACCTAGTGGGACCATAATTATATTGAACAGAATGGTATAAAGAGGGGAATACCACAAACAGAGAACCATGGTGAAGAAATATGGCCTGATTGCTTTACTTGATATTGTCTAGATTTAAAAAAACCATTGAACCATTTTCGTTGCTTATACCAAAATGGTCAATTGTATCAAAAGCACTAGACATATCAAATTGTAGAATTAAAATTTTCCTACCCAGATTTAGTTCTTTCCTGAAATTGGCTATCAGGGTTGACAGTCTTTGGGCTATATGCGGGTCTGAATCCAGATTGAGAACTATGTAAAATAGAATCCATATGAAGATATTCCATGAGTTTGAAAGACACCAGACCTTCCATCACCTTTACTAGCAATGGTATGGAGGCCACCGGTCTATAATTAGATACTTCACATCTACTGGAATGGAGGTTCTTTAGAACAGGAGTAAGGATTATTTTGCTTTTGTCTTTAGGGAATAAACCAGGAGATAACATGAAAGAGTGATTTGACATAAGACAATTAATGAATAAGTCAGGTGATGACTTCCGTAAATAACTGGGGCAGGGATCCAATATGAAGATGAGTTTTTAGAGAGATAAAGTTTGACTGAATCTAATGTCGGTTGAGAAAAGGGTGACCATATCCTATCTGCCTGTGGGTCTGCATATGGGGCAGGTTCATTTAATAGTGGATACAGATTGGGTATTTAGCATTGAATTAACTAAGGAATAAAAGCTTCCTAATGTTTCTTGAGGATCCACCTATGTATTTTGCATAGTAAGACGTTTTGGCTTTTTTAATATTGTATTTATATTCTGTGGATAGTTTTTTTTTTTTTTTTACCAGGTAACCAGTTTTCAGCGTTTTTTTATTTGGACCAAATTCTTTCTTGAGGTCTTCATTTTCTTTTCACTCCTAGAATTTCCTCTGTAAACCATGGAGATAGTTTCTTGTTGGGTCTCAATTCTGTTTTTTTCAGGCGTTACTATATCCAATATTTCCCTACTTCTGTTGTCCCAAAATTGAAAGAAATCTGATGAAGAGGGAGCTGTTATTAACTGGTCATACGATATGTTAGACCAGAATTCATGAACATTAACTGGATATTTTGTTTGCCGGCTTTCTTAACAGTTATTGGTGCCCTTTGATGTGAGAGGAACTACCAGCAATGAGTGAGAATTGTCAGTGATTAAGGAAGTCTGAGCAGCTCTTGGTATGAGAGTCATTAGGCTTATCAAAATGAAGATTAATGTCTCCTAGCAATAAAACATTATCGGAGAGAACAAAAGTGTTAGAAATAAATTCAGTAATATCATATTCTACATTATTCCAGTTGCCTGGAGGACAACAAAGTCATGAAAGACAAATTTGTTTAGATAGGGAGTCATCACTGATGTTACATACAACAATTTCTAGCTGTAGGGAAAGTAATTCAGAAGTAGGTTTTACATTGAAGGATTTGTATATTATTGCTATACTTCCACCCCCTTTTTTTAAATCTCTAGTGAGATGAAATATGTTATAACCAGGGGGTGTAAGTCATTGATGACAGGATTGTATTGTACTTTTTTGGGATCTTGACAGGTACTTGTGGCCTGGATTGGCCACTGTTGGAAACAAGATGCTGGGCTTGATGGACCTTCGGTCTGTCCCTGTATGGCAATAATTATGTACTTGGGATTCTGAATGGAATCTTGCTACTCTTTGAGGTTCCACATGGAATGTTGCTACACTTTGAAATTCTGCATGGAATCTTATTGTTCTTTAGAAT
Organism: Microcaecilia unicolor; assembly: GCF_901765095.1. Classification (NCBI taxonomy): domain Eukaryota; kingdom Metazoa; phylum Chordata; class Amphibia; order Gymnophiona; family Siphonopidae; genus Microcaecilia; species Microcaecilia unicolor. The sequence goes on from NC_044034.1 coordinate 30,672,239, forward strand.
TCTAGAATCTTTGTTACTCTTCAAGATTCCAGAATATTGATATTCTTTGGGGTTCTACATGGAATGTTGCTACTATCTGGGTTTCTGCCAGGTATTTGTGACCTGGATTGGCCACTGTTGGAAACAGGATGCTGGGCTTGATGGACCTTCGGTCTGTCCCAGTATGGCAATACTTATGCACTTATGTGGGAGCATCCTTTGAGTGTAACCAAGTTTTAGTAATCAAGGCAAAGACAAATTGTTCTTCTATCCAATCTTCTATTATTTCTGATTTGTAAACAATTGATAAGGCATTTATATAGCCTATTGGTATTGGGAAGCATGAATTAAATGTGGTTGGTGAAGGTGGGATCTTAATTAGTTGACATTTGAGTTGGAATGCTTTTGTGTTGTGTTTATGACGATTGGCTGATTGGTTAGAGGTGGGGTACTTGTAAGCTGAACAGTCCACACTGGGAATAATTAAATTCCCTTTTCCCTTGAAAGGAGGCCAGTATTGTCTAGGTGTATAAATCACTTGGATATTATAGAATTCTTCCAATGCATATATTGGAGGCTTATCAACCATAACAAAATAATTAAATATGGAAGCCATCCAACCAGTCATGAGTAATTCCATATTGTCTTGTTAAGTTTGATCAATATTATGAATTAGGTAAGTTATAATCCTTGGAGCAGTTAAAGTTTTATTATGTGGGTAGCATGTTAAGAAGAGGAGATTCATATCAAACTAAGGTGATACTTTATCTGGTCAAAATTGGTGTATAGTTGGATGTGGTAGTAATTGAATATAAGTAGTACTTGTTTAGGTATAAAATGAAACACAGTGAAATAAGACAGAAACTGAAATGTAAGCTATAAGAGATGTGAATTTCCAAAAGCAAACATATTCTAATACATTCCAAATAAAATGTTTTTTTCTGCCTTTGTGGATTCAGCATTTTATTTGCCCATTCATTTTGGTCCCAGTGTCTCTCTTCTGTTTTTCTCTTTTTTTTTTTTCCTGTCTTTGCAGGGTCTCCTGTCCACCTGACATTTTGTCTCTCTCCAGGTCCACCATCCTTCTTCCCTCTGCAACCTTATTTGTCCTGTCCAGCATGTCTCTTCTGTGTCCCTATCCCTATCCTCCCCTCTCTGTTCATCATCTTCCCTCTCTGTGTCCCCAGGAAGGGAGGGCCCGGAGGGGTCTGGGCCTCTCCACGTTTTGGCTCAGGTTTACCTTCATCTAGACCACGCCATTGCAGTTGCTGGCAGGGATCCCCAAGCTCCACTAGCTGACGAAATGTGGAAGCTGAGGAGCTGGAGCTGGAATAAACTGCGAGTAAACTGAAGAATGCTGGCAGCAGCTCAAGCTTCCACCGCAGCACCATGAGTACATTCGGTACTAGATGCTGGTCTGGTAGGGGTTGAGATTGACTGGGTCAGGCTGGTTGGTGGATCAATGAAGTTGGAGGAGTCCTGAGGAAGTAGGGGTTGATTAAGGTTAGAAGAAGAGTGTCACCTAATTGCAGGACAACTAAACAGTTTGATCCAGGGCTATGATTTGTCCCTTTGCATGCAGGGATTTGTTGTTTTTGTTTTCCTAATTACTACTCCATGCACACAGTGAAACAAACCTGGCTTTGGATCAGCCTAGGTGTGGGGCAAAGTGGCAGTCTTGGCTGGGGGGAGGGGGGGTCGGGGGTACTGAAGGAAGGAAGTTAAGGCTGGGAGGAGGAGAGGGTGTGTGCTTTGTAGGGGTACTTCATTCTGAAGAGGATTCCCTAGTTTCCTTAGTATTCCTTAATCCCAGACACTGAAGCCACGCCATCTTACTGTTTTTTTATTGGGGAGGGGAGGGGGGGAGTAGTTTTATCAAACTGCTGAAGAAGATCTGACGAAGAAGGGCAACCTTCGAAAGCTAATCAAGAAATGTATTAAGTTATGTCCAATAAAAAAGGTATCATCTTATTTTCTTTTCCATGTTTTATTTTGTTTGATTTCTATAGATTCTACATGGAATGTTGCTATTCCACTAGCAACATTCCATGTAGAAGTCAGCCCTTGTAGATCACCAATGTGGCCGCGCAGGCTTCTGCTTCTGTGAGTCTGACGTCCTGCACGTACGTGCAGGACGTCTGACTCACAGAAACAGAAGCCTGCGCAGCCTTCTACATGGAATGTTGCTAGTGGAATAGCAACATTCCATGTAGAATCTCCAATAGTAGCAACATTCCATGTAGAATCTCCAATGGTATCTATTTTACTGTCATAGTAATGCTTGAATGTTTTCACTTATATACACTGTCAGCTAGCACATTTGCTTATTTCCGATCTGACGAAGAAGGGCAACCTTCGAAAGCTAATCAAGAAATGTATTAAGTTATGTCCAATAAAAAAGGTATCATCTTATTTTCTTTTCCATGTTTTATTTTGTTTGATTTCTATTGATAACCTTAAGAGTGGACTAACACGGCTACCACACTCCTCTAATCAAACTGCTGAAAATAGCTAAAAGCATTTTATACACACTGATAAAATAGTTTATATATAATATACCAAAATAAAGCTATCGTATATACACTGTAGTGCATCACTGTCAAAGAAATATTTTATATGTGTTGCAAAAAAAGAAAAACCATATAAAAGCATTCTGTTGCTGAAAAGATAACAAAAGCATTTTAGATTTGTTTAAGGAATTATATATAATTGAAAATGCTATATACTACTAGTTGAATGCACACGCAAACATTTTTTTTTAAATATAGTTTTTGGCAAACTAGTTCTGTAATTTTGGCTCTGATTGAGCTTTCAGTGTGCTGATACGGTTTCCAGTTGAGCACACTGCATACCCCGGGCTCTTACTGTTATTCGGGATAGCTACCCTTACGCAGCCTTCCCAGAGCGGCTTTTGTTGTCCAAAGACCAGTGCCCGATCCAGTACACAATTTGGATGATGTCCTCATTGCTGGCACCAAAACAGACATTCCAGGCCGTTCTGGGGCTTTCTGAAATGTTTACAGTTTTTATTTTCAAGGCTGTTTTACATTTGTAGAGAGTCTACAATCTCATTTTCAGTGTGCTTCAGGCCTTTCCCCCTCCCCCCCTACCTAGCTTATTAGTTAGTTTCTGTCATTATTTAGCATTATATTGATTTTTCACCTTCTTGTTAGTGAACTCATTATCCACAACCCCTTCGGGTCTCCCAATTGACTATTATTTTAATACTTTGCATCATTTCCTTCTCCTTGTGAACAATCATTCCTTTGATTTTGTGTAGTAAATGTTTCTCGTGACGTCCACAAAGACGCCTATTGGCAAACTTTACAAAGATACTGATAGATATGAATAATTAAAAAGTGATCAAAACAGATTACAATCAAATAAACGTTTTCTCTATGGTGGCTGCTGATCCCATGTCACAAGATGGCATTCCTAGGTGACTCAGCGGACTCTTGTTGGCTGTAGGACTGGAAAACCATTTTCAGTGAGGCATAGGATTGTAGTCAGGCTAAAGGGTACACTGCATGCTATTGAACGGATCGTTTCTGTCACGTTTTCAAAACAGGAAACTCGGTTTGTGAGCCCTTGGACAACTGCCGAGGAGCGGCAGCGGCAGGCAAAACCACCCCACACAGGAGACTAAGCAGAACAGGACTGGACCCCAGACTGGAGTTGCACCAGAGTCAAACAAGCCAAACTAAAGCAGAGCAGGTACCCTTAAACTTCCCCTGCACTTGGCTACTTTTCACCAAGAGTTGAGCTCCTGGCTTCAGGTGGCCGGCAGGACTTGCTGGACAGGGCAGGACTGGATACCCACTAGGCTGAACCAGGACTGAGGGTCAGAGGGGAAAGGAACATACAGGGGCAGCAGGGCAAGGAAGGGATAAGCTAACGGGCAGGACTGAAAGCTGCAAGCAGCCACAAAAACAGGGAACAAAACACTGAATAACAAGACAAAGAGCTAAAAGCTGCAGAGCAGCCACTGAAAGAGGGAACCAACACAGATAAACCCAGAACTAGGCAAAGACATGCAAACAAGACACAAGACTGGGAAACAAGCAATACAGTAAACAAGGAATACCCTAAACTGAACATAGACTAACTAAAACAGGCAAGACTTCAGGCAAGAACTAGAGCAAGGAAACAAACTCAGGCTGAAGTGCAAAAGCACCAACATACCAGGGCCTTAGACAATACAAAGGCCAGGCAGAGAGGTTTCAGAATGGCTAATAAGCCCAGCAGCACCTGGAGCTCAGCTGCAACAATCACCAAAACACTAAGGGTGCTGTGCAGGTTCAAACAAAGCAAGCAAGTCTGGCAGTCTGGAAGATCCGGACCGGACTGGGCTGAAGTCTGGACTGGGTAGGAACAGCAAGACAGTCTATGGCAGTTCATAGCAGCCACCGGTTTGTGGCCACCAGAAGGCGAGGGGAGCACAGATGTAACAGTTTCTCTCTGATGTTTCATCTTTCCAGAGGAGTCTTCTCCATCCAGTGTTGCTGCCACTGGCTCCAGGTTCCCCTATGATGAGGCCAGCCATCCCCTATGGCAGGGGTGAGCAACCTGAGTCCTCAAGGGCCGCAACCCATTCGGATATTTAGGATTCCCCCAATGACTATGTATGAGATCTATTTGCGTACAATAGTGACAGTACATGCAAATAGACCTCAGGCATAGTCATTGAGGAAATCCTAAAAGCCTGACCAGGTTGCGGCCCTTGAGGACTCAGGTTGCCCACCTCTTCCCTATGGCCTAGTGGAGTCGAGGACTGTTTCAGAATTTTAAAAGGCATGGGATAAGGAAGAGTTAGGGGTTACAGAGGATAGGCAGACTGGATGGGTCATATGGAGGGGCATAATCGAACGGCGCCGGCCATCTTCGGGGCCGGCTCCGTAAAAGGGGCGGAGCCAACCGTATTTTCGAAATACGGTTGGGGCCGGCTAAATCATTCACTGGGTTTAGAGCAGATGGCCAGCTTCGGTTTCTGGCCATAATGGAAATCGGGCCCGGCCATCTCAAACCCGGTGAAATGCAAGCCTTTTGGTCATGGGAGGAGCCAGCATTTGTAGTGCACTGGCCCCCTGACATGCCAGGACACCAACCGGGCACCCTAGGGGGCACTTCTAAAAATTAAAAAAAAACAAACAAATAGCTGCCAGGTGTATAGCTCCCTTACCTTGGGTGCTGAGCCCCCCCAAATCCCCCCCAAAACCCACTCCCCACAACTCTACACCATTACCATAGCCCTGATGGGTGAAGAGGGCACCTATATGTGGGTACAGTGGGTTTGAGGGGATTTTGGAGGGCTCAACATTAACCACCACAAGTGTAACAGGTAGGGGGGGGGGGGACGGGCCTGGGTCCACCTGCCTGAAGTGCACTGCACCCACAAAAAACTGCTCCAGGGACCTGCATACTGCTGTCAGGGAGCTGGGTATGACATTTGAGGCTGGCATACAGACAGGCAAAAAATGTTTTTAAAAATTTTGGGGGGATGGGAGGGGGTTGGTGACCACTGGGGGAGTAAGGGGAGGTGATCCCCGATTCCCTCCGGTGGTCATCTGGTCAATTGGGGCACTTTTTTGTGACTTGGTCCTAAAAATAAATGGACCAAGTCCAGCCGGCGAAATGCTCGTCCGAGCCGGCCATCTTTTTTCCATTATCAGACAAAAGCCGACCATCTCATAACCACGCCCCCGTCCCGCCCCCATCCAGCCTTCCGTACCCTCCCTTGAAGGTTGGCCGGCTCCGTGACGAAAAAGCAGTTGGCGCCGGACAAAATCGGCTTTCGATTATACCGATTTGGCCGGGATCAGGAGATTACCGGCCATCTCCCGATTTGTGTCAGAAGATGGCCGGCGATCTCTTTTGAAAATAAGCTGGATGGCCTTTGTTTGCCTTCATGTTTCTATGTTTGATAGCAAGCCAGTCTTGTCATGATGTCCTCCAGCACCCTTAGAATATGACTGTTTTGCCGGCTCTTTCTGACATACACAGCTCCTGCATCAATCATTAGTCAGCAAGGCCTGGCGTGGTAGTGGCAGCTGTCATCTACTCCTGCTCAGGTCTAAGTATGCACCACCTCTGCTATGCATCCTGGCTCCAACTGCCTCTGACAGCTGGGGGGGTTATTGTTATCGATTTGTTTACATACCACCTTTCTGTGGTACAATCGAAACGGCTTACATATTGCATTCAGGCACTTTCTGTACCCACAGTGGGCTCACAATCTTAAATTTTGTACCTGGGGCAATGGATTACACATGACACAAATATAATACAGTAGTATTTAACAAAAAAATGTAAGGCATCTGCATAAGCCTAAAGGATTATTTGTCTTAATAAATCTTTAAACCTCCATTATCCAGTTAAAAACTATGTACCTACATAAATAGGTTAGGCCCTCTTTTATCAAGCCACGCGGCAATGCTGATGTAGCCCTTTCAAAGTGAATGGGTTTTCTTGGCATTACCAAACCATCAGCCTCTAGCGCGGCTTGATAACATCCTGCATGTAGACTAGACTGGTTAATGCTGAATTTAAAAGCAGCTAATTTGTTGGCGTTCCAGGGGACGGAATGGGGTTAAGTGTCGATATTCAGCCCCTCACTGCATAAGTAAATTGCTTAAATAGGGCTCCATAAATAACAGTCCTATCTTTAAGCGATTTGGCTTATGCAGTCAAGGGCTGAATATTAACTTAGTTGGCTCAAACATAGTAAACATAGTAGATGACGGCAGAAAAAGACCTGCACGGTCCATCCAGTCTGCCCAAGAAGATAAATTCATATGTGCTACTTTTTTATTTGTACTGTCCTCTTCAGGGCACAGACCGTATAAGTCTGGCCAGCCCTATCCCCGCCTCCCAACTACCAGTCCCGCCTCCCACCACCAGCTCTGGCACAGACCATATAAGTCTGCCCAGCACTATCCCTGCCTCCCACCACCGGCTCTGGCACAGACCGTATAAGTCTGCCCAGCACTAGCCCCGCCTCCCAACCACCAGCTCTGCCACCCATTCTAGGCTAAGTTCCTTCCTTCTGCACAGGATTCCTTTATGTTTATCCCACGCATGTTTGAATTCCGTTACCGTTTTCATCTCCACCACCTCCCGCAGGAGGGCATTCCAAGCATCCACCACCCTCTCTGTGAAAAAATACTTCCTGACATCCTTCTTGAGTCTGCCCCCCAGATATTCAATGCAGAAGTCCAGAAAAGTTCAGGAATTGAATATCGGAGAATAATAAAGATAATGTTCCACTCAATGTGGAAACTCAAATGCGTGAAGCAATTCTTCCCAAGGGAAACATTTTGCAACCTGATACAATCAATGGTACTAAGCCACTTAGATTACTGCACTGGAATTTATGCGGGATGTAAAGAACAAACCTTAAAGAAACTTCAGACCGCTCAAAACACGGCAGCTAGGCTTATATTTGGTAAAACGCGATTTTGAAAGCGCAAAACCCCTCCGCAAAAAACTACACTGGCTCCCAATCAAAGAACACATCGCCTTCAAAATCTGTACCCTGGTTCACAAAATCATCTACGGAGAAGCCCCGAGTTACATGACAGACTTGATCGACTTAGAAATATATCCGAATCAACACGATCTTATCTAAACCTGCACTACCCAAGCTGCAAAGGACTTAAATACAAAACAACCTACGCATCTAGTTTTTCCTACATAAGCGCACAACTGTGGAACGCATTACCAAAAGCCTTGAAAACGACGTACGACCACCTAAACTTCCGGAAATCACTAAAAACCAACCTGTTTAAAAAGGCATACCCTACCGATCCAACTTAAATGCCTAATCTGTGCAACACAACCAAACTAAAGCACGTAATGGACATAACACAACTCTTCCGTTATACGATGCCCTAATGCGGCTGTGCCACATGAACTTGATCTTACCACAACATCACCCTGTATTTGTTCACACCGGAGCCTGCAAAGGCCTCTCCGGTACTATGTAAGCCACATTGAGCCTACAAATAGGTGGGAAAATGAGGGATACAAATGTAATAAATAAATGCCAGTGGCAAGCAGAAAAACGCTCACCGCTGCCAGCTGAATATCGGCGGGGGGAGGGAATTTTTAACATTAAGGAGCGGATTCTATATATGGCGCCTAAAATCCATGTGGAAAACATTTCTACCTAAGCGTATTCTATAGGCCGTATTGCCTAAATCTATGTGCCTCCATTTTCATCAATGAAAACATGGCGTAAATCCCGGCACGTAGCTTTAGGTACAGACGGCCATATCCTATAACAGTGCGCATAAAGTTTGGAATGCCCACGCCATTTCCCTGCCCATAACCACACCCCCAGTTGCCTGCGTGCATTAGAGGTTAGGCATACTGCGTTACAGAATACGCTTGGCGAGTTGTGCGTGTAAATTCTAATTATTGCCAATTAGTGCTCATCGTTGCTTGTTAAGTGTTGTTATCAACTCTAATTAGCTTCTTAAGCCAATTAAATTATTCACATTGTTACACAATACACTTGGATTTTGGCACGTAACTCTAGGCGCGGTTTTCAGAACCCGGGGGTAAATATTTCTACAGAAAAACAGAAAAAAGACTGAGTGCCAACAATTTCTGTAGGAAAAGTCCATAGTCTGCTATTGAGAATAGACATGGGGGAAGCTACTGTTTGCCCTGTGATTGGTACCATGGAATGTTGTCACTATTTGGGTTCCTGCCAGATACTTGTGACTTGGTTGACCACTGTTGGAAACAGGATACTGGGCTAGATGTACCATTGGTCTGACCCAGTATGGTTATTCTTATGTTCTTTCCCTTTAGGAAATTTTCAGAAGCACATGTATGCAGGTTTTACTTTGAAAAGTTGTGCAATGTCATGGTGTAAAATGTAGCCACAGATCATATCCTCATGACAGCTGTTGTTCTAGTGGAGGCGTGGCTTAGTGGTTAGAGCACCTGTCTAGACATCTAGAGGTGGCTGGTTCAACTCCCACTGCTGCTCCTTGTGGTCTTGGGCAAGTCACTTAACTCTCCATTGCCTCAGGTGCCAAATTAGATTGTGAGTCCTCCAGGGACAGAGAAATTCCCAGTGTACCTGAATGTAACTCACCTTGAGCTACTACTGAAAAAGGTGTGAACAAAATGAATATTGTTTGTACGTTACTGCTGAATTCAGATATTATATTTTGCTCTGGGTTTTTTTTCTTTTACATACAACTCACTGGGATTCATTTTTCTAAGTGTTTTGCTAATTTACTTTCTATTTATTTTTATTTTTAAAAATTTATAGCCCGCACTCTCCACAGCTCTGGGTGGGGTACCGTACAACAACCATAAATCACATCCCATAATAGCACTTACATACATTAAACAGGAATGAGCTGACACTGCCTTCTGAGTATCATAATCATAATGGCAACAGAATGGGAGATAAATGGTTGAAAGTAAGGCCCACTGGGGATAGAGAGAGATGGAAAATCACTGCTAATGCAAAATCCTTTGGCTATGCAGGAAGAAGAAAACCTTAACTTTCTCAGGCCTAACCTTCTTCTACTTGCCTAACAGCTGCCACAATAAGGGTAATTTTATAAACACTTATTCTTTCTTGGCATTTGCTATACTGCACAAATCTTGACAGGTAGTGCATGGAAATCTGATTTTACATATTCACTTAACACAAGACTATTTATATTTCAGGAAGCAGGCCAGGCCTTTAATGGAAGAAGTAAATGACACCGGCTGCACATACTATATAGCAGGACATGTTTACCCACTCCTACCTAGCTAAGATAATGTTCAAGCATCTTTTTGATTTCATTTGCAACTTTCTTTAAATGAATCCCCTTATTTTCTTACTCCTGTTACTCTATCTTATCTATCTACTAGTAATGAAGGCCCGTTTCTGGCAGCAATGAAACGGGTGCTAGCAAGGTCCTCCGATGCCTGGCATAGGCCCCGCCCATCCCGCAGACCTGCACGGCGGCCCCCCTCCAAAATCGGCAACCCCCCCCCCCTACTACCCTCCCCTCCTCTTACCGGGGTCCCAGCCGCAGCGGCAGAACTGAAGGGCAAGGTAGTTCGGAGATTCTGCTGCCTTCCGTTGTGTTCACTATGAGCTGTGTGCCCTGACTGTCTGGTCCCACCCTCATTTCCTGTTGGGCGGGACCAGAGAGTCAGGGCACTGACGTCAGACTCACAGAAACAGAACGAAGCCTTGCGCCGGAAGAAGAGGACCTCGGCTGGCGGGGGTTGGGGTCCCTCGCCAGCAAAGGTAGGCGGCGATGGCGGCAGCGGGGGAGGGTTGGCGGCGGGAGGGGGTTGAAAGGATCATCGGCAGGGGGTCCAGGGCCAAATCAATGGGGGCCCAGGCCCCCACGGCCCCACATAGCTACGCCACTGAAATACACACATACACGTATAGAATGCATGCAAAAGTATGCAGTTACTTCTCAGCAGGTGCAAATTCCTGCATCGGCATTTGAACACTATTGGGGCTGGATATGGGGTCCTAGTTTATAAACTCAATTAGCACCTATGTCATCTTTCCATAAGAACCTAAGATTAGCCATACTAGGTCAGACCAATGATCCATCTAGCCAAGTATCCTGTTTCCAACAGTGGCCAATCCAGGACACAATTACCTGGCAGAAATCCAAATGGTAGCAACATTCCATGATACCAATGCCGGGGCAAGCAGTGGCTTCTCCCATGTCTGTCTCAATAGCAGACTATGGACTTTTCCTCCAGGAACTTGTCCAAATCTTTTTTAAACTCAAATATGCTAACCACTGTTACTACATCCTCCGGCAAAGAGTTTCAGAGAGAGTCTAACCCCTTCCTCACTCCCCTCTCCTCCTCGTACAGCAACACCTCCCACCCTGGACACACCCTGATGATCTGTTTGGGGGGGGGGGGGTCAGAAGCAGGACTAGGAAGTGGGTAATGTGGATGAAAGTGCTATGGGTACATGGCACAGAGTTTTGATATCAGCTGAAATTGCAACGGCATTTTAGGCTGAAACTAAAACAAGGCCATTTTGAATAAAGTTGGGTAGGTGTTGTGTTATGGTTAGTTACGGGTTCTCGTGGTAGTCTTTGTTAAATAAGTAAGTCTTCAGGGATTTGCGGAAATCAGTTAATTCGTTAATCCTTTTCAGGTGAGTTGGAAGTGAATTCCATAGCTGCGTACTCGTATAAGAAAAGCTGGTCGCGTGTGATAGTTTGTATTTTAGTCCTTTGCAGCTGGGGAAATGTAGGTTAAGAAAGGTACGGGAAGATCTTTTAGCATTTCTGGGTGGTAGGTCCAAATATAAGACTCCGATGCTTAGGGCTAGTATGATGTTGCCAAGCAGTGACCAATCCCTTGACGGTCACATGTCCAAAAGCAATTAATAATACACCGTGGAGAGATGATGCCTTTACAAGTAAAATGCACTTTAGACTCTGCATCCTTGGCAATGAATTTCAAACAGGGTGCTTTCGAAGGCACTGACGTCTTATGCATCAGCTAATGATGAAGACTTGGAATCAGAGTGAACACGAGGTTGAGCTTATAATCATTAATTTCATTTTTTTCCATCAACAAGTCAAATTTGCCGTTATCATGTGGCAGATGAATACTGAAACGGAATACTTGTGTTAAATCTGCGCAATGGGATCACGAGAGATTATGGAAGCAGCATGTGCAATAAACGTCTCGTTGACATCTGTAATTCCTGCTTAAGCAATAGTTCAGATCCGCATTAAGACCCTTTGCAATGAGTCTTATTACACAGAGATTAAAGTAGGTTAATTCGTTTTGTCAGTTATGTTAAGTGCTCATATTTTCAACTCGAGCCAATTAACTGCCCCGCGGAGTCAACTACCTCTCAACAATTCCTGTCTGCTCAGATCAGAGGACTGAATGAAAGGCCTTCCACAAACAACGGAATGCCCATAAATCTTTCTTCCATGGAATATTTCCTGAGTTCGAATGAAGTGTGGATTTTAGATTTAGATTTTTTTTCCCCAAATGACCACCAGAAAACAAGTCCCAATGATTTCTTTATAGCTGATCTAGGAATGGATGTAAATTTAAGTGCTCAAAATATCAACCATATTTTGAGCACTTAAATTTGTTATAATTACTACCCCTCCTTCCGTTTTTTACCACAGACTATTTCTTCCTACATTAAAATACTTAGGGAGTTTTTACTCTGTAGGTTTTTTTTTTTTTTCGGGAGGTGGAGGAGCCTATGATGTTAGCCATCACAGTTGGTGTCCTAATTTAAAGGTACCCTGGGCTTTTGAGGCTATTGTTTTTATAAAGAATTGATATAAGTGCCAAATTAACAACTGAAATTCAGGGTATTTTTATTTTATTTTTGTTACATTTGTACCCTGCACTCTGCGCTTTCCCACTCATGGCAGGCTCAATACGGCTTACATGGGGCAATGGAGGGTTAAGTGACTTGCCCAGAGTCACACCAATGTGGCCGCGCAGGCTTCTGCTTCTGTGAGTCTGACATCCTGCACATATGTGCAGGACATCAGACTCACAGAAACAGAAGCCTGCACAGCCTTCTACATGGAATGTTGCACTAGCAACATTCCATGTAGAATATCCAATAGTATCTATTTTATTTTTGTTACATTTGTACCGTGCGCTTTCCCACTCATGGCAGGCTCAATGTGGCTTACATGGGGCAATGGAGGGTTAAGTGATTTGCCCAGAGTCACAAGGAGCTGCCTGTGCCTGAAGTGGGAATCAAACTCAGTTCCTCAGGACCAAAGTCCACCACCCTAACCACTAGGCCACTCCTCCACTCACTATATTGTTCATTTCCCATTTCGGTATTAGTTTACAATTGATAGTTTCTAATTTAAATACTCTGTGCAGTTTTTTTTTGAATATTTTAATAGTATACTACTTACAATGTCAACACAATACGTGACAGAACATTTTAATTAACAGTGCAGGGTAGAAGCAAAGATGGAACCTACAGATAGGTAAGAGAGTAAGAGGAGTTAGAAAGTAAGGTGACTGACTAATTTAAAGAAAGGTGCACATGAGGTCAGAGAGATGGTTGCCCAGAGTCACCTCCACCCATTTTGTAGTTAGTAAGGGCTCATGTGGTTTCTCTGTGCCAACCAGTTACTCCCTAATTCTATAAAAGTTGCCAAAAATTGCATGCGCAATTTAGTTAAATAGTGAGCTAATTAGTGGAAAATTGGCTTTTTAGCAAGCAACTATTGGCACCAATTAGATTTAATTGGAGTACACGCACGTAAATTTGAATGCAGGATCCGCGCCTAAATTTTACATGCGAGTTAAAAAAGAGGGTGTGGAAATGGGAGGGTCGTGGGCGAAATGGGGGCACTCCTTACAGTTATGCGCATTTGATATAGAATGAGGGAGGATACTGCCTTCAGTTGGTGCAAAATGGTTGCACCTAAATTTAGGCGGGATTCCTGTGCATAATCACTATTTTATAAACCATACCTAACTGCGGCTTATAGAATAGCGCTTTTTTTGGCACCATATATAGAACTCACCACTTGCTGTTGAATTCTATATAGCGCGCTTAGGGATCCGTGCCGAAATCCAGGCGTATTCTATAACAACATGCGTAACTTAATTGGCTTAACAAGCTAATCAGCATTTTTAACAGCACTTAACAAGCAATAATGAGCACTAATTGGCAATAATTAGAATTTACGCACACAACTCGTTAAGCGTATTCTGTAAAGAACTGCGCCTAAATTCTAATGAGCGTAGTTCAGAAGGGGCATGGCCATGTGTGTTCCCAAATTCACGTATGTAGTTATAGAATATGGCCCAGTGCATGCAAATCTACGCACAGGGATTTACACCATGTTTTCGTTGGTGTAAATGGATGCACGTAGTTTCATGCAATAGGATATCAACTAAGCGTATTCTAGATACCGTGCCTCAATCTAGGTGTTGCTTATAGAATGCGCTTAAGCGGAAATGTTTACCTCACAAATTTTTTAGGAGCCTTATATAGAATCTGGCCCTTAGTGTGTGGTAATGTAGATGGACGAACTGGTTAGCGCAGTAACGCCCAATCTCCACCCCTGACAACCCCCCTCCAAAAAAACATTAGAAATATTTTTTAGTGTGCGCATAGATTTCAGTTACCGCAGGATGCCTAAGGAGAAATTAGACCTTACCTGCTAATTTGCTTTCCTTTAGTCCCTCCGGACAGGCCCAGGATTGAACTGATGGGTTGTGCACACCTTCCAGCAGGTGGAGACTGAGAAACTTCTGACTCTAGAGAGCCAATAAGAGCCCTGGCCATGTGCTCTATTTATTGGGTGCAACAGGCTGACGTTAGCACCCAAGGCAGCTCAGTAAAAGGACCCTGTTGTTCGCAATACATTTAACATGCACTGTAAGCTATTAGTGCATACAGCGATATTTCCTGGGCACACCAAACAGTCTTTAAGTGCACACTAACCCCGAATTTCTAGCTTCTGAGACTCTCTAGCTAATGGAACGTCTAATGCTGAACCGTTGTACATTTTTAATGTTGAAGGGGGAAAATAAAGGCAGCGCATGGTTTTATGTAATCTTCCTATGAATATTTAACCACACATCCTATTTAATGTTAGGTGGAAAGAGCTTTTTTACTGGTCCTCTGTGACTGTGGTCCACTAGCACAGTGCATGTGGTGTTGGGTTTTTCTGCTACAGACAGTGAACGTAAAATTGCTCTGCAGTTTAAGAAGTCACAATAAGGGCTTTGTTTATGCTGAAGATGTTACAATCTTTGCATCCTCTGGGATACTGATTTTGCATAAATGCCCGTCAATCTAATATCAAGACATAAAATCTAATATCATAGGTTTGATTCATCCATAAAAACACAGGAATTGCCAAACTGGATCAGACCAAGGTTCTGCCTAGGACACAATTCTGTCTCCAACGGCAGCAAACAGGGGATCTGTAAGAAACAGTTCTTGGGGTACTGTGTTCAGTTTTGGAGGCCGTATCTTGCTACGGATGTAAAAACAAACTTGAAGCGGTTCAGAGAAAAGCAACCTGAACATGTATACCCTGGAGAAAAAGGAGAGATGGGGTGATATGGTACATACATTCAAATATTTGAAAGGCATTAATTTATAAACAAACCTTTTCCAGAGACGGGAAGGTGGTAGAACTAGAGGACATGAATTGAAGTTGTGGGGGGGAGGCAGGGCCTTGCCTAGGGTCTCCGGCGCCTCCCTGCAGTTGGCGCCTCTGGCGCCCCCCTCCGGCACCGCGCCGCCGCCGCCCCCCCCATTGGCACCGCGCTGCTCCACCCCCGAAAATGATCGCTACACTGCCCGCCCTCTTTTTCCCAGATCCTTTTCCTTTTTTTTTGTTTAAATTTACCTCTGTCCGGCGGCAGCGTAGCGTCAGTGAGAAGGAGGCTGCGCTCCCCCGCCCCGACGTGTCTACTAGTCTTCTTCCCTTCGCTAAGTGTCCCGCCTTCTTCTGACGTCATTTCTGATGTCAGAAGAAGGCGGAACACAGTGAAGGGAAGACTAGTAGACACGTCGGGGCGGGGGAGAGCTGCCTCCTTCTCACTGACGCTACGCCGCCGGACAGAGGTAAATTTAAACAAAAAAAAAGGAAAAGGATCTGGGGAGAAGAGTGCGAGGTAAGCATGGTGTGGCGGGGCGCCCCCCAGAGGATGGCGCCCTCCTGCCATGCTTACCTCGCTTACCGTGTTGCCCGCTGCAGCTATTCTGCCCGGTGCCTCGCCCGCTGTGTTTTAAAAATGGATGCCGAGACGCCCTGCGGCAGTCTCGCAAAAATGTCAAGACCTGCTACACTACCGCAGGAAGTCTTGTCACCCATTTTGAAAACATGGCGGTGCAGGGGAAGAATAGCGGTGGTGGGCAGGCAACAGTGGGGTTCTTTCCTGCCCCCCGGAGAAGCCACTATTACAGCGAGGTTTACCTCACACAAATTTAAGGCTTCTTTTACAAAGGCACGCTAGCAATTCCCGCGTGGCAAATGAGAGCAAGCCCACGGGAACTGAATAGGCTTCCTGTCATTTACTGCACCAGGAACTGCTAGTGCGGCTTTGTAAAAGAAGTCCTTAAAGAAGCAGGCGAGGCAGTAGTGTGTAATTAAAAGTATGTTGTGGTCAATGGGTGGGAGTAGGGTTACCATATGTCCGGATTTACCCGGACATGTCCTCCTTTTGAGGGCATGTCCGGGCAACCAGGCGGGTTTTGCCAATCTGCCCGTTTGTCAAGAAATGCAGACAAACGGGCAGATTGCTAGCCTCCCCTCCCCTTACTTACTTCCCTGGTGGTCTAGTGACCTTCCAACTTCAGGGCAGGTGGTCACTAACCCCCTCCCTCCATAAAAAACAAGTTTAAAAATACTTTTTTGCCAGCCTCTATGCCAGCCTCAAATGTCATACTCAGGTCCATCGCAGCAGTATACAGGTCCCTGGAGCAGTTATAGTGGGTGCAGTGTACTTCAGGCAGGCGGACCTGGGGGGGAGGGGGTTGGGGGGCTCAGCACCCAAGGTAAGGGAGCTATGCACCTGGGAGCAATTTCTGAAGTCCACTGCAGTGCCCCCTAGGGTGCCCGGTTGGTGTCCTGGCATGTGAGGGGGACCAGTGCACTACAAATGCTGGCTCCTCCCACAACCAAAGGGTTTGGATTTGGACGTTTTTGAGATAGACGTCTTCGGTTTCCATTATAGACGAAAACCGAGGACGACCATCTCTAAGGTCGACCTAAATGTCAAGATTTGGGCGTCCCCGACCGTATTATCGAAATGAAAGATGGACGTCCATCTTGTTTCGATAATACGCATTGCCCCGCCCCTTCATGGCACCGTCCTTATAGTTGGGCGCCCTTAAAGATGGTCGTCCCCGTTCAAAAATGCCCCTCCACGTGGCGGGGGGGGGGGGCGGGTGCAGAGACCTGTGTGGCTGGGGGTGGAGGGGTGCCGTGAAAAATTGCTCGGACACTAAGGGAGCAATGAACCGAAAAAGTTTGGGAACCATTGCCATACTTTGTATCGTTGTTTGAATATTTTTACTGTTGTAATTTTCTATTGCTTATGTTTGACTTATTCTTGTTGTGCACCACCTTGGGTGAATTCCTTCAAAAAGGTGGTAAATAAATCCTAATAGATAAATAAATTGGAAATCAGCACTTGGCCATTAATAGAAAAAAAATGGAAATGCAACCGTTTTAGAGCTGCGCTAGAAGTGTGCGGGAAAACCCATGCGCTAACCATAATGCATGGCTTTAGTGCAGCTTTTTAATTTGGTTCAAATAAAATCTTGAAATGGAGAAGAAAAAAAACAACCCAGTAGAGTCTTGCACAATGATCGAACAATTCTACTAGCATCAGGGATTATGTTTAGTTTAACGGAAAAAAAAAAAAGCAAAAGATCACAGCACTGCATTAACCTATAGCAACAAAGAAATGGATTCTGTATTAATTAAATCATTCCAAACTGGTCATCAGTTACGGGACGTTCTTCAATTATCCCTTTCAAATGTTTGATCCCAACAAAAAAAAAAAAAAGACAAAACACAGTTCAGGTGTGAAATTTAAAAAACTATCTAGCAAAAAAGACTTAATAATCAAAACCCCCGCGGAAAGATTCCTGGACTTCATATTGACAAGTAAATGGTTTTCAATAGAAAGATTTAACATTGAGACAACTGTAAAATTAGTTCTTTTTTTTTTTTAACTGTAAATGGGGTGAGGATAAGTGGGAATCATTGTATGATTTATCTGCCTGTTCATAATCTTTCAATACAAATCATTTACACTAAAGACACACAAAAAAAATCTGTAAAAAAAACAACAAACAAACAAATATAAACCAAAAATTGTCTTAAGGAAAAAGCAAAAATGTTACTTTGCAAAGTATTGTCTCAATGCATACATGATCAAAATCTATCGAAGAAAAACTCTGTCCCCGCTTAACGTTCAGAAGAATTAGTATTAGAAACTCTAAGGGAGAAATTTACAAAGGATTTTGCACATGTAAACCCTGTTTTAAATGCAAGAAAGTTACATCCAAGATTTTGTAAAGTTGCATGGAGGTACAGAGATGTATAAATAGGTGACTAGATAATACATACTTAAAACCATGCCACGTATAGGCATTCCTGGGTGCAGAGTTCGGGCAGAGCAGGGCTGGCTTTCTGACGTACATGCATATTTTATAGAATACTAGTCGTTAAGCCCGTTAAAACGGGCGAGATTTCCAGCTACCCTCCTCACCGCCGTTCCCTCCCCCCTCCGTGCCAGGCCCCCTGCACTGACCTGACAGCGCCTCTCACCTCCGTGTGAAAGCGGTGCAGGCAGCAGGGGGCCCGATACGGAGGGGGGCGGGAGCAGCGGCGGGGATGGGGGGGAGGGTGGAGGTTGGTGCGCACGATGTTCGTTTCCAGCTCCAGCGGCAGCGTCCAACAGTCCGACTCCGTTTCCCTCTCTGTTCCGCCCTCTGATGTCATCACGTCTTGACGCGAGGGCGGGACAAAGAGGGAAGTCTCTACTGCACATTTCCAGGTGAGTCGGTCACTTGCCATTTATATGTTTGATGTGAATACATGCTTAGACTACACGCACACATCTGAACCAAGTGGAAATGTGTGCATTGGCGTTTGCACACTACTGGGGCTGGTTGTGGTTGAGTATATGGGGCCTGAAAAATCCGCGTGGTAAAAAATATGCCTAGGCATAATCTCTAAAGTACTCCTAAATTTTAAGGAATAGGATTAATTTTTTATTCGGTATTTAGAATACGGTGAGCACCTCTGCATGCAACCAAATTTTGTCACGGCCAATTAGACCGCGTTTTACTTGTCGTAAATCCTGATGCCTAAATTAGGTGCAGACTGGGTGTATTCTATAATAATGTTCATAGATTTTAGAAACGCCCACACCCCGCCCATGGCCACGCCCCCTTTTCAACCATGTGACTTAGAAATTAGGCGCACCATGTTATAGAATACACTTAGCGAGTTGTGCGCGTAAATCTCAATTAATGCCAATTATAGTGCTGATAATTGCTTAACATCCAATTAACAGCGCTGATTAGCTAGTTAACCAATTAAGTTATGTGCATTGTTATAGAATGCGCTTTGGTTTCTGCGCAGATTTTCAGGTGCCATATATAGAATCCGGGGCAAGCAGGTGTATTTTATAATAATGCGCATAGATTTTAGAAACGCCCATGCCCCCTTTTTAACTATGTGACTTACAATTGAGGTGCACCATGTTACAGAATACACTTATTTATTTTAGTTATATTTGTACCCCGTGCTTTCCCACTCATGGCAGGCTCAATGCGGCTTACATGGGGCAATGGAGGGTTAAGTGACTTGCCCAGAGTCACAAGGAGCTGCCTGTGCCTGGCCCTTGCAGATCATCAATGTGGCCGCGCAGGCTTCTGCTTCTGTGAGTCTGACGTCCTGCACGTACATGCAGGACGTCAGACTCACAGAAACAGAAGCCTGCGCAGCCTTCTACATGGAATGTTGCTAGTGGAATAGCAACATTCAATGTAAAGAATCTCCAATAGTAGCAACATTCCATTTAGAATCTCCAATAGTATCTATTTTATTTTTGTTACGTTTGTACCCTGCGCTTTCCCACTCATGGCAGGCTCAATGCGGCTTACATGGGGCAATGGAGGGTTAAGTGACTTGGCCAGAGTCACAAGGAGCTGCCTGGGCCTGAAGTGGGAATCAAACTCAGTTCCTCAGTTCCCCAGGACCACAGCCCACCACCCTAACCACTAGGCCACTCCTCCTCTGTCAGCGTAATCTTAAGTAATGCCAATTAGTTCTGATAATTGCTTAACATCCAATTAACAGCGCTGATTAGCTAGTTCACCAATTAAGTTACACACATTGTTACAGAATGCACTCCTATTTCCGTGTGGAATTTAAGTTGCCATATATAGAAATTGGGGGATAGCCCTCTATATTACCTTCACAAAATATGCACCTATTGGGATTCTTCACTTCCAAATTCAAATATATGATCTTATGTACCAGAGAATGGAAATTTGTAGCTGAACAAGAAATGTGAGCTCCAGTGGGAGAGAGAAATGCCCACTCCCTGCAGGAGTCCATGGCCTCAGCTAGACTTTGCTGAGTAGCCTAGTGGTTAGTACAACAGACTCTGATCCTGGGGAACTGGGTTCGATTCCCACTGCAGCTCCTTGTGATTCTGGGCAAGTCACTTAACCCTCCATTGCCCCTGGTACAAAATAAGTACCTGAATATATGTAAACCGCTTTCAATGTAGTTGCAAAAACCTCATTCCTAATATCATGAATGGATTACTGTAATTCAGTTTATGCCGGTTTTATTCCCTCTTCCCAAATTAAACATCTACAAAACTCGGTCACTAGGTTATTTTGTAAAGCCAACAAATTTGGTCATATCTCTCCTTCATTGGCTCCCTATTAAATTTTATATCATGTTCAAAATTCTGACCTTGACCCACAAGGCATGTTACTTAGGAAGGCCATCTAATTTATCCGGACAATTCCCTATACCCTTTCTCGTTCCCTCTGTTCTCTTGATTCCAACCATCAGGTTTTGCCCAATCCAAAAAAAGTACATAAGTACTTAAGTATTGCCATACTGGGAAAGACCAAAGGTCCATCAAGCCCAGCATCCTGTTCCCAACAGTGGCCAATCCAGGTCACAAAATACTAGGGAGTCCAGGCACCACCATCCGAAGATTCAGTGGCTTGGGCAGAGGGGAGAGTTATCTAGCTAGCTAGATAACATTTTCATACCTACTCCCTGTCCATGACATGCCCCCCCCCCACAATATTTTTAAAATGTAGTGTGCAATTAATGCACGCTAAGAGGCAAACTACCCAAAAATGCTCTGACACTCCCGCATTAAGGGGCCATTTTAATAAAATGCGGTAAAAGGAGGCCTGCAGTAGCGTCAGGGTGTTTTTTTTGACGCACACTGAGGCCCCCTTCTATCACAGCGGGTAAAAGGCTGTCTTTTATTGAGGAAAAGAAATGGCCACGCGAGAAGTGAAACATTTACCGCGTCGCCATTTCAGGGGGGGGGGCCCTTACTTCCACCCACTGAGATGGCGGTAAGGGCTCACGTGCTAAACTGACGGTAACTTCGATTACCGCCGGTTAAATTCCGGTGCTACAAAAATAGATTATATTTTTGTAGCACCTGAAGTGGGGCGCGCCACGGGTGGGAACTAGCCCGATGGTAGTTCCAGATTGGGGTGTGGTAAACCCACAGAGCAGGGTCGCCGAGAGGGGGGGCAGGGGGAACAAAATTCCCCGGGCCTCCAAGGGGGGCCCGGCACCACAGTCCTCTCCACCCGCCCCCCTCCGTCCACCACTGGGCCGGGCCCCCCTGAATTCAAATCATAGCGCCTCACCTCGACCTTGCTCCGAGTGAAAGAAGTGCAGCGGCGGCAGTCTGCAGATCGCCTCCCTTTGGAGTGCGGGACACAGGGAGGGAAGTCCCGAAGGGAGGCGAACTGCAGACTGCCGCTACTGCGCTTCTTTCACACGGAGCGAGGTCGAGGTGAGGAACTATGATTTGAATTCAGGGGGGCCCAGCTCGCTGGTGGACGGAGGGGGCGGCGGCAATGACAACCTCGTGGGGGGGGGGGGGGGGGGGGGCGAGGCCACGGGGCCGGCCTTGCCCCGGCCCAGTCTCTTGGCGGCCCTGCCACAGAGAGCTTACTGCTGCTTAGCAAAAGGGCCCCTAAGTCCACATTAACACTTAAATTTGGCTTAGAAAAACGGCCCCTTTATTTGCTAGTTTGTAGATTTTAATGCTTACACTCGAGACCTGCCAAGTCTCCCACTTTTGTGAGTCATCTTCCGCAAGAGTGCCGGCATTTCCCGCTGAACAGCTCCGTTTCCACTTTCCAGGGACAGCAGGAAATGCTTTCATAAAACGTCATCGTCGCTTGCTGCTGCTGGTCTCGCAGCAGCAGGAAATGATGTTTTACAAGGTGTCTTTTGCTGTCGCTGGAAAGGGAGGCTGCGCCGGGGCAAAACTGCGGTGGTTCTGGGCAGAGCTGTGGGCGGTTCTGTGGGCGGGCTGGGGCGGAGCTGTGGGCGGGTTGGGGCGGAGCTATCGGCAGGTCCTAAATCTGCGCTCGGGAGGCTGACCCCCTCAGCAGCTCTGATACTCTGCTTTTCTTCTCTTTGCTTTCTTTCTCCTCCTCCTCCTCCTCCTCCTCCCAACAGACACACAAACACTGCACCACAAAGAGACCAGAACTCTGTACAGCACTTGGGTCACGGCGTCTAACACCGAGTGAAAAAGTACAGGATGCTAATGCATCAAACACGGTAACCTTTTCTTTCTGGGCGCGCTCACTGGAAAAACAGATTTACACGTACATCCCATCTCCATCTGAACCTTAGCGACGCTACCTCCCATCACATAATAAGTGGTACTTTGCTGGGTCTAAAGTAATTCCCCCTGCTCGCACTTTACTCTCATTACAAACCACTTCTGCATGTTTTCACACACTCCCCTTAAACGGGCTCCTCTCTTGGAATCTTTATCTTTCCGCCTGCACTGTGCCCACTTATTTAGGGATGTTCAAAAAAATTGCAATTAGAGCATTTCAAGTAATCTGCCTAACATCGAGGCGTCCTTTGTTTGATTATGTACACCAGTGTCTGTTTTGATGTAAACTAATTACTGTACCCAAATGTGCCACTGTAAGGTGTTTAGGCATGAATAGCAGTACAGAGACGGGTTCTCTTCTCTCTTCTACATGCCTTGATTACAGTCTGTGTTGAAAAGAAACTGCCTCTTCAAAGGGGGGGGGGGGAACATCTGGCCAATTCCAACCACCAGACGCACAGTCCTTGAACAACAACGTAGCGGCGAGGGGAATGCGAACATGAGAGAGCTGAAAAGAGAGAAGATCTTCTATCAGCAGAGCTGGTCTAAGTCCCGAAAGTAGGGCCGAGAGGTCAAGAGATCACGCCATTCACTTGAGGCGGCCTGGCCTCTTTACAAAGCCAAGAATGTTCAATAGCGTGCTGTTCAGTGATAGGAAATGTCCTGACAGAGGTCATCATCCCCCCCCCCTACCCCCCCAACTCCCAGTGCTTACTCCCACCCACTAACTCATGTCCACCCACCTGGAAGAACAGACAGGATCAAATGCTTCAGCTTTACACTGTTCCAGCCACTTTTACCATAATCTAAGCTCTTCTGGGCCAGGCCAGAGGAGATCCTTGGGAGTGACCTTTCTGAAAAGAGAGTCTTATAAACGACGGTCATTACGTTTCATTCAATGATGCTCATACTCTGAAGCAGGCAGCACAATAGCCAGGCCTACTAGAATGTCGGCCTTTTCAGCCCTCTGATCCCTAGGCCTCAAGGTCAGTTCTCTGTGCTACAGCAAGCGTGAGCCCATTGTTGGGCTGCTGAGCGGTACAGTCCCTGAATGAGTCTTTTTCTTTGTCATTATCCTTTGCTGTGAGGAAACAAGTGACAAACAGACCACCCCACAAAGGCGTTCAGAATCTTGTCAACATAAATATTGGCTGGAAAAACCAGAATAGAAGAATGAGAATTGAACGTTTGCAGTACTACACAGGGATTTCATCTGCAACGTGGAGTGATGCCGCGTGAGCAGAAATGCCCCCTAATGTCAGCAAACTATAATTGCAGCAGGCCATTGACTCAGGTAATTATAAAAAGTAATTTAAAACTCTTATGTTTGCTTTTCAAGGCCCTCGGACAGAATGGGTCAGAGTACTTTGGTTAGCAACGCTGGTAACTGGGAAGCAAAGCCGGTGCTTGGCAGACTTCTACAGTCTACACCCTGATCGTAACTGAATAGATATGGACAGTGGCATTCCTGACCTGGATGGCACCCGGGGCGGAGCACCGATGCGCCCCCCCCCGGGTGCAGCGCGCCACCCCCACTAAATGACACCTTCCCCCCTCCGGCAAAATGACACTCCCCCTGGGTGCACACCGCTGGGGGGGGGGGGGGGTGCCGCGGTGCGCACCTGCTCCGAGTTCGCTAAACTTCGCTTCACTGCAGGTTACTTCCTGTTCCGGGGCAGAGGGAGCTGCAGCGAACGAGCGACGAAGTTTAGCGAACTCGGAGCAGGCGCGCTCCGCGGCACCCCCCAGCAACGTGCACCCGGGGCGGACTGCCCCCCCCCCCCCCCCCCCCCCCCCGGTACGCCACTGGATATGGATGGGCTGAAGTGTAAATTTTAAGGGGCTTCGACGTTAGCTTCAGAACTTTTAACACAAGAACAGTTCTGGGCAGATTTTTATGGTCTTTGCCCTGAGAATGACAAGGACAAATCAAACTCGGGTATACATATAAAGTATCACATACCATGTAAAATGAGTTTATCTCGGGCAGACTGGATGGACCGTTCAGGTCTTTCTCTGCCGTCATTTACTATGTTACTATCCTGCTTATTTTCGAAAGAGAAGGGCGCCCATCTTCCGACACAAATCGGTCAAATCGGCCAAATCGAAAGCCAACTTGGCCGTTTCTCAGCTGCTTTCCGTCGTGGGGACGACTAAAGTTCAGGGGCGTGTCGGTAGTATCTCGAAGGCGGGATGGGGGCGTGGTTAAGAGATAGCCGTCCTCAGCCGATAATGGAAAAAAGAAGGGCGTCCCTGATGAGCATTTGGCCGACTTTACTTCGTCCATTTTTTTTTCGAGACCAAGCCTCGAAAAGTTGCCCGAACTGACCAGATGACCACCGGAGGAAATCGGGGATGACCTCCCCTTACTCCCCCAGTGGTCACCAAACCCCTCCCACCCAAAAAAAAAATTAAAAACATTTTTTGCCAGCCTCTATGCCAGCCTCAAATGTCATACCCAGCTCCATCACAGCAGTATGCAGGTCCCTGGAGCAGTTTTTAGTGGCTACTGCAGTGCACTTCAGGCAGGCGGACACAGGCCCATCCCCCCCCCCACCTGTTACACTTGTGGTGGTAAATGGGAGCCCTCCAAAACCCACTCGAAACCCACTGTACCCACATGTAGGTGCCCCCCCTTTACCTTTTAAGGGCTATGGTACTGTTGTACGGTTGTGGGTAGTGGGTTTTGGGGGGGGCTCAGCACCCAAGGTAAGGGAGCTATGCACCTGGGAGCAATTTTTGAAGTCCACTGCAGTGCCCCCTAGGGTGCCCGGTTGGTGTCCTGGCATGTGAGGGGGGATCAGTGCATTAGGAATGCTGGCCCCTCCCACAACCAAATGGCTTGGATTTGGTCGTTTTTGAGATGGCTGGCCTTGGTTTCCATTATCGGCGAAAACCAAGGTCGCCCATCTCATCATTTAGGTCAACCATCTCTAAGTCTGTACAAATAAATGTTGAGATTTGGGCGTCCCTGACTGTATTATCGAAACGAAAGATGGCCGCCCATCTTGTTTCGATAATATGGGATGCCCCGCCCCTTCACTGGGCCGCCCTTACAGATGGGCACCCCCTTCGATTATGCCCCTCCACTTTACTTGGAGAATGGGTTAACCCTTTGAACACCTTTAGGACCTCTGCTCCGGAACTGGTTACTTCCTGTTCCGGGGCAGAGGGAGCCAGCAGAGCCGACAGCCACGTGGGGGGGGGGGGGGAGGTTAATGCGCCAGAGGGGTGTCATTGCACCGGGGAGGGTTTGTCATCGCGCCGGAGGGTGTCATTGCACCGGGGGGGGGGGGGGGTGTCGTGATGCACCCTGGGGGGATGGACGCTGCTGCACCGGAGGGGGGGGGGTGCGCAGCAGCGATCCGCCCCGGGTGGCAGCCGACCTAGGAACGCCACTGGTGGAACGCACTACCAAAGGCCATGAAAACAACATTTGACCACCTAAACTTCCGGAAATCACTAAAAACCAACCTATTCAAAAAGGCATACCCTACGGACCCAACTTAAAAGCCTGAACCCTGCTACACAAGGAAAATAAAGCTCGTAAAGGATACAACAAAACTCTTCCTCTCTACGATTCCCAAATGTGTCTGTAACACATGAACCTTATTCTATCATAACATCACTTTGTATTTGTTCTTTACCGTTGTTCTTTACCGGAATTGGCATACTCCTTAAGGTACTACGTAAGCCACATTGAGCCTGCAAATAGGTGGGAAAATGTGGGACACAAATGTAACAAATAAATAAATAAATAAATCATGCCACATTGGTTTTATGTGCCTGCGCTTCCTGTTCTATGGAGGTTCATACACTCCTTTATATCTTAATTTGAATGGGCTGTGTCAGCATTGCCGCGTGGTGGTCGATAGCGCGGCTTTAGTAATCAGGGATGTAAGAAAGACCTGTACAAATAAATGAGTTTTCAATACTTTCTGGAACTGCAGCAAAGTTGTACTCGGTCGTAAATATCCAGGGAGTTTATTCCGGAGTAACTGCCCTGCTACCGAAAAGGTGTCCAGCCTAGTCTCCACATAGGACTAGATTCAGTCAATGGTGCCCAAATTTGAGTACGCCAAAAAATGAGTGCTGAGTGATATTCTATAAATGGCGTTCCGAGTTGAGGGCCATTTACAGGATAGCATTAAGTGCTGTGGTTGATGTCCAATTTTGGAGACGAGGATTTACGCCAACTGAAACCTGTTGTATATCCTCGTGCCTAAGGGGTTCTTTTACTAAGGTGCGCTGAAAAATGGTCTGCGCTGGTGTAGGCACGTGCTTTCAGAGCGCCTGTAAAAAAGCCCTCTTTTTTTTGTCGAAAATGGACGCGTGGCAAAATAAAAATTGGCACGCATCCATTTTAAGTCTGAGACCTTACCGCCACCCATTCACTTACGGTAATGGTCAGCACACGTACAATGCCGATTACCGCCCGGTTAGCGCTGCATGCCGGAAAATAAAAAATAATTTCCAACGTGCATAGTGGATGCGCAAAAAAAATGTAATTACCGCCCATGCCATGCAGTAGCCGGGCAATAATTCCAAATTGATGCACGTAATATGCACGTAGGCTCCTATGCATCAAATTTGGATCTCTTATACTCTCTAATACTGAGCGCATCTTTAGTGAAAGTCCCTGACCCTCCCATTGCCATGCCCCTTTTCAGTTGCACGCTGAAACATTTATGCGTGCATCGTTATAGAATAGCGCCTAGCAAGTTGCATGTGTAAATTCAAATTGTTGCCAATCAGCACCAATAATTGATTGTTCTCGCCCAATTATTGGTGCTAATTAGTTTGTTATTCAAATTGCACGCACAAATTGGAATGTGTACCCAAATTTGCACATGCAATTTTGAGTGCCATTTATAGAATATGGCAGACTAGCCGTTGAGCCCGTGAAAACGGGCTACTTTTGGAATGGGGGGATTTCTGAGCCCCCCCCCCCCGGAGTCGCCGCCACCGCCCCTCCACCCAGCCCGAGCAGCACTGTAAACTTACATCAGCACGCAGCAGCAGGCACATCAGCAAAGCTGCTGTCGGGGCGGGCTTCCTTCTCTGCCTGTGTCCAGCCCTCGTGTGACGTAACATCGGCGAGGGCGGGACAAAGGCAGAGAAGGAAGCCCGACGGCAGCTTTGCTGATGTGCCTGCTGCTGCGTGGTGATGTAAGTTCACAGTGCTCGGGCCAGATGGAGGGGCGGCGGCGACTCCGGGGGAGGGGGGGAGGGGGGGAGCGGTTCCGACGTCTGCAGCATGCCAGTAGAGACTTCCCTCTCTGTCCCGCCCCCGTCATCACGTATTGACGCGGGGACGGGGCAGAGAAGGAAGTCTCTACTGTGCATTTGCGAGTGAGTATGGTCACTCGCCGTTTATATGTTTGATAGTGTATCTGTTAAAAGGCAGTGGTCAGTTAAAGGTTTGTAAGGAGAGTGCCGGACTTTGATTTCGAACCATAATCAAGAATTGAGAAGTTAGAAAAGATTGTACAACTTGCTTTTTTATTTTGTAGCATTGCATCCCTGTGTAAACCATCTGTGTATAATATAATGCTACTGTCCAACATTCAAAGTTCAAAAAACGAAAATAAGTCAAATTTCAACTTAGCTTGGTAGTCTGAGCTTATATCTCTTGAAGTTCTCCCGAAGGACCACGCAACCCACTTTTTTGAACTTTGAATGTTGGGCAGTAGCATTATATTATAACCAGATGGATTATTTTTAAGTGCCTAAAGAAAAAACTTTTAAAAAATATATAACACAAAGATATGAACATTGTTTCCGATCTTTATGGTTGGTTGGGGGTTTTTGACCGATGATTATAGTAAAGAGTCATCAGACAAAAACTGTCTAATTGCCAAGGGCTTGCTTGCAGTGGCAGGTCTTGTCTTTATGAGGTCTTTTCCCCTTATATCTTTTGTCGAAGTGGTGTGCATCACTTGCTGAACTTTGCTCGCTCTTTTTGGTGCTCCTAATTAGGAACCATAATCTATTTTGGAGCATAGAGTATGCTCGTAATTTAGGAGCACAAATTTTGGAGCATAAATTTTAGGAGCATAAATTTAGGAGCATAAATTTAGGCGCATAAATTTTGGAGCATAAATTTAGGAGCATAAATTTTAGGAGCGTAAACTTAGGAGCATAAACTTTATAGAATAAGGCCCTTAGCGTGCACTGTTAGCATGTCTTAATGAAAGGACTCCTAAGGTAACAGTAGCATACACCCACCACACAGTATGTGGTGATATAGGTTTTTTTGTCTATTAGATTGTAAGCTCTTTGAGCAGGGACTGTCTTTCTTCTATGTTTGTGCAGCGCTGCGTATGCCTTCTAGCGCTATAGAAATGCTAAATAGTAGTAGTAGTAACCAGAGCTAATATTGTGATGTCATAATGCCTCAGGCCACCAATAAGAGCCAACCTCATCAGTGATGTCACAATGGCTTGATTGTCCTATACTTGGCTCACTTTTATTACATAGCTCTTTGAGCAGGGACTGTCTTTCTTCTATGTTTGTGCAGCGCTGCATACGCTTTGTAGCGCTATAGAAATGCTAAATAGTAGTAGTAGTAATAGTAGTAGGTTAAGTAAATCTATAACAAAGTTAAACCCAATATTTTTTTTTCTAAACAATTTTTATTGATGAACTATAGACACAGTACATGAGTGACACGCTGCCTTGCACTGTACAAACTATTTGATAACCATCACAAATATTGTCATCGATTTTACATTTTCTCCCTCTTTCCCCCAACCTTCCCCCATCCCATCCCCTCCCACACCACCCTCCCCTACTGATCCTATTAACAGTTCAAAATCCTACTTCTCGCCATGGGGGTGTCAGACTGTCCCAGAACGGTAGCCAGGTTTTGCAAAACTGGTCTCCCCTCCTCGAGGCCAAATCTCCCACTCTCTTCTTTTCTAGCATGCAACAATGCATCAAACCCAATATTTTTAAAAGGGCTAATGACATTGTTGATCTAATTCCCCAACTACAAAATATTTAAGTTTCATTTTTTTTTTTTAGGGGAGTCATTCCATCACTGTCTTACTTCTATGAAGTCCATTTGACGGCTGACTGGCAGCTCTCACCATTTTGCCTCAAAGGAGTTAGAGCAGAGACAGTTTCAATGCTGATAACTAAGTGCAAATAAATAAATAAATTGCAGAATAAACAGTTAAAATAAAAGGACGAGGAAACCCTCTTGGCAGTTGTAAAGGCTGCTTCAAGCGAACAGACCCGAAGTCAGATTAAATGATCAATCAGTAGGGTAGCAGGAGCCATGTGCAGTAACAAATTGCTGAGCCATTAACTTCTGACCCAAATCCCATGGAGTCGCCTTGCGCAAGAGACCAAAAGAGACGTGGAAGCCGTTTCCAGCGTGCTCAGAACTCGGATGCCTTCACTTATCAGGAAGCTGATGTCTTCCTGTGCTGATTTGTACCTCTAATTTCTTACATTCAGCTCCTTAACTTTATCCTCCTGCGTTCGGCCTCTAAATTTGTAACTTATTTTTAGCTAAGCTACTACTACTATTTAACATTTCTAAAGCGCTACTAGGGTTACGCAGCGCTGTACAATTTAACATAGAGGGACAGTCCCTGCTCAAAGAGCTTACAATCTAATAGATAAGAGTGAGACAAATATAGGACAATCAAGCCATTGTGACATCACTGATGAGGTTGGCTCTTAGGCATTGGTGGAATGAGGCATTATGACATCACAATCTCAGCTCTGGTTAAATCACTGCTATATGTAATACTACTACTACTACTTAACATTTCTAAAGCGCTACTAGGGTTACGCAGCGCTGTACAATTTAACAAAGAGAGACAGTCCCTGCTCAAAGAGCTTACAATCTAAGAGACAAGCTAAACTAATGAGCCTATATTTTCAGCTGAAAATTCATCTTAATTTAGGAGTTTTAAAGTTATGCTTATAAATTTAGACCTGCCATTCATTTGCCTAGGTTTATAAGCCTAATTTAT
The DNA here is from genome assembly GCF_901765095.1 of Microcaecilia unicolor. Taxonomy (NCBI): domain Eukaryota; kingdom Metazoa; phylum Chordata; class Amphibia; order Gymnophiona; family Siphonopidae; genus Microcaecilia; species Microcaecilia unicolor. The sequence continues at coordinate 30,702,595 of NC_044034.1, forward strand.
GAGTCGTGTATTTAAAATCAGTGCTAAGTTCCTATTTCCCTGCCATAAATCCACCCCTGTTGCCACCCACTTTAATGCACCTAGATTTCAGAGTTTAGTGAGATTTTGAGTATAAAGGGGATCCTTGACCAAGCTGTGCGCTAGAGGCGGGGGCCATTTTTCCCATGCGCCAGGGCCGTATTTTCCGCATCCGGTAAAAGCTGGAAAAAAATGGCCACGCGGTGAGATACCGCTTTCTGCGTGACCATGCGTCGGGGAGCTCTTACCACCACCCATTGAGGTGGCGATAAGGGCTCCAGCGTTAACCGGGCAGTGCGCAGAAATGCCCGATCACCTCTGGGTTATCGCCACGCAAGCCATTTCCAGGGGTTTTCTTTTCCCCTGGAAATGGCGCATGCTCGGGGCGGGACTACTTCCGGCAGCCACGTTGGGCTGGCGGTAGTCCTGGAAGAGCGAGTGGTACAAGGGCCCCAAAATTAGGTACTCAGCCTTAGCAAATTTTCAAAGAGGCCAATTTAGGAGCACAGGACTAGATTCTGTATATGGTGTCGGAAAAAAATTAGCGCTATGCGCTATTCTATAAATGGAGCTCTGAGATGGAAGGAAATAGTTTTTCACTCAACGAATAGTTAAGCTCTGGAACTCTTTGCTGGAGGATGTGGTAACAGCAGTTAGCGTATCTGGTTTAAAAAAAAAACATCTGGACAAGTTCCTGGAGGAAAAGTCCATAGTTTGTTGTTAAGATGGACATGGGGGAAGGCACTGCTTGCCCTGGGATTGGTAGCATACTGTAGAATGGTGCTACTGATTGGGTTTCTCCCAAGTACTTGTGACCTGCATTGGCCACTGTTGTAAGTTGTTGTTACATTTGTACCCCACGCTTTCCCACTCATGGCAGGCTCAATGCAGCTTACATATTGTATACAGGTACTTATTTGTACCTGGGGCAATGGAGGGTTAAGTGACTTGCCCAGAGTCACAAGGAGCTGCCTGTGCCTGAAGTGGGAATTGAACTCAGTTCCTCAGAACCAAAGTCCACCACCCTAACCACTAGGCCACTCCTCCACTGTTGCTACTATTTGAGATTCTACATGGAATGTGTGTGTTGCTATTCCAACATTCCATGTAGAAGTCGGCCCTTGCAAATCACCAATGTGGCCTTGCAGGCTCCTGCTTCTGTGAGTCTGACATCCTGCGCAGCCTTCTACATGGAGTGTTGCTAGTGGAATAGCAACGTAGAATCTCCAATAGTATCTATTTTATTTTTGTTACATTTGTACCCTGCGCTTTCCCACTCATGGCAGGCTCAATGCGGCTTACATGAGGCAATGGAGGGTTAAGTGACTTGCCCAGAGTCACAAGGAGCTGCCTGTGCCTGAAGTGGGAACTGAATTCAGTTCCTCAGTTCCCCAGGACCAAAGTCCACCACTCTAACCACTAGGCCACTCCTCCACTGTTGCTACTATTTGAGATTCTACATGGAATGTTGCTATTCCACTAGCAACATTCCATGTAGAAGTCGGCCCTTGCAGATCACCAATGTGGCCGCGCAGGCTTCTGCTTCTGTGAGTGTGCAGGACGTCAGACTCACAGAAACAGAAGCCTGCGCAGCCTTCTACATGGAATGTTGCTAGTGGAATAGCATCATTCCATGTAGAATCTCCAATAGTATTTATTTTATTTTTGTTACATTTGTACCCCGCGCTTTTCCCACTCATGGCAGGCTCAATGCGGCTTACATGGGGCAATGGAGGGTTAAGTGACTTGCCCAGAGTCACAAGGAGCTGCCTGTGCCTGAAGTGGGAATCGAACTCAGTTCCTCAGTTCCCCAGGACCAAAGCCCACCACCCTAACCACTAGGCCACTCCTCCACTTAAGCAGGACACTGGGCCAGATGGACCATTGGGTCTGATCCAGTACGACTATTCTTACGTTTTTAAATTGTGTTATCCCTATTAGTACCTAAGGGGCCCTTTTACTAAAGCTTAGCTTGTGGTAATAGAATTAATACACGTTAAATTCTAAAAAGACCATTGTATATCTAAGGCAATAGTTCCAAAACTTTCTCGGGTCATGGCACACCTAAGCTACATATTTCCTCTGAGGTCTCCACCCCCACCCCAGTCTTTGCTGGTGGGGATGTCCACACCCCGCCAGCTGAAGAGGTCTGCTGCCTAAGGTCCGAGCTCCATGCTGCCTGTACAGTGAGCAAATCAGTGGCGTGCTTCAGTCACTGACCTAAATTAGCAAAATGTCCCAAACATTTGAACTTTCCGCACAAATGTCATATAACTGCAATGCCAACCTACCTATTTTTGTTTAGTTTTTTAATGGGGATCATCAGATCTAACTGCATCTCACACCATACGAACAATCATGTTCTTTCTTCACAGGAAAAAAATGGGTGTGGTGCAAATCTTCATAGGATCACCCTTATTTTCTAAGTTTCCGTTTTCTTTTCTTATTATTTTACATCTAATTATATGCCGTAGCTGTCCAATATACCAGTGTTGTTTAAGTAAAGCAGATGTGCATCTTAGCACGAACTTATCTTTGAAAAGCGGCAGCATTCAACCGCAGGAGAACCTCCACCGACGTGGCCAGGTTTCGCAACAAGCTTTCTCAAGGAAGAGGCTCTCATAGCATATTCCATGTACTCCCACATATGAAGAAAATGGCGGCTTTCTATAAATTGTGTGTTCAAATTCCAAAGTGTGCAACTGCAAGTTTCTTAGAACTGGGAGTGCCTGGTGGGAGGTTCAGGCAGTGGCGTAGCAGGGGGGGGCTGCCACCCGGGGCAGGGCGGTTCGCCGTTGCACCACCCCCCCAGGTGCAGCACGATGACACCCCCCTCCCCCCCTCCCAGCTCCCGCACCCTACCTTTAAAAAGAATATCGGGAGACGAGGCGCAGCGCCTCGCGCCTGCCCTGCACGTAAAAGAAATGTAGACCGTCGGGCCTTCTCTCGCTCTGTCTGTCCCGCCCTTGCGGAAATAGGAAGTTGCGTCAGCGGAGGGCGGGACAGATAGAGCGAGGGAAGACCCGACGGTCCACATTTCTTTTACGTGCAGGGCAGGCCAGAGGCGCTGCGCCTCGCCTCCCGATATTCTTTTTAAATGTAGGATGAGGGAGCTGGTCAGGGGGGGTGTCGATTCACCGAGGGGGGGGGGAGCTGCCAGGGAGCACCCCCCCCCCCCACCGAGCTGACACCCGGGGCGGACCACCCCTCCCACCCCCCCCTTGCTACGCCACTGGGTTCAGGGACATGTCTGGTAGTTGCACATGTGGGTTATAGAAAATGTGAATTTACGCATTTAACTGCCTTCAGTCAGGCATGAATGTTTACATCAGCCAAACGGTTAGTGTAAGTGATTGTGCCTAAAGTTAGGCATGTAAATACAGACTTACGCTAGTATTCTAACGGCAATTGCATGCATGGCCAACTTTAGACGACCTCTTGAGAATGACCCCTTATGGCCTAGATTCTATACAAGGTGCTCAAAAATCATCGCTAAAAAAAATGTGCGCCAAATGCTGTTCTGTAAACGGCAGGTTGAGTTGCACGCCATTTACAGAATAGCACTCAGTGTGGACTGTTTGGTCCCTCTAACTAATCTGCGCCAAAAACTGAGCGCACAAACATTGGCGTGTAATGCGCGATCACATCATACACGTGGGGACAGTGTGAAAAATGGCTACAGGCCAATTTTCAGAGCCAGACGTTCTCACCCTAGGTAGGCTCTTCATAGTCAGGCCAAAAAGATATTTTGTCCTGCCAGGGCATAGGAGGAGGAGCTAAAACCAGTACAGGAAGCCTACGCTATGCTGTGCTACACGACACTTGTATTCCGGTAAGTTCAAGTTTCTAAGCGGATTAAAGTAAGAATAAAATCCTGTACCCACATTCTCTTAACCTTTCATCCTTTACTAACTGCCTTAATCCTATTAAAGTAGCCTCCACATTCCATGATGTCAAGGAGTATCCCAGATCTTGCTCCCATTTATGCTTGAGGCCCTCATATCTTCTCTGTGGTATACGCCGAACCAGAGCCCCTGATCCGAGGGTTTCTGATCAGACTAGGATATAAAATACAGGGAACGGAGGGCCAGTTTTTGCTTGATCGACCAAGAGCTTTTTCCCCTTTGCGTGCTCCAGTAACTCTGTTATGTAGAAAGCTGAGTTTGGTGGCTCGAAAGTGTATAATGCAATATTGGACCTCACCGGAAGCACCCGCCTACTGGCATTGGCGCAATCAGGTGCACCGATTAGCTTCTTGGGAGGCTAGAGATTCAAAATTATCGCCTAAACGTAGGAAACAATTTCTTCAGATATGGATGCCTTATCTTCAGGTGCTCAGCCCAAGGGGTAGAAGTTTGCTTATTAATGCTCATTGAGGATGGTATGGTAGGGGAAGCTGTATTAGATTTTAGTTGAGAAGCTGGAGGAGGGAGGAGTGTACGGCGCCCTCTATGTCTGATCACTGGGAATTTTTTTTTTTTTTTGTGGGGAGGAGGTGAGGGGCTGGTTGCTGTTTAGTTTGTGGGGTGCCCCGAAGTATTGTAATTTTGGTTCTGATGTATTTACTTGTAACCACTCAGTTAGCAGTAAGCAGGTTCCCGAGACTAAGTACTAGGGGGGAGGAGGGGTTGGAGGGGATGTGGAGGGGGAAGGGAACTTTACACGTTGTATGGTTCAACCGAGATATTTTATTGACTGTATGTAGGATGTTATGAGTATGTTGAGTTAGTACATAAGTACATAAGTACATAAGTAGTGCCATACTGGGAAAGACCAAAGGTCCATCTAGCCCAGCATCCTGTCACCGACAGTGGCCAATCCAGGTCAAGGGCACCTGGCACGCTCCCTAAACGTAAAAACATTCCAGACAAGTTATACCTAAAAATGCGGAATTTTTCCAAGTCCATTTAATAGCGGTCTATGGACTTGTCCTTTAGGAATCTATCTAACCCCTTTTTAACTCCGTCAAGCTAACCGCCCATACCACGTTCTCCGGCAACGAATTCCAGAGTCTAATTACACGTTGGGTGAAGAAAAATTTTCTCCGATTCGTTTTAAATTTACCACACTGTAGCTTCAACTCATGCCCTCTAGTCCTAGTATTTTTGGATAGCGTGAACAGTCGCTTCACATCCACCCGATCCATTCCACTCATTATTTTATACACTTCTATCATATCTCCCCTCAGCCGTCTCTTCTCCAAGCTGAAAAGCCCTAGCCTTCTCAGCCTCTCTTCATAGGAAAGTCGTCCCATCCCCATTATCATTTTCGTCGCCCTTCGCTGTACCTTTTCCAATTCTACTATATCTTTTTTGAGATACGGAGACCAGTACTGAACACAATACTCCAGGTGCGGTCGCACCATGGAGCGATACAACGGCATTATAACATCCGCACACCTGGACTCCATACCCTTCCTAATAACACCCAACATTCTATTCGCTTTCCTAGCCGCAGCAGCACACTGAGCAGAAGGTTTCAGCGTATCATCGACGACGACACCCAGATCCCTTTCTTGATCCGTAACTCCTAACGTGGAACCTTGCAAGATGTAGCTATAATTCGGGTTCCTCTTACCCACATGCATCACTTTGCACTTGTCAACATTGAACTTCATCTGCCACTTGCACGCCCATTCTCCCAGTCTCGCAAGGTCCTCCTGTAATCGTTCACATTCCTCCTGCGACTTGACGACCCTGAATAATTTTGTGTCATCGGCGAATTTAATTACCTCACTAGTTATTCCCATCTCTAGGTCATTTATAAATACATTAAAAAGCAACGGACCCAGCACAGACCCCTGCGGGACCCCACTAACTACCCTCCTCCACTGAGAATACTGGCCACGCAATCCTACTCTCTGCTTCCTATCTTTCAACCAGTTCTTAATCCATAATAGTACCCTACCTCCGATTCCATGACTCTGCAATTTGTTCAGGAGTCTTTCGTGCGGCACTTTGTCAAACGCCTTCTGAAAATCCAGATATACAATATCAACCGGCTCCCCATTGTCCACATGTTTGCTTACCCCCTCAAAAAAATGCATTAGATTGGTGAGGCAAGACTTCCCTTCACTAAATCCGTGCTGACTTTGTCTCATCAGTCCATGTTTTTGTATATGCTCTGCAATTTTATTCTTAATAATAGCCTCCACCATCTTGCCCGGCACCGACGTCAGACTCACCGGTCTATAATTTCCCGGATCTCCTCTGGAACCCTTCTTAAAAATCGGAGTAACATTGGCTACCCTCCAGTCTTCCGGTATTACACTCGATTTTAGGGACAGATTGCATATTTCTAACAGTAGCTCCGCAAGTTCATTTTTTAGTTCTATTAATACTCTGGGATGAATACCATCAGGTCCCGGTGATTTACTACTCTTCAGCTTGCTGAACTGACCCATTACATCCTCCAAGGTTACAGAGAATTTATTTAGTTTCTCCGACTCCCCCGCTTCAAATATTCTTTCCGGCACCGGTGTCCCCCCCAAATCCTCCTCGGTGAAGACCGAAGCAAAGAATTCATTTAATTTCTCCGCTACGGCTTTGTCCTCCTTGATCGCCCCTTTAACACCATTTTCGTCCAGTGGCCCAACCGACTCTTTGGCCGGTTTCCTGCTTTTAATGTATCTAAAAAAATTTTTACTATGTATTTTTGCTTCCAACGCTAATTTCTTCTCAAAGTCCTTTTTTGCCCTCCTTATCTCCGCTTTGCATTTGGCTTGGCATTCCTTATGATCTATCCTGTTACTTATAACAATAAATAAAACTTACAGTAAAAAAAATAAGAATAAAATCCTGTATTCCAGGAAAACGACATCCAATTAAACAGAAATATTAGTCAAGAAAAGTACAGTAGTATTCCTTATCTCGTCATCAATTACACCACTAAGCCAAACTTGACTGATTCTTAGCTTCCCTATCCCACAACAACATTTATTGTACTTATCACCTACCGGACTTGGTGAATGCCTTTACGGTATTATGTAAGCCACATTGAACCTGCAAATATGTGGGAAAATGTGGGATACAGATGTAACAAATAAATAAAAATGATTTTTTAAAGATCTTCGGAACAATTCATATGTCTGAATTGTCCTAATTCGCAATGGTAGGCTATTCCAAATGTTTACTCTCTGATATACAAAATGCACATACACTAGATCATCCGAGGTGCTTTTAATTAATTTTTAATTTTAAACAATATGTCGTATAATTTTTTATTTTTTATTTTTCTTTTATTTTTTTATTATTTTTTATTTTGATTCAATGTTTTATTGTGCATGTATTAATCATCATATTAACATGTCAATAATTTATATATGGATCTAAGTTATTTTTATGTAAGCGTTAGGTGCAATAACAATAATTATGATTTTATACATGTTAATATATATTCATGTTTAATATTTTCATACAAATGCTAGATGTAATAACAATAATTATGATTGTGTTTATCTCAATTTATAGACATGTATAACTTATCGTTAGATTTCAAAATATTTTATGTATCATGTAGATTTTACACCATGCGTTTTAATATTTAACCCATTAAGCACTATTTTTGTACAATATTTTCGTATGTTTGTTCTTACTAGCGATGTTTCTAATTATTTTTAATCATTTTATGTCATCTCATAATATACAATATATTATTTATTATGTTTTGTTTAGGTTGCTCAAGACCCCTGAGGCAGGCCTTAGGGCCGAAACACAGCCGTGTCGGGTCGTTTTTTTATACAATAAAGTGTTTTTGGTATCCTCATTTGGTTTTTCCTCACTTTTTTCTGTTTCACATACTCCCTGATATAGAAAGGAAGATTCCAAATAAGATTTCTGTCACGGTCGTGCCCTGGTTTCAGGCACTCAGTCATCTCGCCCCCTGGTGGCCAGGCCTGATGGGTGCATTGGATTGTCTGTGTGCTGTTTCCCATTCCACATTTCAGCCCAGTCCGGTCCGGATCTTCCAGACTGCCAGACTTGCTCTTTTTGTTTGAACCTGCACAGCTCCCATAGTTGCCTGGTGATTGCTGCAGTCAGCCTCAGCTGCTGCTGGGCTTATTAGCCATTCTGAAATCTTTCTGCTTTGCCTTTGCATCGCCTAAGGCCCTGAAGTTTGTTGGGGTGCTGTTTGCACTTCTGCTCAGTCTGGTTCCTTGCCTTGATTCTTGTCTGTTTTAGTTAGTCAGTAGGTAGTTTGATTAGGTTGTTGTTTGTTTGCTAGTCCTGTCTCTGGGTTATAGTTTTGTATTTAGTCTTTGTCTGTTTGTGTCTTTGTGGCTGCTCTGCAGCTTTCAGTTCTGTGTCTTGTTATCAGTGCTTCGTTCCCTGTTTTAGTGGCTGCTTGCAGCTTTCAGTCCTGCCCGTTGGCTTTCCCTTCCTTGCCCTGCTGCCCCTGTATGTTCCTTTCCCCTCTGACCCTCAGTCCTGGTTCAGCCTAGTGGGTATCCAGTCCTGCCTTACCCAGTAAGTCCTGCCGGCAACCTGCAGTCAGGGGCTCAACTCCTGGTGAAAGGTGACCGTGCAGGTGAAGTTTAAGTGTGCCTGCTCTGCTTATTCCTGCTTGTTTGCCTCTGCTGCAACTCCAGTCCGGGGTTCCAGTCCTGTTCTGCCTAGTCTCCGGTGTGGGGTGGTTTTGCCTGCCACTGCCGCTCCTCGGCAGTGGCCCAAGGGCTCACAAACCTAGTCCCTGCTTTGAAAATGTGACAATTTCATTTGCATTTTTCTAACTGACAGATAGTTAAGCTTTAAATATCATTCCTTTCTAGCTGTACACAAAGATGTTGAAAATTCAAGGTAACAAACTAAGGTTTGTTTTTTTTTTAAACCAAGCTGTGGTAAAAGGGGGCCCTGTGCTAGCGGCAGGGGCCATTTTTACTGTGTGCCGAGGTCCTTTATAACGCAGCAGGTAAAAAGACCGAAAAAAGAAATGTGGGGCGGAGGGGGAGGGAACACTTATCACCACCCACTGAGGTGGCAGTAAGGGCTCCCACGGTAACCCGGCGGTAACCGGGTAGTGTGCAGTGCTGCCTGAATACGGCCTGGTTAGCACCTGTGGAAATATTTTTCAATTATTTCCACTAACGCCAGAAATGCTGCGCACTGGGGGTGGAACCACCGCCAGCACCCGTGTTGGGCCGGCTGTAGCTCCAGTCTGGCACACGGTAAGCCCGTGGTGGGCTTACCGCCGCTGTGTAAAAGGGCCCCTAATCGTTTAGAACTATCTCTATAAAGCGACATAGATTGAACAAGCTAACTTATATTTCATTCTTGAATTTACCTTAAGTCAAAGCAAATTATGCAATAACGCCATCTCATATGTACCCAATCCAAATATCAGCCTTGCCCCCTGTGTTTCGTAAAAATTATAATTTCTTTACAAATTTACATGAAAGACCTTTACCGGCACAAAAAAAAAAAAGCCTTGTTTAGCACACAGATTTTGAGCATCTAAATTTTAGCACCCTTATAGAATTGCCCTCATAGAGTACACACTTTTGATGACATTCATTCAGGATGACCCCCCCCCCCCCCGAAAAACGAGACACAGGCATTTTTTTGTCTGCCCATCTCCACTACCGACCCTAGGGATTCTTGGGTTTATCTTAGTAACAGTTTGTGGGCTTTATCTCCAACTAGTGGAACCATGCCTGTTTCCTCAACAATGAAACGGGCCCTAGGAAGGCTGTCAAGTAAGCTTTTTTTTTCTCTCTCCCCTGCCCTCCCCTCCATGTCCAGCGATTCTCCTCTTCCCTGCCCTCCCATTTGTGTCCCGCGATTCTCTCCTCTACTGTCCTCCCATCCCATCCATGTCCATCAATTCTCCTCTGCCCTGCCCTCCCCTTCCTCCCTCCCCTCGATGTCCCGCGATTCTCTCCTCTACTGTCCTCCCATCCCATCCATGTCCATCAGTTCTCCTCTGCCCTGCCCTCCCCTCCCTCCATCCCCTCGATGCCCCGCGATTCTCTCCTCTACTGTCCTCCCATCCCATCCATGTCCATCAATTCTCCTCTGCCCTGCCCTGCCCTCCCCCTCGATGCCCCGCGATTCTCTCCGCCCCTCGATTTGTACCTGAACATTCTCTGGCTGGCTGGCGCTGGCTTCCGTTCACTTCGTAATATCCCTTTTGACGTCAGCTCGCCTCCAGCGTTCCCTTCCCTCTCACTGTTCCGCCCTCTGACGTCATTACGTCTTGACACGAGGGCGGGACAGTGAGGGGGAATGGAACGCTGGAGGCTGGCTGACGTCAGCAGATGTTACGAACCCAGGCAGCCAGACATGGAACATTGGAGGTGCAAATTATTATATAGGATAACTTATCCAAACCTTTATTAAAACCCAGCTACCTATAATTAATAATAATGGTGAATGGTGCATTTTTTTCCTCTCTCTCCTCTCTAAAACATTTATCCATTAACATAAAGACCCTGGTAGTTCATACATTTATTCTAGGTCTTTCATCTCTTAGTCAGCAAACAAGTCAAGGTAATCTCAGGTTCTGCACAAGCAAAGTACAGAACAGCCCCCATTTAAACTTTCCTGGAAAAAAGACATTTGAAACTTGTCTTAAATCTGAGATGAGCTACACAATGGGGCAGAAATGCATTTATCATTCACTGTTCACCTCAAATGGTTTTCAGATCTGAGAGGAAATGCATTTAAAGCTCATCTGAGACAAAATTAAATGAGAACCCTATTGTAGCTTAGCGAACGCAAGTCATGTTCTTCTTCACTCGCACATCAGCAGCAACACATGAGCACTGTAAAATCAGAACCTTCTGTCTCTTTGATAATTTACCGAAAAAGAGAGGATCTATTTTTTTTTCAGAGAGGGCATCTCTGTAAGATCTAATGTCACTGGTAGGTGAAGAGAGGGAACGGAACTATACACCACTGATTCACTAGGTGGCCTGTGTTAACAGACGGCATTTGGAAATGGCCACTTGGTGCTAAAGTCCATGAAATATACTGTAAAGAATTGGATAGTTTTTTCAAGAGTTGACCTCATCGGACAGTCCAGTCATTCCCAAGTTGCTATTTTAGGGAAGAGGCATCCTAAGACATGTTCATTCACAGTATCTGAAATATGTAACCCAAGGATCTTTTGTCACTCAACTGAACCCTGGAAAGGAACAAAACAATAGACAAGGATGGGGGAGGGGAAGGGGAGGTGGTTGCATAGTGTCTTCAAACTTAGGCCCCTACTTAAATTGCCAATAACATACACTATGTACCAATCGTGCAGCTTAATATGGGATTTATTTTACTTTAGCACATAATATTTATTATTACTGCTATTATTTATTTATTGATTGATTAGGATTTATTTACCGACTTTTTGAAGGAATTCACTCAAGGCGGTGTACAGTAAGAATAGATCAGGCAATTACAGCAGTAAAAAAAATTCAAATAACAACACAAAGTATGGCATAGTATACTACTTACAAGGTCAACACAATACGTAATAGAACATTTTAATTGATAGCGAAGGGTAAAGCAAAGATTTATTTTATATTTTTGTTACATTTGTACCCCGTGCTTTCCCACTCATGGCAGGCTCAATGCGGCTTACATATTGTATACAGGTACTTACAGTGGTGGAAATAAGTATTTGATCCCTTGCTGATTTTGTAAGTTTGCCCACTGACAAAGACATGAGCAGCCCATAATTGAAGGGTAGGTTATTGGTAACAGTGAGAGATAGCACATCACAAATTAAATCCGGAAAATCACATTGTGGAAAGTATATGAATTTATTTGCATTCTGCAGAGGGAAATAAGTATTTAATCCCTCTGGCAAACAAGACCTAATACTTGGTGGCAAAACCCTTGTTGGCAAGCACAGCGGTCAGACGTCTTCTGTAGTTGATGATGAGGTTTGCACACATGTCAGGAGGAATTTTGGTCCACTCCTCTTTGCAGATCATCTCTAAATCATTAAGAGTTCTGGGCTGTCGCTTGGCAACTCGCAGCTTCAGCTCCCTCCATAAGTTTTCAATGGGATTAAGGTCTGGTGACTGGCTAGGCCACTCCATGACCCTAATGTGCTTCTTCCTGAGCCACTCCTTTGTTGCCTTGGCTGTATGTTTTGGGTCATTGTCGTGCTGGAAGACCCAGCCACGACCCATTTTTAAGGCCCTGGCGGAGGGAAGGAGGTTGTCACTCAGAATTGTACGGTACATGGCCCCATCCATTCTCCCATTGATGCGGTGAAGTAGTCCTGTGCCCTTAGCAGAGAAACACCCCCAAAACATAACATTTCCACCTCCATGCTTGACAGTGGGGACGGTGTTCTTTGGGTCATAGGCAGCATTTCTCTTCCTCCAAACACGGCGAGTTGAGTTCATGCCAAAGAGCTCAATTTTTGTCTCATCTGACCACAGCACCTTCTCCCAATCACTCTCGGCATCATCCAGGTGTTCACTGGCAAACTTCAGACGGGCCGTCACATGTGCCTTCCGGAGCAGGGGGACCTTGCGGGCACTGCAGGATTGCAATCCGTTATGTCGTAATGTGTTACCAATGGTTTTCGTGGTGACAGTGGTCCCAGCTGCCTTGAGATCATTGACAAGTTCCCCCCTTGTAGTTGTAGGCTGATTTCTAACCTTCCTCATGATCAAGGATACCCCACGAGGTGAGATTTTGCGTGGAGCCCCAGATCTTTGTCGATTGACAGTCATTTTGTACTTCTTCCATTTTCTTACTATGGCACCAACAGTTGTCTCCTTCTCGCCCAGCGTCTTACTGATGGTTTTGTAGCCCATTCCAGCCTTGTGCAGGTGTATGATCTTGTCCCTGACATCCTTAGACAGCTCCTTGCTCTTGGCCATTTTGTAGAGGTTAGAGTCTGACTGATTCACTGAGTCTGTGGACAGGTGTCTTTCATACAGGTGACCATTGCCGACAGCTGTCTGTCATGCAGGTAACGAGTTGATTTGGAGCATCTACCTGGTCTGTAGGGGCCAGATCTCTTACTGGTTGGTGGGGGATCAAATACTTATTTCCCTCTGCAGAATGCAAATAAATTCATATACTTTCCACAATGTGATTTTCCGGATTTAATTTGTGATGTGCTATCTCTCACTGTTACCAATAACCTACCCTTCAATTATGGGCTGCTCATGTCTTTGTCAGTGGGCACACTTACAAAATCAGCAAGGGATCAAATACTTATTTCCACCACTGTATTTGTACCTGGGGTAATGGAGGGTTAAGTGACTTGCCCAGAGCCACAAGGAGCTGCCTGTGCCTGCAGTGGGAATCGAACCCAGTTCCCCAGGACCAAAGTCCACCACTCTAACCACTAGGCCACTCCTTAACATTCCATGTAGAAGCCTGCCCTTGCAGCCGCGCAGGCTTCTGTTTCTGTGAGTCTGACGTCCTGCAGGACATCAGACTCACAGAAACAGAAGCCTGCGCGGCTGCAAGGGCAGGCTTCTACATGGAATGTTGCTGGTGGAATAGCAACATTAACATTCCATCTAGAATCTCCAATAGTAGCAACATTCCATGTTGTTGTTACATTTGTACCCCACGCTTTCCCACTCATGGCAGGCTCAATGCGGCTTACATATTGTATACAGGTACTTATTTGTACCTGGGGCAATGGAGGGTTAAGTGACTTGCCCAGAGTCACAAGGAGCTGCCTGTGCCTGAAGTGGGAATCAAACTCAGTTCCTCAGGACAAAAGTCCACCACCCTAACCACTAGGCCACTCCTCCACTGTTGCTACTATTTGAGATTCTACATGGATCACCAATGTGGCCGCGCAGGCTTCTGCTTCTGTGAGTCTGATGTCCTGCAGGACGTCAGACTCACAGAAACAGAAGCCTGCGCGGCTGCAAGGGCAGGCTTCTACATGGAATGTTAAGGAGTGGCCTAGTGGTTAGAGTGGTGGACTTTGGTGCAGGACGTCAGACTCACAGAAACAGAAGCCTGCGCAGCCTTCTACATGGAATGTTGCTAGTGGAATAGCAACATTCCATGTAGAATCTCCAATAGTAGCAACATTCCATGTAGAATCTCCAATAACAGCAACATTCCATGTAGAATCTCCAATAGTATCTATTTTATTTTTGTTACATTTGTACCCTGCGCTTTCCCACTCATGGCAGGCTCAATGCGGCTTACATGGGGCAATGGAGGGTTAAGTGACTTGCCCAGAGTCACACCAATGTGGCCGCGCAGGCTTCTGCACGTGCAGGACGTCAGACTCACAGAAGCAGAAGCCTGCGCAGCCTTCTACATGGAATGTTGCTAGTGGAATAGCAACATTCCATGTAGAATCTCCAATAGTAGCAACATTCCATGTAGAATCTCCAATAGTATCTATTTTATTTTTGTTACATTTGTACCCTGCGCTTTCCCACTCATGGCAGGCTGAATGCGGCTTACATGGGGCAATGGAGGGTTAAGTGACTTGCCCAGAGTCACAAGGAGCTGCCTGTGCCTGAAGTGGAAATCGAACTCAGTGCCTCAGGACAAAAGTCCACCACCCTAACCACTAGGCCACTGCTCCACAACATATAGATGGAACATATAGATAGGTAAGAGAGTAAGAAGAGTTAGAAAGTAAGGCAACTAATTTAAAGACAGTTGTACATGAGGTCAGAGATGGTTTAATATTATCTCTGCTAGGGTAGGAGTGGATATTCTATGAACTATCTTCAGTTCTTGGCAAGGTACAGAGGTACACGCATAGAGGACGTTCTGTAAGTGGTGCTCTAAATTCAGCTCCAGAAAAAAAAATCAGCGCTAAGCGTGATTCTACAAAGGGCGCATGCGGCACACCCTTTGTAGAATCGTGCTTAGCGCTAGGGTTGCCAACGTTTTGACGAAGAAAAACCCACCACCCGCACTGCTCCATGTCCCGCACATGCCCCTCCCTTGACCGACCCCCACGCCCCGCTGTTCAATCCCATGCCACGCCTACCTTTCTCCTGCCCCTCTACAGCCAACTGTCCGCACAAGGGTTGCCATCTCAAGAAAAAACTGCCACGTGTACAGAACCGCTCCCCCTTCCTTCCCAGGACAGTATCTCTCCACCCTCTGCTCTCTCCCTCCCCCCAGGTCTGGCATCCCTCCTCTCCCCTCCCACAGATTCGGCATCAATCCATTCCTTCCCCCTCCCCATGCAGGTCCGGCATCAATCCCTCCCCACCCCACCTCTCATGTAGATCTGAAATCAATTTTCACCTTCAGTCCTTCCCCACTTCCCCCCATAAAGATCTAGCATCAATCCCTTCCCTGCCCTCCCCATGCACATTCCTATCCTCCACCCCCAGAAGTACAGCCATATTTTCCGCACAAGTTCTCCCTTTCTCCTGCCCTTAGTTCGTCAAATAGTGAGTCACCACCAGGAAAGAGAACACACTACTATACTCAACTGTGCACCAGTACTGTAACCCTTATGTCTGTGGGTATCATCCATATGTAGGTACAGTAGGTTTTTGGTGAGTTTTGGAGGGCTTACGTGTTCCACCACAAGTCTACTAGTTACACTGGGATATAGGCCTGGGTCCCCTTCTTTATAGTGCACTGCACCAACCACTAGGATACTACTACTACTACTACTTAACATTTCTAGAACGCTACTAGGGTTACGCAGCGCTGTACAATTTAACAAAGAAGGACAGTCCCTGCTCAGATGAGCTTACAATCTAAAGGACAAAATGTCAAGTTGGTGTAGTCTAGATTTCTGAGTATAGGTGTGGTGGTTAGGTGCCGAAGGCGACATTGAAGAGGTGG
Organism: Microcaecilia unicolor; assembly: GCF_901765095.1. Taxonomy (NCBI): domain Eukaryota; kingdom Metazoa; phylum Chordata; class Amphibia; order Gymnophiona; family Siphonopidae; genus Microcaecilia; species Microcaecilia unicolor. The sequence goes on from NC_044034.1 coordinate 30,718,359, forward strand.
GCTTTGAGCAGTGATTTGAAGATGGGCAGGGAGGGACCTTGGCGTATGGGCTCAGGTAGTTTGTTCCACGCATGAGGTGAGGCGAGGCAGAAAGGGCGGAGCCTGGAGTTGGCGGTGGTGGAGAAGGGCACCGAGAGGAGGGATTTGTCTTGAGAGCGGAGGTTACGGGTAGGAACGTAAGGGGAGATGAGGGTAGAGAGGTAAGGAGGGGCTGCAGATCGAGTGCATTTGTAGGTTAGTAGGAGAAGCTTGAACTGTATGCGGTACCTGATACTCCAGTGACCTGCTTGCTGCTCTAATAGGACTGGCCATAACATGTGAAGCTCTCATAGAGGCTGGCATGAACTATTTCTTTCACATCTTTGGGAGGTGGGAGGGGGTCAGTGACCATTGGGGGAGTAAGAGGGGTCCTTCCTTAATACCTCCAGTGGTCATTTGGTCATTTAGAGCACCTTTTTGTGACTGAAACAGATCTAGCCCAAAACATAGAATATTTTTGATTTTTTTTTCCTTTATAGAAGAAAAACATCCACATTTTAGGAATGCCCAAATCCCGCCCCAACATGCCTCCATGAGATTTCGATGAACTGCATAGAAAACCCATCTTAAAATGTGTTTCGAAAATAGAGATTTAGATTTTCTGGATGTTTTTCTGTTTCGAAAATGAATCCCTAAGTATGTTCAAGTGCACACTTTACTTAGTAAACCTGACAGCCAAGGGGCTGACAGAGGAAACACTAAGGGAAATAAGTAAAACCTGCTGTTGGGGGGGGGGGGGTTCAAAGTGTGTATACACTGTCTGATTGAGCGCCACAACTTTAACTTAGCAGGGTTGAATCAAACATGAATTTTGGCCGACGTGTTTGATCCTTTTGTAGCCTGGGTTGGCAAAAGTCAAAGTTTATACTCTTCTGTTCCTTTGAGTTAGGGGATGATAGAATAAATTGTTGCAGTCAGCAGTCTATTCCTTGGATTTCAGCTCTACGCAGGGCTTTTTTTTGAGGGGGTACTTGGAGGCACTGAGTACCAGCACCTTTTCCATTGTCTGCTAAAATTGACCCATGGACCCCAAGTTTTAATGAAAGAGCTCAGGCTCTACACACCAATTCAGTCTTGTCATAGATTCTGTGACTGGTTGCAGGGGACCTGGCTATTATGGGGTGGGTCCCTCGGTGATCACCCCACTCCCGAAAGGTGGCCTAGCATTTCAGTACCGGCACCTTTTTTTGCTAGAAAAAAACGCACTGGCTCTATGGAGGTTCCGATCAGAGAGCTGGATGCCTGACACTCAGGGTATGATACTGCAGAGTTTCTCCTGCTCCCCTGTCTGAAAATCACTCCCAAATGAAATGCCATGGAACACAACTGAGACTTTTTGATCAATCCCTGTAGCTCAAAAATAACCAACAGCGGCATCATTTGCTCTGTCCTTGCTCTTCCCATGCACTTCCTGGTTCACAGCACTGTCTCTGTTTACAGTCTCTCTCTGACCAGGAAAAGGAAACTCCAGCACTCCTGTAGAATTGCAACATAGTTGTTTACTTACACAGACAGGGTGGGAATCTCATTTAATGAGGTCTTGTCACACCTGGATTGTCCACTGTTGGAAACAAGATACTGGGCTTGATGGACATTTGCACTGGCCTAGAGCACCACTCTTGACATCCAGAGGTGGCCTGTTCAAATCCCATTGCTGCTCCTTGTGATCTTGGGCAAATCACTTAACCCTCCATTGCCTCAGGTACACACTTAGATTGTGAGCCTTCTAGAAACAGGGAAATACCCAGTGTACCTGAATGTAACTCACCTTGAGCTACTACTGAAAAAGGTGTGAACAAAATCCAAGGGGCCCTTTTACTAAGGTGCACCGAAAAATGAGCTATGCTAGTGTAGGTGTGTGTTTTGGGTATGCGCAGATCCATTTTTCAGCACGCCTGTAAAAAAGGCCTTTTTAAAATTTTTGCCGAAAATGGACGTGCGGCAAAATAAAAATTGGCGCGTGTCCATTTTGGGTCTGAGACCTTAACACCAGCCACTGACTTGCGGTAAGGTATCACGTGGTAACCATGTGGTAATATTTACGCGCGTGGAATGACGATTACCACCCGGTTTCTGCGGCACCCCAGAAAATAAAAAAATTTTTCCGGCAAGCGTAGCGGACGTGCGTCAAAAATGAAATTACTGCAAGGGCCACATGGTAGCTGGGCGGTAAATCCAATTTGACGCGTATTGGGCACGTGTAGGCACCTACATGGCTTAGTAGTAATAAATAGTGTGGCAATTCTTATGTCTTTATGAGTACAAGACTAGGTTAATATAATCAGTTCAAGAGACCCTGATAGAATTTGGAACCACCTATAAGTTGTTTAGCAATGTAGTAAGCAAGGCATTGGTGTGACCATTTAATTTAGTACATTTTATAGCCCGTTACTTTCAGCCTTAAGATCGTACAGAACAGATTACAACAAAGACAAAACAATAGCAACACAACAAATAGCTCCCCTACCCCTCCCTTCCCCCTCCACACCTCCTAAACCATCCCAAACAATAGCCTAGCCCAAAAAGAACAAGCGATTGAAGTACGCTGTGAAAATTATCGGGGTCTAAAAGCAATAGCTCGCAATTTAAAGAATGCTTTTTCGACCACAGTCTTCCGATGAGAATGCATAGAAAGTGCTGAATAAAGAAGATTAGAGATGATATTACAATTGTTGATCCTTCTAATAATATTTGAGTTGGCAAACTTAGTACCGGGAACCTACTTAAAATCAATACCTCAGTTTTACTAACATTTATTGGCAGTCATCCAGGATTTAACTTAAATAACAAAGGACTGTGAAGTAAGCAAATCCATGCATCGTACTGAATTATTATGCAAAATGAGTAACACAAGCTGCACTGAAGCTTGCAACCTTCCTTATTCGTGGAAAGATGATAATATTTCAACAGAGGTTCTTAACTATCCCTAGGAGAACTGGCCTGCCAGTGTGCAACCAGATCCTCTCCATGAGAAAGCCAAAGGGACTAGTGGGGTGAAAAACATGTAACCAAACCTCAATTGCTCATATTTGAAGTGTACCAGTCTGGTACCCCACACCCCTGTGATCTCTACTATAATAAAACTCACCCTCAACGTTCTGGGGACACTGACGTCAGTGAAGCCAAGCCCTGACTTCCTTCAAAAAGGTTCAAAGTTTCGTGGTGGTGAAGCCACCAAAATCGTTCCGGGCCCCACCCTCGAGGGCGGAGCAATGGCAGAACAACGAAGGGGTTGGCAGGCAGGCAGGCAGGGAGGGAGGCGGGGGTGGGAAATCGCTCCGGGCCCCGCCCTCGCATCAAACGCCATGACGTTGGGAGCGGAGCAATGGCAGAACAACAAAGGGGGGGGGGGTTGGCGACGAAAACCTTGCTAGCGCCCGTTTCATTTGCTCTGAAACGGGCCTCTTTTACTAGTCTTTTCATAAAAGTCAAGGCTACAACCCCGGTAGTTCTGCCCCCATCAGTTTGTAAAAATCAAGGTCTTTTTAGTCTTAGCACCTGCCTCACTGGCACACTTCTCCAAATTCCTGCCCCCCCCCCCCCCCCATGATTGCTGCTTTGCAAATAGCAGCTGCAGTCTTCTAGTGGCAGTATTGCGGAACTAACACTAGGGGTCAGGGTACCAAATAAGGGGTTATTAGCCAGAAGTAATTACCCTGGCATAATTGATAATTAGTCTCAGATAAACACCCTAAGGTAATTAACCCACAATAATCACTCGAGGGTTATTAACCTGTGGTAGGCCACAGCTAATTACCCACTGTAATCATTCACTTAATTATTCCAAACTAATCATGCCACAATAATTAACCTGGGATAATTCACCTGGGACAATAAGACTGGGAAAAATTACGCTAGACTAGCCAAGGGTGATTAACATATGATAATTACCCCATAAAAATTCATATAGGATAATTATTTTGGGGGCAATTATTACCTAGGGTAATTAGCCCAAGGTAATCCTAAACCGCTTGGGATACATATCCTGGGATAGTTTCCTCTGGCTAATCACCTCACTACAATTAGCCCAAGATAAATATCCCAGAGGGGGTAATATTCAGCCCATGACAATAAGGGGTTTTTAAGCTGCTTCCAGCCATAAGCTGATCTCTTGCTAGATAATTGATGAAAGGGCAGGTATGGCTCCTGGCATTGAAAATCCGGGTATCTCCGCTGACCCAGAAGTTAACCAAGCACCGGCTGATTCAGACTTGTGCTCGATTAACTGTGCACACAAAGTTAGGACAGCTATTTTCCTGACCTAACTTTGGGGTCCTTTTACTAAGGTGTGCTGAGCTGAAAAATGGCCTTTGGTAGTGTAGACGCGTGTTTTAGGCGCGCGCAGAATTATTTTTTAGCGCACCTACAAAAAATGCCTTTTTTTGCCAAAAGTGGACATGCGGCAAAATGAAAATTGTCGCGCGTCCATTTTGGGTCTTGAGACCTTACCGCAAGCCACTGACCTAGCGGTAAGGTCTCACGTGGTAACCGGGGGTAATGGTCTACGTGCGCTCGAATGTAGCAGCCGCGCTTCAGAAAATAAAAAATATTTTTCAGATGCGTGTAGCGGACATGCGTCAAAATTGAAATTACCTCAAGGGCCATGCGGTAACCAGGCGGTAACTCCGATTTAGCGCATGTTGAGCGCACGTAGGCGCCTACACGGCTTAGTAAAAGGGCCCCTTTGTACGGCTAACTTGCTGCTTTGCCCTAACTCTGCCCTTGTCCACCCCTAACCTACAGTATAAAAAATACAAATCCAAAAAGATGAAAAAAAGAGAAACGAAAAATGAACACTCCAAGTGTAAAAATGGTCTCTTGCAACGAGTAAGTAAAAACTCTTCACATCTTTAATACATAGTAAATGACGGCAGAAAAAGACCTGCATGGTCCATCCAGTCTGCCCTACAAGATAAACTCATATGTGCTACTTTTTGTGTATACCTTACCTTGATTTGTACCTGTCCTTTTCAGGGCACAGACCGTATAAGTCTGCCCAGCACTATCCCCGCCTCCCACCCACCAGCCCCGCCTCCCACCACCGGCTCTGGCACAGACCGTATAAGTCTGCCCAGCACTATCCCCGCCTCCCAACCACCAGCCCCGCTTCCCACCACCGGCTCTGGCACAGACCGTATAAGTCTGCCCAGCACTATCCCCGCCTCCCAACCACCAGCCCCGCCTCCCACCACCGGCTCTGGCACAGACCGTATAAGTCTGCCCAGCACTATCCCCGCCTCCCCACCACCGGCTCTGCCACCCAATCTCGGCTAAGCTCCTTAGGATCCATTCCTTCTGAACAGGATTCATTTATGTTTATCCCATGCGTGTTTGAATTCTGTTACCGTTTTCATTTCCATCACCCTCCGCGGGACGGCATTCCAAGCATCCACTACTCTCTCCATGAAAAAATACTTCCTGACATTTTTCTTGAGTCTGCCCCCCTTCAATCTCATTTCATGTCATCTCGTTCTACCGCCTTCGCACCTCCGGAAAAGGTTCATTTGCGGATTAATACCTTTCAAATATTTGAACGTCTGTATCATATCACCCCCGTTTCTCCTTTCCTCCAGAGTATACAGTACATGTTTAGTTCAGCAAGTCTCTCCTCATACGTCTTGTAACGCAAATCCCATACCATTCTCGTAGCTTTCCTTTGCACCGCTTCAATTCTTTTTACATCCTTTGCAAGGTACGGCCTCCAAAACTGAACACAATACTCTAGGTGGGGCCTCACCAACAACTTATACAGGGGCATCAACACCTCCTTTCTTCTGCTGGTCACACCTCTCTCTATACACTTAAAAAGTCACTCGGTCCCGAAAGAACGAAATTCAAAAAAGGACAGAAGTAACATGCTACAGTCCAATAGATACATTATTTCAAAAAGACAAACTTCAATCTTCTTAAGGTCAAAATAAACTAGTTTTCAATCTTCATAACCAACGCTAAGTCAGTGATGAATTTTAAAGCGCCTCCAATCGCAAATTGTGTTACCATAAAAGAGAACAAACACTCACTTGGCCGTTCATTTCTGAATGATTAGTCTGAGTCTCGGCCATTGCAGCTTTTCGTTATGCAGTGGCGTTCCTAGCTTGGATTGCACCCGGGGCGGATCGCCGATGCGCCCCTCCCCCCTCACCTGCGAAATGACACCTTCCCCCCCTCTGCGAAATGACACCCCCCCCGGGTGCACGCCACTGTGAGGGGGGGTGCCGCGGCGCGCGCCTGTGGGCTCCGACTTCGCTAACTTCGCTCATTCGCTGCAGCTCCCTCTGCCCCGGAACAGGAAGTAACCTGTTCCGGGGCAGAGGGAGCTGCAGCGAACGAGCAAAGTTAGCGAAGTCAGAGCCCACAGGCGTGCGCCACGGCACCCCCCCAGCGGCTTGCACCCGGAGCGGACCGCCCCCACTTGGTACGCCACTGTCGTTATGCTGCTTTATTCCTCCCCGACCCTGATGAAGCTTGAATGAACGGCGAAATGGGTCCCGTCGGCCGAGTGTTTGCTGTTATAGCGACACAATTTGCGATGGGCGGCGCTTTAAAATTCATCACTGACTGCGAGCTGACTGCCTTATCCAGATATTCAGCACCAGCCTCTACCTGAATGATGCTAAATATCCAGTGGCCTAGTGGTTATTGCACCGGTCTTGCAATCCAGAGGTGGCTGGTCCAAATCCTACTGCTGCTCCTTGTGATCTTGGGCAAGTCACTTAACCCTCCATTGCCTCAGCTACAAACTTAGATTGTGAGCCCTCCAGGGACAGAGAAATATCCAGTGTACCTGAATGTAACTCACCTTGAGCTACTACTGGAAAAGGTGTGAGCAAAACCTAAATAAATAAATAACTGTTTTAGCACAGCCATGTGTTTTTAAGCAGAGCCGCAGTGGTTACAGTCATTTGTGGAAGTGAATGGTGGGTCAGAAAACACTGAAAAGGTGAGTCTTCATCTGCTAGCTGGGCCCTTAAGTGAAATTCTTCCCCCTGCCAGTCAGGAGCCACCAAAACTAAAATCTCTAGCCCCTTAAATTATCCCAAACCTCAGACGAGCCCGCTAAAAAAATTAATTTGAATATTATCAATAGCTAACTTTAAATCTTTCTTAGTAGACATGAAAGCTATTCATAGATGGATTATTTACTGACCCTCTTTTTTTTTACAGCTTCAGGCGAGCTAACACAGCAGCCACAAGGTAAGGCAGGAAACAGATAATGGCATTCCTTGAAAATGGAAAAAGTCTAGCGTTTGGTTTTAGAAGTTTACTGTTCTTAAAGGCAGATCTGGACTTGCAAGAAATCTTCTCCGCTCAGGCACTGCCTTTTCTGCAAAATGACTCCTCAGACATCAGCTCCACAGGGGGGTCAGTAATAACAGACATCATGCCCGGTTAGTACCCTCCATTTCCCATAAGATAAAAAGCATCTGCTTTTGAAACAAAATACACCCTCTCACTATTTTTATAACACAGCAAATGGGAAAACGATTTAAGAGGTGATAAAGAGAACAGAATTTGCAACCATTCATGGTGGAATAGAGCCAGTGGTGAGAGCAACAGGCTGAGGACCAGAAAGCCAGGGTTAAAATCTCACCCGCATTCCTTGTGACCTTGGGCCAGCCACTTTCCTTCTCAGTTGCCTTGGGTGCAAAGTTAGGGGCCCATTTACTAAGCTGAACTGTGACAATAATGCACAGTATAGGCCAATTAATTGAGTTATTCATATGGGAAATTTAAATTTAAAGTTATCTTCTTTACTTCTTACTTTTTAAAGCCTTTAAGCATGGGCATTCCTCAATATTTAAATTCCTCTAACTATCCTGTATACCCCTTCTCATACTTTTAGGTTGCTCAGTGACCTGGACCCGGGCTTGCCCAGTATGAGTCTACGAGGCACTCCATGTATTTTTTTTTACAGCTCCTTACGTATCGAATACCTTACCTCTGACTATTCGTAGTGAACTATTCCTTAAACGGTTTAAATCTGAATTGAAAATGTGGCTCTTTCAGCAGGCCTACCTCACTTAGGGCCCCTTTTACTAAGTCGCAGCAAAAGGGGGCCCACGCTGGCGATGGCGAATATTTTACACGTGTGCCGAGGCCCCCTTTTACCACAGATGTTAAAAGGGAAATCTTGCTTTCTTACAGGAAATGGCCAGGCGGCAAGTAAAGCACTTGCCGCGCCGCGACCATTTCAGGGGGGGGAGCCCTTACCGCCACCCATTGAGGTGTCGGTAAGGGCTCCCGCATTAACCCAGCGGTAACTGGGCAGCGCGTGGCACTACCCGATTACCGCCGGGTAGACTCCGGCGCTACAAAAATAAAAACATTTTGTAGTAGCGACGGAAATGATGGCGTGTCTAGGGGTGCTAGGCTGCTGCGGTAGCCCGGTGGTACTTCCTGTACAGCGAGCGGTAAGCCAGCATTGGGCTTAACACCGTTTAGTAAACGGAGCCCTTGGTTCTGTTTCAGAGACCTGATATGCAACACATCACATCGATTTCTGGCCTTCAAATCTAGGCTAAAAGCCCACCTTTTTGATGCTGCTCTTAACTCCTAACCCTCACTCACTGTTTCAGTACCCATGTTTTATCATTCCCACCTTAGTAATTCCCTTATTTGTCCTGTTTGTCTGTCTTGATTAGGTTGTAAGCTCTGTCAAGCAGGGACTGTCTCTTCATGTTCAGTGTACAGCAGTGGCGTAGCTACGTGGGGCCTGAGGGGGCCGGGGCCCCTGCAGATTCACCCCGGACCCCCCTCCCGGCGAACCCACCCCCGCCTACCTTTACTTTTGCTGGCGGGGGATCCCACTCCCCGCCAGCCGACATCTTCTCAGTCCTTCCTGCTCTTCAATTTGTTTGCTGACGTCAGCAAACAAACTGAAGAGCAGGAAGCGACTGAGAAGAAGACATCGGCTGGCGAGGAGTGGGATCCCCCGCCAGCAAAAGTAAAGGTAGGCTGCAGCGGCGGCGGGTTCGCGGCGGGAGGGGGGGCGGCAATGTCGGCGGGGGGGCGGAGCCGGGGGGAGGGCTAAAATGTGCCCGCTCCCCCGGGCTCTGGACCCCTCTCCCACGGAAGGCTGGCTACGCCCCTGGTGTACAGCACTGCGTACATCTAGTAGCACTATAGAACTAAGTAGTAGTAGTAGTCTTTGGGATTCCGGAATCTTGCTACTCTTTCGGATTCCGGAATCTTGCTACTCTTTGCCTTATCCCTTATTTGTCCTGTTTGTCTGTCTTGATTAGACTGTAAGCTCTGTCGAGCAGGGACTGTCTCTTCATGCCCAGTGTACAGCGCTGCGTACGTCTAGTAGCGCTATGGAAATGATAAGTAGTAGTATATAAGCATTGTGTTGACATTGTAAGTAGTATATTATGCCATACCTTATGTTGCTATTTGAATATTTTTACTGCTTGTCTGTTGCTCATGTTGATTTATTCTTATTGTACACTTCCTTGAGTGAATTCCTTCAAAACGGCTGTAAATAAATCCTAATAAATAAATAAAATCAGTTCCTGTCCCTTTTGCTTATTTGTTGTCTGCTGGTCCTGTGAATTACATAGTAACATAGTAGATGACGGCAGAAAAAGACCTGCACGGTCCATCCAGTCTGCCCAACAAGATAATTTCACGTGTGCTACTTTTTGTGTATAACTTACCTTGATTTGTATCTGCCATTGTCAGGGCACAGACCGTATAAGTCTGCCCAGCACTAGCCCCACCACCGGCTCTGCCTCCCAATCTTGGCTAAGCTTCTGGGGATCCCTTTCTTCCGAGCAGGATTCCTTTATGTTTATCCCACGCATGTTTGAATTCCGTTACTGTTTTCATCCCCATCATCTCCTGCGGGAGGGCATTCCAAGCATCCACCACTCTCTCCGTGAAAAAATACTTCCTGACATTTTTCTTGAGTCTGCCCCCCTTCAATCTCATTTCATGTCCTCTAGTTCTACCGCCTTCCCATCTCCGGAGAAGGTTCGTTTGCGGATTAATACCTTTCAGATATTCATTAATGATGGTCTTTTCTTTAATTTGTGTTTTAGACTGTATACTGCCTAGCCATGCCAGTCTGATCTGTGTGCTCTGGAAAAACACAAATAAATAAATAAATAACCAGACTAAGTATTTTTGCCTTGCACACTCCTAATTTTCAGTGCTGCTACTTATATAGATAACGAGGTTGAATAAATGGATTACAGGGACCTTTTACTAAACTGTATTATTTATTTAAAACATTTCTAGCCCGCTAATACTAGGTGGGTTGGGATAAACTTACATAAAATCAGGAAACCATACAATAGAGAAAATTGCTATCTACCATGATAAGGGGATGGGATGATTTCCCTCTGAGGACAAGCTAAAGTGGTTAGGGCTCTTCAGCTTAGAAAAGAGAGAACTGAGGAACACTGAGTGGAGTGGAACTGGTCAGTGGCGTACCAAGGGGGGGGGGGGCGGTGGGGACGGTCCGCCCCGGGTGCACACCGCTGGAGGGGTGCTGCGTGCCGGTCAGTGTTGCTAGTTTCCATGCTCCCTCTGCCCCGGAACAGGAAGTAACCTATTCCGGGGCAGAGGGAGCATGGAAATGAATGACGCTGACCGGAGCGCGGCACCCCCCCCCAGCGGCATGCACCCAGGGGTGAGGGGGTTCTTTCACCGGGGTGGGGGGGGGTGTCCTTTCGCCGGGGGAGGGGCGCTGCACCCGGGGGGGGGGGCGGGGCGCATCGGCGATCCGCCCCGGGTGTCAGCACCCCTAGGAACGCCACTGGAACAGGTAGACATGAAGAGCTTGCTTACTTTTTCCAAAAATACAAGGACTAGGGGGCATGAAACGAAGCTACTAAGTAGTAAATTTAAAACCTACCATCTTTGCTTATACTCTATACTGGCTATTAAAATGTTTTATTATGTATTGTGATGACATTGGAAGCAGTATACTATGAAAACTCAAAAATCAGAAATACTGAAGAGCAAAAAATCAAATAGAATAACAGCACAAATTTTGCCCTAAATCATAACGGTAACCCTAGAGATTATCGATAAATAATATATTAAGAAAGGAAACCTCAATTGCCAGGGGCACCTACAGAGATTGTCTTCCCCTTTAAAAGGCTCATGACCGGATTCAATAAATCCTCCGAAACAAAACTCAGTGGAAAACAGCTCTCAATAGGAGAAAAACTCACAGTAGCCAAAAAACGTAGGAAAATGTTCAAACAACAATAATCGATAGGGTTAATGTCTAGTTGAACTAAATAACATACTGAAAAAAAACAAAAACGCCACTGGTTAACAGGAAAAATTCCCACTTAACTTCTCCACTTGGGTGGTTGCTGCAACTCATTGATATCAGCTTCAATCTCCAACCCGGTATGGCTCCACAAGTGGTTTCACTGTAACACCCTGCACCTCCCCAGCTCCTGATTCCTGCTAAAGCTAAGTTCCTGAGTTCCTACCCTGCCTAAGCTCCAGGGTTCCGGTTGTGCTAGTTCCGTTTTTTTGCCTCATTTTGTAGGCCTTGGAGATGATCTGTCTGCCACAGTCGGGCCTACCACCAGGGCTGCCAAGAGACTGGGCCGGGCCTGGGGCAAGGGGGCTGCCGCCCCCCCCCCCCCCGGATCATTGCCGCCACCACCGCCCCCCCCCCCCCCCAGAATCACTGCTGCCACCGCCCCCCACCGGGATCCGCTGCCCACTCTAGGTACCTTGGCTGGCGGGGATCCCAAGGCCCCGTTAGCAGAAGAGTTTGTCCCTCCAGCGCTGCTCTTCTTCCTTCTGCCATGTGGCCTTCCCCTGCAGCTGCTTTTTCTCTCAAGTCGCGCATGCGAGGCCTGAGGGGAAAGCAGCCTACAGAGGAAGGCAATGTGGCAGGCTGTGAAGAAGAGCAGTCTGCTGTGTCTGTTTCTCCAGGTCCTCCCCAGCCTCCAAGGGGGGCCCGGAACCGGAGTTTTCTCTCTCCTGCGCCTGTTGGGACACGGTCACCTGGGTCCCGTCAGGAGCAGGAGAGAGAGAGACTCCTGCGCCTAGGGTTACCATATTTTGTCCCCCAAAAAGGAGGACACATGCCCCGCCCCACCACAACCACACCCCCTTTCACACCTGCCCCGCCCCTTTCACAACCTCGCTCCGCCCCCTGTCACATTTCCCCTCCCCACTGTCACCCCCCTCTCCTTACCTTACTATTGCCCTGGTGGTCTAGTGACCTCTTTGGGGCAGGAAAGAGCCCCCTCTTTCCTACCCGGAGCACTGCTCTGCATGCATCTTTCCTGTGGCTGATCCTCGGCGCCGATTCAAAATGGCCGCCGAGAGTTGAAGTCTCGCGAGGTCACTTCAACTCTCGGTGGCCATTTTGAATCAGCGCCGAGGATCAGTCACAGAAAGGATGCATGCAGGGCAGCACTCCGGGCAGGAAAGAGGGAGCTCTTTCCTGCCCCGAAAGTGGAAGAGGTCACTAGACCACCAGGGCACTAGTAAGTAAGAGGAGGGGAGGCTAGCAATCTGCCCGTTTGTCTGGATTTCTGGACAAACGGGCAGGCTGGCAAAACCCGCCCGGTTGCCCGGACATGTGCAGCGCTGCATATGCCTTGTAGCGCTATAGAAATGCTAAATAGTAGTAGTAGTAGTAGTAAATCTGGAAATATGGTAACCCTACCTGCGCCGGGCTCCCCTTGGAGGCCCGAGCCTGGGGAATTTTGCCCCCCTCTCTGCGGCTCCTGCCTACCACTGTGGTCTAACAGCTCACTACCAGCAAAACACAACAATGTGCTTGTTATTCTTAATTTTTTTATGGACATTGCTACACCGCTTCAAGTGCTGAACAGAGCTAAAATGACTTTACAAACTAAAATGACAAATAACACAGAATTAGAAAGAAGGAACTACAATGTCAGATAGGATTGTAGGGAAAAGGAGATCAAACAGACGGACCAGGGAATAAACAAAAGATATAAGAGGGAAAAGGTAAACAATGGAGAGAGACAGAGGGAAAAAAAACCCCAACAAGTCGCATAAACCCCAACACAATTACTGATCGAAAGCCAGCCTAAATAACCAAGGGGTCCTTTCACAAAGGCTTGCTGCAAAATGGCTTGCAGTAGTGTAGGCATGTGTTTTGGGCATGCGCCGATCCATTTTTTAGCGCGCCTGTAAAAAAGGCCCCCTTTTTTTTTTTGCTGAAAATGGACGTGCGGCAAAATCAAAATTGCCGTGTGTCCGTTTTGGGTCTGAGACCTTACCACCAGCCATAGACCTAGCAGTAAAGAACCTGGGTGGTAATGACCTACGCGCATCAAATGCCGTTACGCGTGCCAGAAAATAAACAAATATTTTTCAGATGTGCGTAGCGTAGCGCGCCAAAACTGAAATTACCGCAAGAGCCACGCGGTAGTCGGTCGGTAACTCCATTTTGGTGCGCGTTGGCGCCTACGCGGCTTAGTCAAAGGGGCCCCCAAGTTTTTATTTGAATATCAACAGGTAGATTATTCCACATAGCAGAGGCCAGAAAGTAAAAGGCAGAATGGCGAGTACGCTCTTGCATAGCCGCTTCAGGGCCAAGAAATACTAGAATTCCCTCTGTGCAAATTCTTTCCAGTTTTAAGCTCTCTGGAAAGGGGCCGAAATGGCCCACCCAAGAGACGAGTGTGTTAATTCCCCTCTCTAAGCCTGGAGAAATCAGGTGACTTAATGAAAAGTTTCCAATCGCTTTCCAGGACCTCCACCAAGCTCATTACCTCCCAAGAGTGTGCACACATCAAGAATTAGAAATTCACATGCTACCAGTAGCACCGTATTAGATTACAATAGTGTAACAGGCAATGCTGGGATTACAAAAAAAATTCTCACCATAACAAAGGCAGATGCTTTTCATTCCACCAGCTCTTCACTTTTTAAACATTTCTCCAGAAGTTTGATTCCCCCCCCCCCCCCCCCCAGCAACTACAGTAAATCTGTAGAATTAAAAATGATTGCATTCCATAACACTGACCAGCCCCAGGAGTGGCCTAGTGGTTAGAGCACCGGTCTTGCAATCCAGAGGTGGCCAGGTCCAATCCTGCTGCTGCTCCTTGTGATCTTGGGCAAGTCACTTAACCCTCCATTGCCTCAGGTACAAACTTAGTTTGTGAGCCCTCCTGGGACAGAGAAATATCCGGAGTACCTGAATGTAACTCACCTTGAGCTACTACTGAAAAAGGTGTGAGCAAAATCTAAATAAATATATGGAGAAAGGGATTTGGGTTTAACTCACCCCTTGTTCAGTAATAGCTCAGGCAAATTATATTCAATTCCATTAGGCATTCTTCTGTCCCCCCAGATGGCTCATAGTCTAAGAGGTCCTTTTACTAAGGTGTGCTGAAAAATGGCCTGCGCTGGTATAGACATGTGTGACATGCGCAGGTCCATTTTTCAGCATACCTGCAAAAAAAGGTCTTTTTTTTTGCCTTAAATGGATGTGTGGCAAAATGAAAATTGGCACATGTCCATTTTGGGCCTGAGACCTTACTGTCACCCATTGACTTAGTGGTAAAGACTCACGCGTTATCCGGGCAGTAATCGTCAGCGTGTATACAGTGCTGATTACCGCCCAGTAGGCGCTGCATGCCGGAAATTTTCCGGCGCGCGTAAAAAATGAAATTACCGCCTTGGCCACACAGTAGTTCCAAATTGACGCAGCTTATTAAAAGGGCCCCTAAGTTTGTACCTGAGGCGACGGGTGATTAGGTGACCTGGACTACATCACAAGACGCTGCAGTGAGAGTTGAACTGGGTTTTCGCAGCTCTAAGCATGCTGCTCTAATCACTAAGGGGGTCTTTTACAAAGGTGTGCCAGCGTTTTTAGCGTGTGCTAAAAATTAGCGCACGCTGTGTATAGACGTCCATAATATTCCTTTGGGCGCCTACACAGCAGTGGCATAGCTACATGGGGCCTAGGGGGCCTGGGCCCCCGTAGATTTGGCCCTGGACCCCCCCTGCCGAAGACCCTCTCGACCCCCCCTCCAGCCGCCAACCCGCCGTCGCCTAACTGCTGGCGGGGGACCCCAACCCCTGCCCGCCGAGGTCCTCTGCTTCCCGCAAAAGGCTTCCTTCCTTCTGTTTCTGACATCCTGCACGTACGGTCTCGGCAGGGGGGGGGGGGCAAAGTTGGTGGCGGTGGCGGCGGCGGGGTCGGGAATTGCGGGCGGGCGGCCGGGCGGGGGGGGGGGGGGTGCTAAATGTGCCCCCTCACCTCAGGCTCTGGACCCCCCTCCCGCCGAAGTCTGGCTACGCCCCTGCTACACAGCGTGCGCTAATTTTTAGCTCACGAAAAATACTAGCGCACCTTTGTAAAAGGAGCCCTAAGCTATTTCTCCACTCTAGTTTCGAGTGGATTTGAAGGGACAGCCTCCTCACCCACAAATGTCAATATGACTTCCTCACCCCCAACCTCCCTACCCCACTCCCAAAGTATGCAAGCAGAATAGATTGGCAGCAGCTCTGTCTCCGAATCTTTTGTTTTCCTTTTCTGAACACGTCTCTTTCACTTTATTTCTTTTCTTCTTTGTCCTTGGTGTCTTTGGAGCCCTTTGACTAAGCCATGTAAGCGTCTACGTGTGGCCAACGCTCGCCAAAATGGAGTTACCGCACAGCTACTGCAGCATTTTCACACGGAGGTGAGAGGCGCTGTCAGGTCAGTGCAGGGGGCCTGGCATGGAGGGGGGAGGGAGGGAGCGGCGGCGAGGAGGGTAGCTGGAAATCTCGCCCGTTTTAACGGCTAGTAAATAAATAAACTATTAGCAGCAAGCAATAAAACAGAGGTTTTTTTCAGCGCAATTTCGTTCGATAGCGACATGCAACAAGGGATATATTGTTCATTTCCCATTTCATTGCAAACGAATGCCCAACCCTACATCCCTTCCACCTATACTTTATTCAGTATTGCTGATGTTTTGATTGCATAGGCAGCCATTCTACTAACCCTGCAATATTCATTGAAGAACCTCAGTGCTCGAGGCTCACTAACATACCGCACAACTCAATCTTTATATTTCATGAATATATTAAATATCTATAGATCATCTGCCTTGTATGAGGATTATCATAATCTTTATCCCGCTAGAAGATATACTTAGGAATTATAAACTTCAATTTTTCAGCTAGCGAAGCTTATGAAAGCTCTTTCTCGTTGCAATGTTTTTGCTATTGGCTTTGCTTCTTTGCATTTTTTTTTCTTTTTTAATTTTGCTTGGCGTTGATTTTGTGTTTAATATTTAACTCCCCACTTTATTCTTTCTTTAAACTACTTAACAATTATTTGCTCATATTCCAGAGAAGCAGAACAAACTAGTGCAGTTATATAGCAGAAAATATTTAGTGCAATAAAAGATGACGTCTTGCTATATCTAGTTTTTAGTTAAGCATCTTATGTGTGGAAATGAAAGCCATTTTCATTCGTAAAATTAACCCCTGTGTTTTCTGGATTTGGATTTAATTATTTTCATACGTTTGAGCTCAAGGCACATTATACATTCAAGGAGGTTACAATACCTCATTTATTTTTTTATTTATTTGTAGCATTTGTATCCCACATTTTCCCACCAATTTGCAGGCTCAATGTGGCTTACATTTGCCGTAATGGCAGTTGCCATTTCCGGGTAACAGAATTACAAATGGTATTGCGTTAAGGTGCATACATACATAACATAACACGAACAAATTCACCACCATTAACACACCTACACTGAATCTTCCAATCTCGGACACTCTAAAAATTCTTGGAGTCACCATTGATCGACACCTAACACTTGAGAATCACGCGAAAAACACAACCAAGAAGATGTTCCACTCAATGTGGAAACTAAAAAGAGTAAGACCTTTCTTCCCAAGGACTATCTTCCGTAACCTGGTACAATCAATGGTACTCAGCCATCTAGACTATTGCAATGCACTTTACGCTGGCTGCAAAGAACAAATAATCAAGAAACTTCAGACCGCCCAGAACACGGCAGCTAGACTCATATTCTGTAAAACAAAATATGAGAATGCTAAATCCCTACGAGAAAAGCTGCATTGGCTCCCTCTTAAAGAACGCATCACGTTCAAAATATGTATCCTGGTCCACAAAATCATTCACGGAGATGCCCCAGCCTACATGTCAGACCTGATAGTCTTACCACATCATCCCGCACATTCCTCAACCTTCATTTCCCCAAATGCAAAGGACTAAAATACAAACTAATGCACGCAACAACCTTTTCCTACTTGAGCACACAATTCTGGAACGCAGTGCCGCACAACTTAAAATCGATCTATGAACTAACTAACTTCCGCAAAATATTGAAGACCCATCTCTTTAACAGGGCATACCACAAAGACCAACAAATATGAACTCCTTCACATATACCCAGAATCATCTTTACTATTTGCTTGTTATATTAATAATCGTGCTTTATCATTATCATGTTACCCAAGATCCTTCTGTAATACTAAATGTTTATTTCATATATATCTCCACTATTCATGATGTATTGTAAGCCACATTGAGCCTGCAAAGAGGTAGGAAAATGTGGGATACAAATGCAACAAATAAATAAATAAATAAATAAATAACATACATGGAACAGATCATGGTATATATATATACAGTGGGGGAAATAAGTATTTGATCCCTTGCTGATTTTGTAAGTTTGCCCACTGACAAAGACATGAGCAGCCCATAATTGAAGGGTAGGTTATTGGTAACAGTGAGAGATAGCACATCACAAATTAAATCCGGAAAATCACATTGTGGAAAGTATATGAATTTATTTGCATTCTGCAGAGGGAAATAAGTATTTGATCCCCCACCAACCAGTAAGAGATCTGGCCCCTACAGACCAGGTAGATGCTCCAAATCAACTCGTTACCTGCATGACAGACAGCTGTCGGCAATGGTCACCTGTATGAGACACCTGTCCACAGACTCAGTGAATCAGTCAGACTCTAACCTCTACAAAATGGCCAAGAGCAAGGAGCTGTCTAAGGATGTCAGGGACAAGATCATACACCTGCACAAGGCTGGAATGGGCTACAAAACCATCAGTAAGACGCTGGGCGAGAAGGAGACAACTGTTGGTGCCATAGTAAGAAAATGGAAGAAGTACAAAATGACTGTCAATCGACAAAGATCTGGGGCTCCACGCAAAATCTCACCTCGTGGGGTATCCTTGATCATGAGGAAGGTTAGAAATCAGCCTACAACTACAAGGGGGGAACTTGTCAATGATCTCAAGGCAGCTGGGACCACTGTCACCACGAAAACCATTGGTAACACATTACGACATAACGGATTGCAATCCTGCAGTGCCCGCAAGGTCCCCCTGCTCCGGAAGGCACATGTGACGGCCCGTCTGAAGTTTGCCAGTGAACACCTGGATGATGCCGAGAGTGATTGGGAGAAGGTGCTGTGGTCAGATGAGACAAAAATTGAGCTCTTTGGCATGAACTCAACTCGCCGTGTTTGGAGGAAGAGAAATGCTGCCTATGACCCAAAGAACACCGTCCCCACTGTCAAGCATGGAGGTGGAAATGTTATGTTTTGGGGGTGTTTCTCTGCTAAGGGCACAGGACTACTTCACCGCATCAATTGGAGAATGGATGGGGCCATGTACCGTACAATTCTGAGTGACAACCTCCTTCCCTCCGCCAGGGCCTTAAAAATGGGTCGTGGCTGGGTCTTCCAGCACGACAATGACCCAAAACATACAGCCAAGGCAACAAAGGAGTGGCTCAGGAAGAAGCACATTAGGGTCATGGAGTGGCCTAGCCAGTCACCAGACCTTAATCCCATTGAAAACTTATGGAGGGAGCTGAAGCTGCGAGTTGCCAAGCGACAGCCCAGAACTCTTAATGATTTAGAGATGATCTGCAAAGAGGAGTGGACCAAAATTCCTCCTGACATGTGTGCAAACCTCATCATCAACTACAGAAGACGTCTGACCGCTGTGCTTGCCAACAAGGGTTTTGCCACCAAGTATTAGGTCTTGTTTGCCAGAGGGATTAAATACTTATTTCCCTCTGCAGAATGCAAATAAATTCATATACTTTCCACAATGTGATTTTCCGGATTTAATTTGTGATGTGCTATCTCTCACTGTTACCAATAACCTACCCTTCAATTATGGGCTGCTCATGTCTTTGTCAGTGGGCAAACTTACAAAATCAGCAAGGGATCAAATACTTATTTCCCCCACTGTATATCATGTGCATACATACATGTTAAAGAAGAATACATTATGGTATTGCATGAAGGTTCCTGAGTAATAATTGGGTTATAACATACATTAGGTCATCGACTATGAAGAGACCATTTTCAACATAAGGATTGAAGTGGTAGTGCTTGTTCATTAATAGCAAAGAGGTTAATCAGTCAAGTATTAATGTGTTCACCAGTTCATGTGCAGAAGTGCAAATTAGTTCACATTAAATAATGCAAGCACCGTTATTTTCAGTGGGCCTAGTTGCTAACTATGCACGGAATTCAAATCATCGCACATTAATGTTCACTTTTGTGCATTGAGGGCTCCTTTTGCCAAGCCGCAGCAACAGGGGACCTGCATTAGCATCGGCGCGTGTTTTTTATGCATGCCGAGGCCGCTTTTACCACGGCAGGTAAAAGGTAGGTCTTGCTTTTCAGCAGGAAATGGCTGTGAGGCAAGTAAAGCACTTGCCGTGTGGCCGTTTTGGGGGGGAGGGGAAGCCCTTACCACCAGCCATTGAAGTGGCGGTAACCAGGCAGCGCACAGTAGTTGTGTCCGATGATGGTATGAAGCTTCAACTGTTACGTGAACACTGTTTTACTCGGCTCTATACCTGAGTAGAGCATTGTCTTTTATCTCAGTTTGAAATTTTACACCGAGGACTCAACTGATTTCACTAATTATTGTACATTTCTCTCTGTTATCAGTCTTCTATGTTTGTATAAAAGGAATATATCGATAGAGTATTATTAATAAGCCACAAAAAATTGCCCTAAACGACCAGATGACCACTGCAGGAAAAAAAGGAATGACACCCTCTTTACCTCCTTCAGTGGTCAGAATCCCCTCCCATTCCGCACAGATGTAAATGAAACAGTACATACCAGCCTCTATGACAGCTTCAGATGTTATGGCCAGTTCCATTAGAGCAGCAAGTAGGTCCCTCGACTAGCCTAGTGTTGGTGCAGTGCAATGTAGAGAAGGTGACCCAGGTCCATAATCCACTATAATAATTACACTTGTAGTGGAAAGTGTCAGCCACGTCCCTAAACCCACCAAAACCTACTGCACCTACATATAAGTGACACTTGCAGTCATAAAGGCTATTGTAGTAGTGGTGAATAGTTGGGTACAGTAGGTTGTTTTGTGGCTTTTGAAGGGCTCACCATACTACTACTACTTAGCATTTCTATAGCGCTGCCAGGGTTACGCAGCGCTGTACAAGTTTAAACACGGGGAGGGACAGTCCCTGCTCAAGAGAGCTTACAATCTAACGGTAACATACTATGTAGTCAGTGTAGGTAACAGGAATGGGGAAGGTGGTTAGGCGCCAAAAGCAAGGGAGAAGAGATGGGCCTTGAGTAAGGACTTGAAGATGGGCAGGGAGGGCGCATGGCGTATGGGCTCAGGAAGTCTGTTCCAGGCATAAGGTGCTGCGAGGCAGAAGGGGCGGAGTCTGGAGTTAGTGGTGGTGGAGAAGGGTACAGATAGGAGTGATTTGTCCTGAGAGCGGAGGTTACGGGTGGGAACATACGGGGAGAGGAGGGTAGAGAGGTAATGGGGGGCAGCAGATTGAGTGCACTTGAAGGTCAATAGGAGAAGCTTGAACTGTATACGGTAGTGGATTGGAAGCCAGTGAAGTGACTTGAGGAGAGGGGTGATATGAGAGTATCGGTTCACGCGGTAGATAAGACGTGCGGCGGAATTTTGGACAGATTGAAGGGGGGATAGGTGGCCAAGCGGGAGGCCAGCAAGGAGAAGGTTGCAATAGTCAAGACGAGAGGTAACGAGCGAGTGGACGAGGGTTCGGGTGGTCTGTTCAGAGAGGAATGGGCGAATTTTGCTAATATTATAGAGGAAGAAGCGACAGGTCTTAGCTATCTGCTGGATATGGGCAGAGAAGGAGAGGGAGGAATCGAAGATGACTCCGAGATTGCGTGCTGAAGAGACGGGGAGGATGAGGGTGTTGTCAACAGAGACGGAACATACAATAGAAGGGAGATATGATAGAGGTCTGTAAAATAATGAGTGGAGTGGAACAGGTAGATGTGAAGCGTCTGTTTACGCTTTCCAAAAATACTAGGACTAGGGGGCATGCGATGAAGCTACAAAGTAGTAAATTTAAAACGAATCGGAAAAAACGTTTCTTCACTGAATGTGTAATTAAACTCTGGAATTCGTTGCCAGAGAATGTGGTAAAGGCGGTTAGCTTAGCCGAGTTTAAAAAAGGTTTGGACGGCTTCCTAAAGGAAAAGTCCATAGACCAATATTAAATTAGACTTGGGCAAAATCCACTATTTCTGGGATAAGCAGCATAAAATGTTTTGTACTTTTTTTGGGATCTTGCCAGGTATTTGTGACCTGGATTGGCCACTGTTGGAAACAGGATCCTGGGCTTGATGGACCTTTGGTCTGTCCCAGTGTGGCAATACGTATGTACTTAATCATATCACTGTATACGGACTACAAGGCAATTTCCCACCATCCCTGGTATCTTCCCTACCTTAGGAGTATGCCATGGTATAGAAGTCAGTTTTTAAAATACTCTTAAATTTTTTAAGGGATTGTTCTGATCTAATATCTAAGGGGCCATAAAATAAAAGGCGCTTCAACACGTAACCTCCCAATACATCTGCTGTGAGTAAGGGAGGACCAGCCTAAAATCATTTATCAAGTGTAAAATGAGCACTTGGTAGGTTTTGCTAGATAATCTGGATATTATGTGATGCTGCAGAGGAGGTAAGTTCATTACTGACAAGCTGTCTGGGGTATGTTTTGGGAAGTTTCATTAATTTTATCAAATAAAGCCGTGGTCAGATGTTTTGCCCTTTGAATTAATCTTTATTTAGTGTAATGTTGCTTAGAAATGAGAGGATCAGTGTGAAGGCCAATATTAAAGAATGCAGGTGACTACTTCCTTTTAGAAAATACTAGGTTTATTTGTACTTATTTAAATTAACAGTGATGACGTTTACATTTTTACAACATGATGCTCCAAAAATGTTATGTTCTAGGGTGGCACATTGGACTAGGTTCTATATACTACTACTACTACTTAATATTTCTAAAGCGCTACTAGGGTTATGCAGCGCTGTACAATTCAACATAGAGGGACGGTCCCTGCTCAAGGAGCTTACAATCTAAGAGACAAGTGAACGGACAGTCCGATAGGGGTGGTCAAATTGGGGCAGTCTGGATTTAGTGAACAGTATATACCACGCCTAAACAATTGGCGCCGAAACAAAATACACCTAGGCATATTCTATACTTAAATTTAGGCGTATTTTATAGAATGTTTACATTTTTGCACTGTTTACAGAAGACGTCAAGCGCCCGTCTGCGCAACTAAATGTAGTCACGAGCAGTTGCGCCAAGCAAAACTTGGTGTACATGCTGACATATTATGCATAGACCGGGTGTATTCTAAACCACACCCAAGATTCACCCATTCCACAGCCATGGCCACCTACGCGACTTAGAATTTGCGCGCATCACATCATAGAATATGCTTAGACAGCTCTGTGCATAAATTCTAAGTATACAGAATAGATACTTTTAATATTAATATATACAATAAACAATATATCAATATGAGGGGTTATATCATCATTTATCATTTATTTGTTTACTATACCGTCACTTATTGCATAGTATGCCAGAATGGTTTACAAGCGGTGGGGGGGGGGGGGGGGGGGGGGGGCTAGTGGTTGGGAGACGGGGCTAGTGCTGGGCAGACTTCTACGGTCTGTGCCCTGAAAACGGCTGAAAAAATCAAGGTCAGGTATACACAAAAAGTAGCACATATGAGTTTATCTTGTTGGGCAGACTGGATGGACCGTGCAGGTCTTTTTCTGCCGTCATCTACTATGTTACTATGTAATGCCAATCAGGGCAGCCGAGAGGGGGAGCAGAGGGGGCAAAATTCCTCGGCAGACTGGATGGACCGTGCAGGTCTTTTTCTGCCGTCATCTACTATGTTACTTTGTAATGCCAATCAGGGCAGCTGAGAGGGGGAGCAGAGGGTCAAAATTCCTCGGGCCCGGGCCTCAAAGGGGGGGCCTGGCACTGGGGTCTCTCTCTCCTGCTCCTGACAGGACCCAGGTGATCTCATCCAGACAGGAGCAGGAGAGAGAAAACTCCAGCGCTGGGCCCCCCTTGGAGGCTGGGGAAGACATGGATTTGGATTTGGCCGGTTTTGAGATGGCCGTCCTTAGTTTCCATTATAGGCGAAAACCAATGGCGGCCATCTCTAAGATCGACCCAAATGTTGAGATTTGGGCGTCCTCGACCGTATTATCGAAACGAAAGATGGCCGCCCATCTTCTTTCGATAATACGGTCGGGGACGCCGCTTTATGGGGCTGTCCTTGGAGATGGGCGCCCCCGTTCGATTATGCCCCTCCACGTTACATAGCTGAATTAGAAAAGGTTCAAAGAAGAGTGATCAAAGTGACTTTTCCCCATGCAGTAGAGTGGAGCAGTAGCCCCAGAGGTTGACTGACATTGATCTGAGCCCCCAGCAGAGGGGGGTCATTGGGCCCCCCTGGGCACCCGCTGCCTCTCCCCTGCACACTACAGCCCCCTGCGCCTACCTTGAAGAACCCTGGTGGTCTAGTGGCTTCTTTGGGGGCAGGAAAGAATTCCACTCTTTCCTGCCCACCACCACTGCTCTACCTGGTGCCGTTGCTTTTTCTTAATGGCTGTCAAGACTTCCTGCAGCAGTCATGCAGGTTTTGGCAGTCTTGCAGGACTGCTGCAGGAAGTCTCAGCAGCCATTTTAAAGATGAGGTGGTGCCATACAGAGCAACTCAGCAGACAGGAAAGAGTGGGGTTCTTTCCTGCCCCCGAAGAAGCCACTAGACCACCAGGGCTCTTCAAAGTAGGCCTGGGAAGGGCCAACTGAGGCTTGGGGGACTATAGTGTGCAGGGAAGGAGAGAGGTACTGGGCCCCCCCATACCCTCTGGGCCTTCGGGCATTGCCCAGTTGCCCGTATGTTCAGTCCACCCCTGAGTAGCCCGAAGGTTAGAGCAACAGGCTGAGAACCAGGGAAAGCAGATTTAAACCCTAGTAATGCTCCTTTGGATTTTACGCAAGCTATTTAATCTTCCATCGCCTCCAGTAGAAGGGGCAGTTCTATAAAGTGGCACCCAGAGTTAGACACCACTTACATGCGTTAAAGGGGCCATCACATTGACAGGCATTATTTTATAACTGCAAGGAGGATGTAAACATCAGCAGGGCAGGCCATGAGTGTGTCTCCCAGTTAGGTCTGTATAACCCAGGCACATCAACTGACTTATCATCTTATGACTGCTATTGACATGGCATAAAATGACACATCTGCACATGGGCGCACCAATGCTGACTTTCTAGTACTACTACTAATAGCATTTATGTAGCGCTACCAGACGCACACAGCGCTGAACATTTGTGTTCTATAAGGGAATCTTGACTACAAGATGCTTTATAGAATTGTTGCTAACCCCTGGATTCTATATAGCACACCTAGCGATCCACACCGAAATCCAAGCGTATTGTGTAACAACGTGTATCACTTAATTAGCTTAACAAGCCAATCAGTGTTGTTAATAGCACTTAACGAGCAATAATGAGCACTACTCGGCAATAATTAAGAGCTTACGCACACAACACTCTAAACGTATTCTGTAATGCCACGTTTTCGTTGGTGCAATGGAGGCACATTGTTTTAGGCACTAGGATATCAACTAAGCGTATTCTATATACCGCACCTAAATCTAGGCGCCGCTTATAGAACACGCTTAGGCAGAAATGTTTTCCGTGTGGTGCCATATAAAGAATCTGGCACTGAGTACCCAGCATTGGGGCACCTAGACTGATGAACCAGTTTATCGAATTGCCCTTCAAGACTGTAATGCCCTCCAGGGACAGGCAACACCTACAGTACCTTTAATACAACTCACCTTAAGCCAGTGGCGTAGGAAGGGGGGGCGGTGGGGTGGTCCGCCCCGGGTGCACGCGCTGGGGGGGTGTCGGCTCGCTGGTTCCCTGCTCTTTCTGCCCCGGAACAGGTTACTTCCTGTTCTGGGGCAGAGAAAGCAGGGAAGCAGCAGAGCCGACGCAGCTCCCAGTGACGTGCACTGGGGGCGGATCGGCCCTCCCGCCTGCCCCCCGCTGAAAGGTAGGGTGCGTTTCGGGGGGGGAGCGCTCCGGAGGGGGGGCGCCATGCCCTGCACCCGGGGGGGGGGGGGTGCGCAGCGGCGACCCGCCCCGGGTGTCAGGCACCCTCGCTACGGCACTGCCTTAAGCTACTACTGAAGAAAATGTGAGCTAAATCCAAATCACTAAACCCAGAATGGGATCAACTTGTCAAGCAAATCTGGAGCCATTTAGCAACCCTTAATTTGCTATGTTATAACTGCGTTACACAACTACTGTTGTTGGCTTTACTTGCTCTTCAATATCACTATACACAACTAGCAAGTAACAGTAAGGTTGCTGAAAAGTTTAAAAATACAAGGAGGAAAAGGACTTCAGTAGCTAAGGTCATGTCTAGAGTCAAACTCAGACTAATGACCCTCCATACTTCTTAACGAGTCCTAAAAAACCTCCGATATTTAATTAAATGTTTTATCAGTTTTTTAAATTTTTTTGTTTTTTAAAAATTATTAGTTTAATCACTCAAAAATTGAAATTTCCCAGGCACTACGGATTGATAAAACGTTTAATTAAATATCGGAGGTTTTTCAGGACTCGTGAAGATGTATGGCGGGTCATTAGTCCAAGTTTGACTCAAGACATGACCTTAGCTACTGAAGATCTTTTCTTCCTTGTGTTTTTAAACTTTTCAGCAACCTTACTATGTTATAACTGCACAATTTGGCACAGAAATAATGAACATCAATAGTGAGGGTGCACCAACTGTGCCATGCCGAGAACAGCACATAAGATTTGCTTGCCCCACACCAGGCTTTTGGCTCAAACTAGTCATCAATCAACATGGGCTCTGAATGCAGGCTCTAACCAAACAGATTCACATATAAAGGTATTAGCATAACAGTCTAAATATCAGCTTTAAAAAATGCGGAGGGAGGTACATTTGTACTGGCACCTCCTGTTTCTCTGCTGACCCAGGGAACACAGCATGAGATCCAGGAATACATTAAAAAAAAACACACAACCAGATGGCTAGCATAACCATGGCAGATAAGTGGTAACTCACAACGCTTGTCAAAACTATTTTAGTGTGATTTCAGAAAAACAACGCTGCTCTAATTGCATGTTAATTGGCTTGTCAGTGTACGTGAAAGCACGATTCTAATGATGAGACCCAGGTAAACAAGACGGCATGGTTCTACTTCCTGACCAAACCACGTTCGTGTGTTCTCTCTGTCGTAACTCCAACAATCTAATTTTCACCAGCTTTCCTTCATTCCTTAGTCCCCATTGCGGAGTTCCTACCCTGTAACGTTTACAGTTTCTCTCCAAAATTTCTCTGTAACCAGGCTTTTTACTAATGCACATTAAGTAAGTTCTATAAGGAGCTACCTAAAGTTGGGCAGAAAGTACAGTCCTAATTACTGACACATCTTACGTAAATGACCATTTTCCAATATTTCCGTGCTAGTCTGTAAGTAGGTGCCAATATTCCCTGGTACGTACTTTGCAGGTGAGCGTTCACATGGCTAGAGTTTGGTCAGGGGCACACATTTAGGCACACTGGATGAGATTCTATATATGGTGCCTAAAAAATCGGCACGACTGGTCCTTTTACTATGCTGTAATAAAAAGGGCCTTGAAATTGCATCGGTGCGTGTTTTTGACATGCGCTGAGGCCTCCTTTTACCACTCGAAAGATAACCACCCGCAGGGTGGGGTTACGCTAGTTTCCTACGTGAGAAAATGCAGAAGCAAGGAGTAGGAAGGGTAGGCTCTTCTCAAAGACTGGATGATATGTGATGGTGAAAATCAATTCATTATTGAAAGAAAATCAGAAACAACTCCGTACTACTACTACTACTACTTATCATTTCTAATGCGCTACTAGAAGTATGCAGCGCTGTACACTTGAAGAGACAGTCCCTGCTCCACAGAGCTTACAATCTAATTAGGACAGACAAACAGGACAAACAAGAGATAAGGGAATATTAAAGTGAGGATGATAAAATAAGGGTTCTGAACAAGTGAATAAGGGTTAGGAGTTAAAAGCAGCATCAAAAAGGTGGGCTTTTAGCTTAGATTTGGAGCTTGACATACCGGCTCAGGAAGTCTATTCCAGGCATATGGTGCAGCACGATAAAAGGAACGGAGTCTGGAGTTAGCAGTGGAGGAGAAGGGTGCAGATAAGAGAGATTTACCCAGTGAACGGAGTTCCCGGGGAGGAATGTAGGGAGAGATGAGAGTGGAGAGGTACTGAGGAGCTGCAGAGTGAATGCACTTATAGGTCAATAAGAGGAGTTTGAACTGTATGCGGAAATGGATAGGAAGCCAGTGAAGTGACTTGAGGAGAGGGCTAATATGAGCATAATGACACTGGCGGAATATTAGTCGTGCAGCAGAATTTTGAACAGATTGAAGAGGAGAGAGATGGCTAAGTGGGAGACCTGTGAGAAGCAAGTTGCAATAGTCTAAGCGAGAGGTGAAAAGAGTGTGGATGAGGGTTCTGGTAGTGTGCTCAGAAAGGAAAGGGCGAATTTTGCTGATATTACAGAGAAAGAAATGACAGGTTTTAGCAGTCTGCTGAATATGTGCAGAGAAGGAGCTGGAGGAGTCAAAGATGACCTCAAGGTTACGAGATGATGAGACAGGAAGGATGAGAGTGTTATCCACAGAAATAGAGAATGGGGGAGGAAGAGAGGTTGGTTTAGGGGGAAAGATAAGAAGCTCAGTCTTGGTCATGTTTAGTTTCATGGCGCTGATGGTGAAAATCAATTCTTTATTGAAAGAAAATCAGTCATTTCTGATTTTCTTTCAATAAAGAATTGATTTTCACCATCACGTCTCCTCTGGTCTTTGAGAACAGCCTACCCTCTCCTTTTACCCCAGCAGGTAAAAGGCTATCTTTTTCTGAGGATCTTCATCTGATTGAGGTAAGTACAGCTCAATGCAAGTTTAAGGGCCCTGTTTGCTAAGCCGTGCTGTAGGTGCGCAAACCTTTTAGCCCGCGTTAACAATTAGCATGCGTTAACAATAGAGACAGCCATAGGGATATAATGGGTCTCTCTATCGTTAGCGTGCGCTAAAAAGTTTGCGCACCTACAGTACGGCTTAGTAAACAGAGCCCTAAGCTTTTGACAAAATTATTAATGTTAACGAAATGCTGGAGTTTTAAGGATCGTCTACATTTAACATTGGCAATGAAGATTGGACTAAAGTTTTATAAGAATAATAAAAAAAGAAGAAAAATATGTGATAAAGATTTAAATAAAAAAGTAATAGTTTTTTTGGACCGATGATTGATGTGGTTCATGACACACATAATACAGCCATATTCTGATATGACAGTGTGATCATGTAGCGGGTTCTGAGGTCCTTTTTTCCTATTTAAAAAGTAAAAATATCATTCGACAATTTGATAATTGTTTTGTTGGTCTTGGGTAAGTGAGGCAATCACAAACCACAAGTCCTTATTTTTTTGAGAGTTGTATCTTTTTCTGAGGACAAGAAATGGCCACACAGTAATTGAACCACTTGCTGAGCGGCTATATCGGGGGTGGGGGGAGCACTTACCATCACCCATAGAGGTGATGGTAAGGGCTCCCATGCTAACCCGGTGGTAACCAGGCACGTGCGCTTTCCGATTACCGCTGGATACGCACCGGCGCTGCATAATTGTAAATATTTTTGTAGCACCAGAAATGGCACAGGCTGCGGGTGGGAACTACCGCTGGGCTCCTGAGGTCGCTCAGCAGTAGTTCCGGATTGGCGCTGCACACCGACCCTTTAGTAAAAGGGCGTCTCAATTTTTTGGAAGTCCTGTTCGCTAATGGTTAAATTAGCGTGGGACCTGCAAAATTAAAAAAAAAAAAATAGGCCCTCAATGAATCTGGGCTTAGCAGGCAGGACAGTCCCACATTAAGCATGTGTGAGTAATGGTAAAGGCCAGGACATATAACTACATTATATTCCTGTAATTTCACTGCTGCGGACAATGAAAATCCCTGAGGTGAGCTCCTGGCAACTGCTGGATTCTCCTCTGCACAATCTTTGAACAACTTGTGAAGTTGGCGTGGCATCTACCCTCAGTACATCTTGGACAGTGGAACAGTGCTAGCTAGAGAAGACAGGCAAATATGACAGTTGCGCCCGCTGCAGATAAGCATTAAAAACAGTAATTAAAAGAAATTAATAAAACATAACATCATTCTGCAGCTTCTCTCACTTGAATCCAAATGTTGCAAGAAAATACGAGTGACCTGTTGGTGAAGAGGTCACTGGAAGGCTGTGTCTGAATCAGTGGCGTAGCTATAGGGGATCACGGGGGCGATCCGGGGCCCCTGATTTGGCTGATGGGGATCCCCAACCCCCTCCAGATGAAGCGTTTCTCCTTCAGTTACCTGCCCTGCTTCCCTCTTGTTGCGTGCATGTTCGGTTTTTATTGAGGGGGGGGGGGGATGCAGGGGATGCAATGTAAGAACAGCATAGTTGGAGAAACAGTTCAGCTGGCGGGGATGGTGACCCCCATCAGTCAAGGTATGTGATGTTGCGGCAGTGGGGAGGGGGGGGCGGCGGTAGGGAGGTGGGCCAAAATGTGCCCCCACACTTTGGGCTCTGGACCCCCCCCCCCCCCCCCCCCACACACACACACACACACTTTGAGATCTGGCTATGCTCCTGGTCTGAATTATGTCATACAACCCCTCTGAACCCTTCAAAAGATGAGTCTTACCACACCGATCCATGCCATGATAATGTCACAACTAGACTACTACTACAATGCCCTATAGAGTGGTCAAACCAAAGTGAGTTTGCACCAGCTCCAACTAATTCAGAATGCTGCAGCATGACTGATAGAAAGTTGCAGGCGGTCTGAGCACATCACACCCTTCCTGCAGAAACTACACTGGCTACAAAGTATCTTACAGGGCTAAACTTAAAACTCTATGTTTGATTTTCAAGGTCCTCAGACAAAATGGACCAGAGTACTTGAAGGATAAGTTAGTCCTCTACACACCTTCGAGACCTTTAAGGTCCTCTCAAGGAGCATCACTATCTGTACCCTCATGAAAAGAAATTCCATGATGTGATACCCGCCAGCAGGCCTTCCCAGGAGTTGCCCCCTTACTCTGGAACTTACTCCCAGAGAGGCTACATCTATCTCAAGACTGCCTCTACTTATAGTAACATAGTAGATGACGGCAGAAAAAGACCTGCACGGTCCATCCAGTCTGCCCAACAAGAGAACTCATATTTGCTGCTTTTTGTGTATACCCTACTTTGATTTGTACCTGTGCTCTTCAGGGCACAGACCGTATAAGTCTGCCCAGCACTACCCCCGCCTCTCAACCACCAGCCCCTCCTCCCAACCACCGGCTCTGGCACAGACCGTACAAGTCTGTCCAGCACTATCCCCGCCTCCCAACCACCAGTCCCGCTTCCCACCACCGGCTCTGGCACAGACCGCATAAGTCTGCCCAGCCCTATCCCCGCCTCCCGATCTTGACTAAGCTCCTGAGGATCCATTCCTTCGGCACAGGATTCCTTTATGCTTATCCCACGCATGTTTGAATTCCGTTACCGTTTTCATTTCCACCACCTCCCGCGGGAGGGCATTCCAAGCATCCACTACTCTCTCCGTGAAAAAATACTTCCTGACATTTTTCTTGAGTCTGCCCCCCTTCAATCTCATTTCATGTCCTCTCGTTCTACCACCTTCCCATCTCCGGAAAAGGTTCGTTTGCGGATTAATACCTTTCAAATATTTGAACGTATCATATCACCCCTGTTTCTCCTTTCCTCCAGAATATACATGTTTAGTTCAGCAAGTCTTACATGTTTAGTTCAGAAAGCAAGTGAAAGCCTGGCTCTTCTCCCAAGCCTTTAATACATATGACGACTATCTACTTACTCCACATCTGGACTAGGTTGCTGCACACCGTGTAACATAGACCTGTTATTCTGTACATAGAGCTTGCCTTGAGTTTAGCCACCCATCTATTTATCCCAATTGACTCTGTACTACCCTTCTATCCCCATCCATATATCTGCACTTGGCCCCTGGCTACATAGTAAGATTTCTCATTGAATTGTAGGAAAAGCATTAGCATATCTATGTTATTCAAATGTTCTAATGTGTGCTTATTAGGTGTTCCATTGTTAGTACAATGACATTATGTTATATCTGTGTTATTTGAATATTTTTCCATGTATCACAGTTCTAGTATATGATTGTTCTACAGTGTTGTTAAACGTGTTGTTAAATGAGATTGAAGGGGGGCAGACTCAGGAAAAATGTCAGGAAGTACTTTTTCACGGAGAGAGTGGTGGATACTTGGAATGACCTCCCGCGGGAGGTGGTGGAGATGAAAACGGTAACGGAATTCAAACATGCGTGGGATAAACATAAAGGAATCCTGTTCAGAATTGGGAGCTTAGCCGAGTTTAGGTGGCAGAGCCGGTGGTGGGAGGCGGGGCTAGTGGTTGGGAGGCGGGGATAGTGCTGGGCAGACTTATACGGTCTGTGCCAGAGCTGGTGGTGGGAGGCGGGGCTGGTGGTTGGGAGGCGGGGATAGTGCTGGGTAGACTTATACGGTCTGTGCCAGAGCTGGTGGTGGGAGGTGGGACTGGTAGTTGGGAGGCGAGGATAGTGCTGGGCAGACTTATACAGTCTGTGCCAGAGCTGGTGGTGGGAGGCGGGGCTGGTGGTTGGGAGGCGGAGATAGTGCTGGGCAGACTTATACGGTCTGTGCCCTGAAGAGGAGAGGTACAAATAAAAAGTAGCACATATGAATTTATCTTGTTGGGCAGACTGGATGGACTGTGCAGGTCTTTTTCTGCCGTCATCTACTATGTTACTATGTTACTATGTGTATAGCTCCGATACTTTCATATTAGTCCTATTACTAGATTTCAATTTGCCTTTCCTAAGTTGACCTCAGTGATTGCATTTATGCTTTTATTTGGTCGTTTTACTATTGTTCTGCTGTTAACAAAATTGTAAGTTTTATGTTAAATTGTACCTGCTGTACACCACCATAGGTGAATCTGTCCATAAAGGTGGTTAATAAATCCCAATAAATAAATAAAAATATTGGAGATCCACTGACTATTCTGTTTCTATGACTTAACTAGATCAGCCCATGACCAGCACAATGCATTTTATAGGTTCTCAGATAAAATATATCTCAATAAATTAAGCAGAAAAATAAGCAAGATGTGTACAGGAAGAGGAGGCGCTGGCTGCAGCACAGACGAGAGAACTGGCTTTCTCCGAGTCTCCTTTTCACACACTTTCTTCTCTGTGAATACAGACTCTGCAAACACGTCTGTGGGAGAAGGTCAAAAGGTTGCAAAAACGCCACTCTGCAGCGCCCTAGTTAAAATGCCAGCCTGGTATTTGTTTGTGATTTCAGACAGATGCCAATTAAAAAGGAACAATGCCACGGCGCTGACTGACACCTGCTATAAAACAAGAAAGCTTTGTTGAATGTTTCATGCAAAGGCGACCTTTTATTTCCTTAAATTTTATTTAAGATTTTTTTTTTTTCGCTTTAACAAAAGAGGACAGCTTCATTCAAGGTAAGTCAGGTGGCGGCATTAACCCCTTGTGGGGTGCTAGTCACACAGACAAACGTGAAATTTGCCTTCTCATGGTAGACGTGTTTTGTCTCTGGCCGCAGTCTGTAATGGGAAGATAAGGCACCGGCGGATAACCCTGGAATATATATTCACAATAGGCAAGGAGATAATTTGATTTGCAATATATTTTACGGTGTGATTTATTAGAAACTAGCTTAAAGATTGCATAGAATATTTTGACACTTGTGTCTGTTAGAGTAATTTAAATTGGGAGGTAGAGGGGGTGGGGGGAGTAAACCACAGATTGCACTGAATGTGTGAAAGAAGCCAGAAAAGAGATCAAAAGGTTTATTTTCGAACGAGAAGGGCGCCCATCTTTCAACACAAATCGGGAGATGGGCATCCTCATCTCAGGGTCGCCCAAATCGGCATAATCGAAAGCCGATTTTGGGCATCCCCAACTGCTTCCCGTCACGGGGACGACCGAAGTTCCTGGGAGCATGTCGGAGGTGTAGCGAAGGTGGGAGATGGGCGCCCTCGAGCGATAATGGAAAAAAGAAGGGCATCCCTGACAAGCACTTGGCCAACTTTACTTGGTCCATTTTTTTCTTACGACCAAGCCTCAAAAAGGTGCCCAAACTGACCAGATGACCTCCCAACTCCCCCAGTGGTGACTAACTCCCTCCCACCCTGAAAAAACAACATTAAAAACTTTTTTTTGCCAGCCTCAAATATCATACTCAGGTCCATCACAGCAGTATGCAGATCCCTGGGGGTGGGGGGGGGGGGGGGGGGGAGGGAGGTGTGTGTGTGTGTGTATCAGCGGAGGCATAGCGAAGGTGTGGACTTCCTTCTTTCAAACATTTTGGACGTCCTGAACTGCCCCCCCACAGGGACGGCCAAATTTCAAGGGAGTGGAGTGGAGGAGTGGCCTAGTGGTTAGAGCACTGGTCTTGCAACCCAAAATCCAAATAAATAAATAAAGGGGGTGTCGGAGGCATAGCAAAGGCATGGACGTCCTTCTCATAGAAGCATCCACATTTTGGACGTCCTCAACTGCCCGTCGCAGGGACGGAGGCATAGCGAAGGCGCCTAACACTTGGACGTCCTTCACCCATACTAAAAAAAAAAGACGTCCCTGACAAGCACTTGGACGTTTTCACCTGGACTTTTTTTTAAGGTTGTAGATGGCTATTATACACGCAGCTTGTCTGTGTGTATGAAGGCATCTTTGGCATGCGCAGAGCAGCCACGCATAATGCTCGACTGCTCTGCACTGGCTTCCCCTCCTTAGGAAGGAAATCGTGGGCAAATGAGCTAACAGCGAGCAGTTCATTTGCATGCGATTTCCTTCATGCATGCCCATTCCTTTCCGAATCGCTAAGGGATCGGTAAGGGAAGGGCTTTTTCCATTCAGTTAGTGCATCAGTTAGTCCACTGCAGTGCCCCCTAGGGTGCCCGGTTGGTGTCCTGGCATGTCAGGGGGACCAGTGCACTACAAATTGCTGGCTCCTCCCATGACCAAACGAGTTGGATTTGGTCATTTTTGAGATGGGCGTTCTCGGTTTCCATTATCGCCGAAAACTGGGGATGACCATCTCTAAGGTCGACCATCTCAACATTTATGTTGAGCATCTCTAAGGTCGGCCTAAATGTTGAGATTTGGGCATCCTCGACCGTATTATCGAAACGAAAGATGGCCACCCATCTTGTTTCGATAATACGGGTTTTCCCACCCCTTCGCGGGGACGTCCTGCGAGGATGCCCTCAGGAAAACTTGGGCGCCCCCGTTCGATTATGCCCCTCCACGTGATCTTCTCTGCTCACATCCACATTTCAATTCTTACCGTGATCATCACATTCCTTCTTATTCTACCTTTCCTCTCCTCTTGTCTTCACCCCCCCCCCCCCCCACAACAGTTAGGTTGTCTTGAAAACACCACATGTTTAAAAAAAAAATCTGTAAACATATTACATAGGCAGATAGGATAACTCTCACGGAAGGTTCTACCAAATGAGACTACCGCCAGGCCAGCACACCCCCTGGTGGTAATTTCAGATTTGGCGCGCGCCCATAATGCCTGGATGAATTATTAATTTCCTGTTAAAGAATGAAGTATGCCCAACACTTTCAGATTTTCAGCCAGAGAAGAAACCAATTTGTCTAGGATTGTTGATAAATGTTTACGTGTATTACCAATTCTTTCAACGAGTCCAATTTCTGGAAAATGGCTCTTAAATTATTTAAAGCTAAACACACAACACACTAAGGGGCCCTTTTACTAAAGCTTACTGGGCACTAAAGGAATTAGTGTATTCTAAATGCTAAGAACTGAGTTCGATTCCCACTTCAGGCACAGGCAGCTCCTTGTGACTCTGGGCAAGTCACTTAACCCTCCATTGCCCCATGTAAGCCGCATTGAGCCTGCCATGAGTGGGAAAGCGCAGGGTACAAATGTAACAAAAATAAAATAGATACTATTGGAGATTCTACATGGAATGTTGCTACTATTGGAGATTCTACATGGAATGTTGCTATTCCACTATTCCAAATGGAGGACGGGACCGTATTACAGCTCTAACCAGGAGAGAACAGTGGTGGATACATAGGTTACAAACTATAAACCCACATGGACTTAATGAAACTGTGGAATGGAATTCTATGATCTAATTTTATTTTATTTTATTTTTCTTAGATCATTACTGGTGCTTTTTTAAGTTCCCTATATATTCACAATTCAATTTTTGGCAACGCAGTATTGGTAGTGTGCAGTTGGACTCGACGTTATATATATATATATATATTTCTTTCTAAGGTTTTTGTAACTGGCACTGATTGGATTTAATTCATCAGCGCAAGATTTTTGTTTTCACAGAGACGTCACTATGAAGCGACAGCGATTGGCAGCCTTTAAATAGCGCCCATGAAGAACAATCGAGTGCAGCACAAGCATTCAGTACCGATGTCTGGGTTTATAGACTGTTGTGAATTTAATGTGGGCAACTTTAACCCGAGTCCCTGACAAAAGCATTGAAACCCGCGGCGTCGGGCGCAATTAAGGGGAAGCCTAAGTGGACTCCAACAGTGAGAGACACGGACATGAACTTAAGAAAAGATAAGTTTTTCACTTAGAGCACTTGTAGTTTGAGCACTTTTTCAGTGTGTTTGCAATAGCACTACAAAATTAATTATCAAGGGATGGCCCAATGAAGAGATGCTATGCCACGAGGCAAGAACTTATGATGTCGCCTTAAAGTGGTATCTTCTGAGGGTTCCCAAACCTATACATACATACGTACAGGAATATATTATATTGTGTTTTTGTTTTATAGTAGTATGGGTGTGAAAAAATCTCATAGGTAGGCTGTTTGCAGACAAGTAGTTCTTATCTTTGGATTTGTGAAGTGTGTAGTTTCGTTTACCAAAGATTTTTTCAGTAGGGAGATTCTAAGTGGTTTCAGCTATTCCACTAGCAACATTCCATGTAGAAGGCTGCGCAGGCTTCTGTTTCTGTGAGTCTGACGTCAGACTCACAGAAGCCTGCGCGGCCACATTGGTGTGACTCTGGGCAAGTCACTTAACCCTCCATTGCCCCATGTAAGCCGCATTGAGCCTGCCATGAGTGGGAAAGCGCGGGGTAGAAATGTAACAAAAATAAAATAGATACTATTGGAGATTCTACATGGAATGTTGCTATTCCACTAGCAACATTCCATGTAGAAGGCTGCGCAGGCTTCTGTTTCTGTGAGTCTGACCTCCTGCACATACGTGCAGGACGTCAGACTCACAGAAGCAGAAGCCTGCGCGGCCACATTGGTGTGACTCTGGGCAAGTCACTTAACCCTCCATTGCCCCATGTAAGCCGCATTGAGCCTGCCATGAGTGGGAATGTGCGGGGTACAAATTTAACAAATAAAAATAAGAAGCCCATGACATACCTATGGGCTTCTTAGCAGTTAGTGAGTAATAATACCATCAGCAACACTAATGAGGTGTGCCACTGCTGGGTGGGCCTGAGCTCAAAGTGAGTGGGCCCACTCCTGGCCACTGATGTAGTCATCTTTTTCCTTGACATCTAGAGCAGGGACCTAAGGTTCTGGTGGACCCTTGGTTGAGGTTCTCCACTTACTGCTCCTCTGCATTCTCCTTGTTGGACACCTTCTAAGAGAGGAATACCAGGCTCCTCCCTTGAACTTAAGCCTTTGTACTTCCCTAAGATGTTATTGGGGCCATTTTTGGGGGGTGGGGTGGGGACAGGCCTTCTACTATTCAGGTTAAGTTGGCGCGTTCTCTGGAGCAGGGACCCAGAGGGCCAGATATTCAAAGCTGTTTATACGGGCAGAGGTAGCACTGGCAACACAAGTGACTTTAAAAATCAGCAACTATTATATGGATAAACACTGCTGCATAAATCATATGCATTAGCATCAATCAGTTATGTAAAGGGGGTGGAATCAGGGACAGTTCCAGGGGTAGGACAAAATGTATCTGGAAGGTGGCAATATTCAGCCACTCTCTGGATAACTTATGTGACAATGAATGTTCTTTCTGCAAGTGCATGGAGAAGTTATATCTGCAGCCACATTCAGTAAATGGCACCCATAGTTAGGTGCCAAAAATATCCATGCTAAACTAGTATTTTGCAAAGGACGAGTGCCCTTAGCAGAATATTAGATAGCACAGATCTCAAGACTAACTTTGGGGCTGGACTTATACCTGGTGTAATGTGAGTGCCCAACTTAGGCGTGGATATGACATTATTCTTTACCATCACACCTAAATTCTGTGAATACCCTGATCCGCCCACGCCTCTCCCATGGCCACAGCCCACCCATGGCCACACCCCTTTTCAGTTGCACACCGTAAAATTTAGGCATGCATATTACAGAATAGGGCGCAGGACTGATCCATGCATAACTCCAAATGAGTGGTTAATTAGTTTCGATGTGGATCTCAGATCTGCACCCAAATCTGGGCGACCTTTATAGAGTCTGGGGGTTTGCATCCTGCTACATATGCAAGAGCCCAGCATCGTGAAAGGGTGAAGGCAGAGTCAGCATTTAAGATCCACTGAGGCAAAAGGTACCAAAAGTGGGGTATGTGACATTTATACCACAAGATAGCGGGATATCGACTGCATAATCCTGCAAAATTTCAGCCTTAGGAATGGACTAATTATATCTTTAAAAAATGAGAAATGTTTTATCAATAAAAAAGTAATTAACCCCAGAAATCACATACCCCACTTTCGGTACCTGCAGTTTTTAGGCTATGGAACATGAAATACACGAAAGTTGTGAAAAAAAATTGCATAGTCCCTTTCTACTGACCCTTTAGTACACAACACTTTCAAAAATGAAAGCTGCCCCTTCAAACTTTTATAGCCTTTATCTATGTTATTTGTTACCCCCACTTTTGATACCTTTTCGCTCAGCGGGTCAAATTTATACATTTCGGACTACATTCTATAAATGGTGCCTAAAAAATTGGTGTTGAAAAGAACAGCATTTAGCGCTAATCTATAAACAGCCCTTAAAGATAGGCGCCATTTATAGAACAGTTCTTAGTGCCAGGAACTGCGACATTTGGGCACAATCAATTATACC
Organism: Microcaecilia unicolor; assembly: GCF_901765095.1. NCBI lineage: Eukaryota > Metazoa > Chordata > Amphibia > Gymnophiona > Siphonopidae > Microcaecilia > Microcaecilia unicolor. The sequence goes on from NC_044034.1 coordinate 30,756,926, forward strand.
AATGAAACCTTGGTGCAAATCCCTGCACTTAAATTAGGCGTGGATCCCCTTTATTCTATAACAATGCTCATAAATTAAAGGAATGCCCCTGATCCACCCATGACTGCGCCCCTTTTTGGACCCATGAGTAAAAGTTATCCCGCACCTAAATTTATGCATGTAGATTTTAATTAAATCCAATTAGCACCAATAATTGCTTGTTAAAACCTCAATTATCAAGTGTGGGAGGATGGGGATCTTCTCACTTTCGAGGAAGTGCAGGAGGAATATGGGATTCCTGCCTCCAATGCCTTTCAATTTCGTCAATTAAGAAATTTTATTTTGCGACGTACAAAAGAAGAGCTAAGCTTGGAGGAAACACAATTGGAGCGGGCATTGGCTGGAGGAGGAGGAAGAGGAGGCGGGATATCTAGGTTATATAAAGCACTCCTACTACAGTCACAGCCCATCCTGCACTATACACGAAAATGGGAAAAAATACTGGGGGTATCATATGAATACCATATGTGGGAAAGGGTGTTTACATCTTTATTTAAAGTATCAGTCTCTAATGCTTTAGTAGAAAATGGCTATAAAATACTATATTGTTGGTATTACACACCACAGAGACTAGCCAAGATGTTTAAGGGGGGGGGGGGGGGTCTGCTCTCTGCTGGCATCAATGTGGTATGGAGGGAGACATGGTCCATATCTGCTGGGCTTGCCCACAGGCTCAACAGTATTGGACGAGGGTTCTGAAACTGATTGCTAGTATAACAAAAATTGCTTTTCCCATGAAAATGGACCATTGCTTGCTACACATGAGACTTCAGGGCAGCAAAATGTACGCGCATCAATTGGCCACTCAGATATTGGTGGCCAGCAAATTAGCGCTGGCGACGGCATGGAAGCAACAGACTCTACCGGGACTAAAGACGATTCTGCGGAAATTGGACAATATTCAGCTGATGTCTAAGCTGACTGCTATGCGACTGGGTCGCCTGCTACCCTATCATCGAGTTTGGGATCCATACACGGAGTGGTTGGCACAGCTGGACTCTACCGTGGCACCTCAATAGGAGGGAGGGAGGGGTGGGGGGATGGTGGGAAAAGGGGATATAAACAGTTGGTTAAAGCTATGTTGACGATGTTACACTATTAACCTGGAAAGTACCCGACTGAATACTTGCAGTTACATTTGTATGTTTGATCTTTATTTAATAAAAACTTCTTTAAAAAAAAAAAACCTCAATTATCAGTGCTAATTGGCTTGATGTTCAATTAAATTGCGTGGACAAATTGGGCACACAATTTTTAGCGACTTTTACAGAATTTGGGGGATTAACGGAAATATTCAGCTAGTCAAGCATTCATTGTCTGTCTTGTCCGATGGTGTCCACTTTCTAGTCAGCTGTTTCTGACGAAGATTGTGGAAGAGGGACTGATTGCAGCACTCGTTGTCTTGGGGTTGGAGTGGACGGCTGCCACTATTCAATCACAGCGAGTCACAACCTTCTCAACCGTCGGAGTTTAGCACAGGCAGCCAAAAGAGATTCAACCTACTCCAAGGCTTCAACGTATCACCTGAAGTCCTTCCTACCAACATATTTACGGACCATTTTTAGACTCTTTTCACCTTTCCTTGTTATCTATTTTCTCTGTTTCTTCGATTCTATCTAATTTAATTCTAATTTATTTGTAACTGTGTCACCTCTGATCTGGCACTAGCCTATCAGTGCATTGTAAGCCACTTTGAGCCTGCAAAACTGTGGGAAAAACGTGGGGTATAAATGTACAAAAATAAATAAATGAATACACGTTTTACATGTTTTAATATAATTTATATGTTTTGAATTATTGTATGATAATTTGAATCATTGTTTATACTTTATATGATGTCTGATATATCTGGTTGGGCTCAATTTGTATGTTCTTATTTTGTAGTGTTTTTTTCTTTTACCCCTGACGCAGCCTGAGGGCGAAACGTGGCTCCACCAGGTAATTGTTTTAATAAACCACTTCTCTTTTTTACCCACTTGTTTCTATGCTTAGCAGGTCTGAACAGATATTGCCACTGATTATATATGTCAAGTGCCCATGTTGGCATTTAACATTAAACTCTGGCTTCACCTGCTGAATGTCGCACCCTTTTCAAAGGACATCACATGATGTGATACCTGCAAGCGAGCCTTCTCCAGAGTAGCCCCCATGCTCTGGCACGCACTCGCCAAAAGGCTTCACTTAACTCAAGACTATCTCTACTTCAGGAAGCAGGAGAAAAGCTTGGCTCTTCAACCAGGCCTTTAACGGAAGAAGTAAATGACACCGGCTGCACATATTATAGCAGGACATGTTTATCCACTCCTACCCTAGCTAAGATAATGTTCAAGCACCTTTCTGACCTCATTTGCAACTTTCTTTAAACTAGTCCCTTATTTTTTGACTCCTGTTACTCTATTTTATCTATCTGCTAGTAAAAAAGGCCCGTTTCTGACACAAATGAAACGGGCGCTAGCAAGGTTTTCCTCGGAGTGTGTATGTTTGAGAGAGTGTGTGTGAGAGTGACTGTGTGAGAGAGAGAGTGAATGTGCGATTGTGTGTGTGTGACAGAGAGAGAGTGATACTGGGTGCGAATGTGTCTGTGAGAGAGAGAGTGTGTGTGAGCATGAGAGTGTGTGCCAGGGCCCCCCCTCCCTCCCAGTTCCAGGGTCCCCCCTCCCTCCCGCCCTCTGAGTTCCAGGGTTGTCCCCCCCTCTCTCCCTCCCTCTGAGTTCCAAGGTTGTTGTCCCCCTCCCTCCCTCCGAGTTCCAGGGTCGTCCCTCCCTCCCTCCCTGCCTCCGAGTTCCACGGTCGTCCCCTCCCTGCCTCCCTCCGAGTTTCAGGGTCCCCTCCCTCCCCTGCATTATGCTCTCTCCCTTGCATTCATCCATATGCAGGCAACGTCCTCTGTGCCCTGCCCCCTCCATCCATCCATGTGCAGCATCTCTCCCCTGCCCCCTCCACCTCCCTCCGAGTTCCAGGCCCCCCTCCCTCCCATTTCCAGGGTCCCCCCTCCCTCTGTCCCTCCATCCCTCCCTCCTAGTTCCAGGGTCCCATGGAACTGGGAGGGCGGGGGACGGAGAACATTGGAGGAGTGACGTCAGCAGGTGGTTACAATCCCAGTGAGACACATTGGAATGTTGGAGGAGCAAATTATTATATTAGATACGTTCCATCTTTGCTTACACCCTATGCTGTCTATTAAAATGTTATATTGCGTATTGTGTCGATGTTGTAATGTAGCATACTATGCTATATTTTGTATTGTTTGAATAGTTTTACTGCTGTAATTGTCTATTGCTTATGTTTGACGTATTCTTACTGTACACTGCCTTGAGTGAATTCCTTCAAAAAGGTGGTAAATAAATTCAATAAATACGTAAATAAAACATGACTAAATACCGTTAATCCATTGAGCAAGTGATTGAATTTACAACAACACTTTGCAACAGGTTTTTTTTTTTAACTCCTTTGAGCTTGAAGTCCACATAGGGCGTTTCCAGACGTGAAAGGGGAATCTTCACGTTGGGTTCCATCCTAAAACCCATTCCTCACCCTCCTCTGTCTCTGGCAACTCACATTAATAAATAGAGGCTTCTCTTACAATTTACTGCCAGCTCCTTTACAAGGAGCACTTATACTGCTGGGTGACAGAAAAATGAAAAATTTTAGAAATTAAGCTTGCTGGGGGAAAAAAAATTACTTGCAGGCAGAAATCTGAAAGTATAGGCTATAAATTACACGCTATCAGCAACCTAATTTTTACATCTGAAATGCCTGAGAGGCTGGCCGAGGGCTCCCCTTCGCTATTATCGTGTCCACAGGCATTCTATCGCATTACCTTCCTACGAGGAAAACGCAGCACTTCACCAGCTAACAATGGGTTTATTGGTTCTAGAAGTATTATTTCTGTGACATATCAAGGATATATGTATTGCCCAGCTTGTAGATTTCATTTATAAGTATCCAGGGATTCCCACAGAAGACCCATACGAGTATAAAACGGCTGGGATATTTGTTTCAACGCTGCGCACTGCATTAATTCTGTATCCGATAAATAGTCGAAGCAATGAATTCTAAATATAGCAGCTTAGTTTCTCCAGTACTCTAGTTCTGTCTTCACGCATTCCTTGTGGGGTCCTTTTACTAAGGTGTACTGAAAAATGGTCTGCGGTAGTGTAGGCGCAGGTTTTGGGCGCGCACAGAAGCATTTTTCAGCCTGCCTGTAAAAAAAAAATGCCTTTTTCTTTTTGCCGAAGATGGACGCGCTGCGAAATCAAAATTGGTGCGCGTCCATTTTGAGTCTGAGACCTTACCGCCAGCCATTGGCTTAGCGGTAAGGTCTCACGCGTTAACTAGGCGGTAATGACCTACGCACGTCAAATGCCCTTGACACCTGTAGCCGACACGCGTCAGAAAAGAAAAATTATTTTTCGGACGTGCGTAGCAGATGCGCGCCAAAAATAAAATGATCACAAGAGCCACGCGGTAGCCAGGCGGTAACTCCAAATTGGCGCACATTGGGCGTGAGTAGACGCTTATGCAGCATAGTAAAAGGACCCCCTATATTTCCTCTCTGCATTTTTGTAAATTTTTTTTTTTTGGGGGGGGGGAGGGGAGAGAAGTAAATGTGTTTTCCTTCCCCTTTCTCCTTCTTTTCTTCCCCTTACTGCTCTTGAGGACGGAGATTTGGCTCGCTGACTGAAGGCTGGAAGAAAAATCTCTTTTGGGACATTACTCTTCAGAGCCTCTTTTGTACTCTAACAGCTGCAATCATCCTTTCTTATCCCTGTCCAGTTTCCAGCTTATCCTCGCTGCAATGCCTGTGAACCTTGCTGACCCCAGTATACAGCAGACTCAAATGCTGTTCTACTGAGCAGGCACTGAATCCAGGAGACAGTAGACTCAGCATCGTTTTATCCCTATCATTATTAAAAGGCACATATGACCTGGTGCAGCAAATGGTTTTCTCAAAGCCTCTGTTAGGCGCTTCCAAGAAGACTGGGGCAATTTATAAGGAGCACTGCTACAGCTGTATTAGAGAACAGTGAAAACTGGGGGTAACCAGCAAGGAGTGCCTATTGGGTTTTTTTAAAATGTGGATTTAGCTCACTTTTTTTCCGCAGTAGCTCGAGGTGGTGTTACATTCAGGTACTGCAGATATTTCCCTATCCCTGGATGGCTTAAAATCTGAGGGGCTGTTTTACTAAGCTGTACTAAAAGGTGGCCTGCGCTATGACTAGCGTGTGGGTTTCCCCGTGCGTGGAGGCCACTTTTAGCAAGGCTGTAAAATGGCCAAGTTTCCATTTTTTCCTGTTAATGGCCAGGTGCTAATTTCCCAATTAGTTTGTAGCCATTAGCACGCGAGTCCTTAGTGACACCTGTTTAGCAGCCGGAAAGGGCTCATGCGCTAACCATATGCTAACTGGTTGGAGTGCAACAATGTAACTGTGCCAACTGATTAGCGCTGGGCACGCCTACTCTCTACCCCCAAAGACATCCCCCCAGTGCACGGGGAAGCATGTGCAAAGGCCAGAACTACCACAGGACATTTATTTATTTATTGGTTACATTTGTACCCCACATTTTCCCACCTCTTTGTAGGTTCAATGTGGCTTACATAGTGCCGGAGAGCAGTTGTAGACTCCGGTGTATACAAATACAAGGTGGAAGTTGTGATAGGGTAAGGTTCATGTCGTAGGACCACATAGAGGACGGGAGAGTTCGGTGATGGCCATTACGAACTTGAGTGTTGTTGTGTCGTAGAGATCAGGCATTTACGTTGGGTCTGTAGTGTATGCCTTTTTATAGAGGTGAGTGTCTTTCTGAGCATGCCCCAAGATAGTACATTTTGGCACACGGGAAGCACACATTAATGCTTACTGCCGCTTAGTAAAAGGACCCTTAAGTTTGTACTTGAGGCAAAGGACGTGCAGGACGTCAGACTCACAGAAACAGAAGCCTGCGCGGCCGCATTGCTGATCTGCAAGGGCAGGCTTCTACATGGAATGTTGCTAGTGGAGGAGTAGCCTAGTGGTTAGTGCAGTGGAACATCGAACGTTGCTATTTGAGATTCCGTTGCTACTATTTGAGATTCTACGTGGAATGTTGCTATTATTGGTGATTCTACATGGACTGTTGCTGAGTGGAGGAGTGGCCTAGTGGTTAGAGCACCAGTCTTGCAATCAGGGCAGTACCTAGGGTCTCTGGCACCCCCCTGCAGACCATCAGTTGGCGCCCCCCTGTAGACCATCAGTTGGCGCACGCGCCCCCCCCCCGTGCTTTAAATTTACCTCTCTCCTCCTCCGACGTCTGCGCAGTGTCAGTGAAAGCGCTGCCTGTCTGACGTCTCTTCACCAGCCTTCCCTTCGCTCGTTCGTTCCCTCTGTGTCCCGCCTTCTTCTGATGTCACTTCCTTGAGGGCGGGACACAGAGGGAACGAACGAGCGAGGGGAAGGCTGGTGGAGAGACGTCAGACAGGCAGCGCTTTCACTGACGCTGCGTAGACGTCAGAGGTGGAGCGAGGTAAATATAAAAGCACCGGGGAATTGGGGATGGAACAGAGGAGTAAGGTTTTTTTTTTTTAATACAACTTGACGGTGCAGCGCCCTTGAAGGCAGGCGCCCCCCTGCGGCGCTTACTGTGTTGGCACGGCCCTGCTTGCAATCCAGAGGTGGCCAGCTCAAATCCCAGCACTGCTCCTTGTGATCTTGGGTAAGTCACTTAACTCTCCATTGCCTCAGGTACAAACTTAAGATTGTGAGCCCTCCTAGGACAGAGAAATACCTAGTGTACCTGAATGTAACTCACCTTGAGCTACTACTGAAAAAGGTGTGAACAAAATCTAAATAAAAAAATCTTTAAAACAGTTAACATTTTTAACTGGGCTGTAGAGCTGGATTGTTAATGCCTAGTATCCTCTTAGTAGCCAGTAGGTCTCCCTTGGTGGGTAGAAGAACATGCAAACATAAAATTAGCTATACTGGGTCAGACCAATGGTCCATCTAGCCCAGTATCCTGCTTTCAATTCAGATCACAAGAACCTGACAGAATCCCAAATACTAGCAAGATTCATGCTACTGATCCCAGGGACAAGCAGTGGCTTTCCTTATGTCTATTTCAATAGCAGTATATGGACTTTTCCTCCAGGAACTTGTCCAAACCTTTTTTCAACCCTCATACACTAATCACTGATACCACATCCTCTGGCAATGAGTTTCAAAGCTTAACTATTTCTTTGTGTGAAAAAAATATTCCCTCCTGTTCGTTTTAAAAGTAGTACCATGTGATTCACTATTGCTTAAGTGCTAATAATGCTGGAGCATGTCAAGATGGCGGATTGACTGGAGGTTGCCTCTCTAGCTCCTAAACTTTTCCGTGGTGCAACGTTTGCTTCTTGCTACTGTTTTCTTTTTTTTGCCTCAAATGCCGCACACTAAGCGGAAAGGAGCGGTCAAGAGCCTACCAGCAGCGGCTCCGGAGGCCGCTCTGTGTCAGACGACGCTCGACAGGTACGCCACCAGCACTCCACGATTCGCCGGCTCGAGTTTTCCCGCGGTGAGAGACGTAGGTGGAACGCCGTTCTCACAGGGAAGCACAACAACATTGTCCTCGCCGGAATTAAATCCCCCGCCTTGCCCAGCCGGTCTCAGAAGTGAGCTGGAAGGCCCGGAAGTGTCCGAAGTTGGCATGAGGGGATCTCTTTCTGCCGGAGCTCACACTGAAACGTTGGGGAAAATTATTAACATCGAGCAGCAAGCTCACGAGGCGATAACCTTAGAAACTATCTGGGCTGCAATACAAACACTCACAACAACAGTTGCACCAATCGTGAGTAAATTAGACTCATTGACTACCGCTTTTGAAACTTTTAAGAAAGATTCAGAAAAGGAGAATATAGCCGTCCAAACGGATATCTCTAACCTAAAAGTAAAAACAGATATGCTTATCAAGGACAAATTAATGATACACCGAAAGATCGAACAATTCGAAAATTATAATAGGCGTTTAAATCTACGCCTTTTGAACTTTCCAAGCGCCTTAGAATTAACAGAGGCTGCAATGTTTAAAAGATATTTGATTGAAGTGCTTCAATATTCCCCAGACCTGATTCCTCCTTTTAACAAAGTATATTATCTTCCCGACTTAAAGCGTGGAGAAAAATTGAAAGAACCAGATGGTTTACAAAATTTGACTGATTTTCTTGAACAGACTGATACTATTGCCCTGGAAAGGAAAACTTTATTAGTTTCGATGGTGTTTGAATAAGATTTGAACTCTTTAATGAAAATATTTTTCAGAAACTCAACAAAATTGTTTTTTGGTGACAGAATTTGGATCTACCCTGATGTGGTGAGAACCACTCAGGATAGACGTAAAACCTTTTTATCACTTAGGGAAGAGACACGAAGTTTGGGGGCTAAATTTCTTCTTTCTTATCCCTGTAAATGCTTAGTAAATTACCTTGACAAGAAATACATAAGTACATAAGTACATAAGTAGTGCCATACTGGGAAAGACCAAAGGTCCATCTAGCCCAGCATCCTGTCACCGACAGTGGCCAATCCAGGTCAAGGGCACCTGGCACGCTCCCCAAACGTAAAAACATTCCAGACAAGTTATACCTAAAAATGCGGAATTTTTCCAAGTCCATTTAATAGCGGTCTATGGACTTGTCCTTTAGGAATCTATCTAACCCCTTTTTAAACTCCGTCAAGCTAACCGCCCGTACCACGTTCTCCGGCAACGAATTCCAGAGTCTAATTACACGTTGGGTGAAGAAAACTTTTCTCCGATTCGTTTTAAATTTACCACACTGTAGCTTCAACTCATGCCCTCTAGTCCTAGTATTTTTGGATAGCGTGAACAGTCGCTTCACATCCACCCGATCCATTCCACTCATTATTTTATACACTTCTATCATATCTCCCCTCAGCCGTCTCTTCTCCAAGCTGAAAAGCCCTAGCCTTCTCAGCCTCTCTTCATAGGAAAGTCGTCCCATCCCCACTATCATTTTCGTCGCCCTTCGCTGTACCTTTTCCAATTCTACTATATCTTTTTTGAGATACGGAGACCAGTACTGAACACAATACTCCAGGTGCGGTCGCACCATGGAGCGATACAACGGCATTATAACATCCGCACACCTGGACTCCATACCCTTCCTAATAACACCCAACATTCTATTCGCTTTCCTAGCCGCAGCAGCACACTGAGCAGAAGGTTTCAGCGTATCATCGACGACGACACCCAGATCCCTTTCTTGATCCGTAACTCCTAACGCGGAACCTTGCAAGACGTAGCTATAATTCGGGTTCCTCTTACCCACATGCATCACTTTGCACTTGTCAACATTGAACTTCATCTGCCACTTGCACGTTTTCTTTGAACCAGTGCAACTGAAAGAATTTTTGCAAATGAAAAAAGTTGCCAGTTAGTATTCTGAGAAGTAAAAACGTGGATTTATTATGTTAATACGTGGATATCTCCAGGCCTTCTTTGTTATCATTCCATTGCTTCTTTTAAATATATACCACCGATGTTTCCTAACGCCCCTATTCTTATTTTCTTTTTCTTTATTTTTTTAATTAGGTGGTCTAAGAATGAGTTAATATATCTTCATGTTAATTTCTTTAAATAATATTTACTCTGATTTTCTGTTGCAAGATGTAAATGCTTGTATTTAAATTGTGAAATTTAAAATAAATAATTAAAAAAAAAAAGTAGTACCATGTAACTTCCTTGACTGTTCCCAACGGCAGCTCTAACATCTCTCAATTCAGATGATCAGTCTATAGAAAGCTCATACTTGGCTGTCTGGAGACTTCCACTTGGGGCATAAGAGAAAAACAGCACGAATTTCCATTTAATTCTAGATCCATAAACACTTCCTGCATTTCTTAAAAAGAAGGCTATACGCTTTCATTAAGGAACCAATAAAAAGGATGTTCTAAAGTCTCAGACCTGTCTGATTACGTATGACAGCTTTGATGTTCAACAGATCTTCATTTAAGAGCACTTCACTGCCATATGGCATGAGAGAAAGTCTTATCTTTCACTTGGTTAACAGACTACCGGAGTCTTCCTTTTCAGGTTGTGATATGTTTGAAAAGGGCCAAAAAGTCAGCTGCTGAAATGTACCAGCTTCAGAGGCTGGTTACTCCCCATAACAAAAAAAAGATTAAGGTTGGATAGTCTAGACTATTAAGTTGCATATTAAAAGCAAAGAGAGCACATTACAACCTCCTTATAAAATGTAAAAAATGTCGACGTGATAAATGCAGTTTGAATCAACATTTTAGTGCTTCAAATATGTTTCATGGTTAGAAAATCAAAGCAACGTGGACAGGTTTTGATAAGGAATGAAGGCTAACCTTATTTATTGGCTCAGATAAATGCATTTTTTTTAAGATAAGGAGTTTAAATAGAGCATAATACATGGCATAAACAAGCAAAATGGGGAAAAAAGTGTGCTGCTTTTCAAAGATTTCCTGGGATATGAAAAGCTGCACCATCTGGTGTGCTACATGAATAATGCTACAGGAAACCATATTGAGGGCTTCTATGTGTTACTTTAGAGTATGAAAATCATAGTAGGAGTAGCCTAGGGAGTGGAGTAGCCTAGTAGTCAGAGCACCCGCCTTTTTTTAAGGGGCTGGAAAATGGACGTGTGGCAAAATGAAAACCAGCACGCATCCATTTTCGACCCGAGACCTTTACCGCCACCCACTGACTTAGTGGTAAGGTCTCATGAGCTACCCAGGCGGTAGGCATGCGGCGTGCATCCACTGCCGTTTACCGCTGGGTAAGCTCCATGCAGTACATAAGGATTGCCATATTGGGACAGACCAAAGGCCCATCAAGCCCAACATCCTGTTTCCGACAGTGGCCAATCCAGGTCACAAATACCTGGCAAGATCCCCAAAAAAAGTACAAAATATTTTATGCTGCTTATCCCAGAAATAGTGGATTTTCCCCAAGTCCAATATAATAATGGTCTATGGACTTTTCCTTTAGGAAGCCGTCCAAACCTTTTTTAAACTCTACTAAGATAACCGCCTTTACCTCATTCTCTGGCAACGAATTCCAGAGTTGAAGTACACGTTGAGTGAAGAAATATTTTCTCCAATTCGTTTTAAATTTACTACTTTGTAGCTTCATCGCATGCCACCTAGTCCTAGTAGTTTTGGAAAGCGTAAACAGATGCTTCACGTCGACCCATTCCACTCCACTCATTATTTTATAGGCCTCTATCACATTCCCCTCAGCTGTCTTTTCTCCAAGCTGAAGAGCCCCAGCCGCTTTAGCCTTTCCTTATAGGGAAGACGTTCCATTCCCTTTATCATTTTCATCGCCCTTCTCTTCACCTTTTCTAATTCCACTATATCTTTTTTGAGACGCAGCGACCAGAACTGAACACAATATTCGAGGTGCAGTCGCACCATGGAGCGATACAGCAGAAAATATCTTCTACCGCGTGTTTTCGGCACGCGTCAAATTCAGAATTACTGCTCAGGGCACGCGGTAGTCAGGAGGTAATGCTGATTTGGCGAATGCTGGATGCACGTAGGCTCTTACGCACCTTTGCAAAAGGGCCCCTGAGCCTGTGAGCCCTCTAGGGCCAGAGAAATACCCAGTGTACCTGAATGTAACTCACCTTGAGCTGCTACTGAAAAAGGTGTGAGCTAAATCCAACTCAAATAAATACTTTGTCTACCAATATATCTGGCAATAATAATACAGCAGATCAAACAGAAGTCCAGAAGTGTATTTACTACAATGACAACCAGTAAAACTCAAGGGCCCAACACGGACTCATGCAAGGACTGCATCAGGGGCACACAAGAAATGAACAGCAAAAATAAAAATAAAAAACATACGTTAGCACAAAATCAAAAAACAACTAACCCCCCTGTTTACTAAGCTGCGTTGGGAGCATTAGCGCACTAGCAGCCACTAGCATGGCTTTGTAAACAGGGAGGGTAAATAATACAAAAGTATTACTATAAAATGTGAGACCATTGATAAAATTAATCCACTGAACCAAACCAGATAAAAATGATCACACCAATTGGTAAATATCAAACTGATTATAAGTGGAACATACCCAAGAGGTGAGGTAGAGCAGCTTCACCTGCTTGATTAGCACTATAAAAAAAAGAGCGCAATTACTGCAATTAAACCCAGAGCAGGGAACAGCTACTAAAATTGCAAACACACACACACACACACACACAAAAGCTGCTTCAAAACATAATTTAAAAACATTTGCCAGCATTCTCCAACAGAGTGACAGCATCAAGGCCAGGGCCCACCCACTTAGGGCTCAGGCCCACCCAATAGTAGCACACATTTAGTGGTAGCTGGTGGGATTCCCAATCTCCACCAGCTGAAGACTTCCCCCTGAAGGTAACAAAAATGCTACTCTCCATGATATCAGCACCTGCGTATGCTCAGTTGTCAGCACATGCCTGCTGCAGACTGCCAAGGTGGAAAGAAGCGTTTTCCCGCCAGCTGAGATATTTGTTTTGGTGGTGGGGGGAGGGGGAGAACACTTGGTACCCACCCACTTCTTGCCTAGGCCCACCCAAAATCCTTTGTCTGGCTACGCCCCTGCTACCAATGTAGCCTATCATGCTTTAAATACTTCCCCTTTCAGTTCAAACCTCATCCAAGCCCTGACTGACTTAAGTAGACTGGTAATGTGCCATGAGCCAATTAACCGTCACAAACAGCGAAGATGACGTGAAAAAAGGAAAAAGAACAGAAAAAACATACGACACAAAAAATGAAAAATAAAAACAAAAGACGACACAAGCAAAAATGAAGAAATACTATGTAGATTTATTGAGGTGATATGACTCGACACAGCTGTGTTTCGGCCCAATCGGCCTGCGTCAGGAGTCTACATTAAAACAAATATAATTGAATTTTAAAACAAATCGATTGTAAATCTATCAAACTATAAGCATAAAGAATTTTTAATATACATTAAAATATAAAATATAAACAGTAATAGGCAATAATCTACAATCGTCTTGGATTCTAATCAAAAATTACTATATAATTAACTAAAAAAATTTTTAAGAAAATATATATGAACTACAATCATTGGTCTAATACATTCTTTAAATATAATGCAGAGAAGAAAAATTTTTATAAGGGCAATATAAGAAATAGACAAAGTACATATTATGGATGAGCTAGTCGTATATTGATACTGCTTATGTTTATACATAAAAAATGTAACATGTTTATTCATAAAAAATGTAGGTGATGAAGCTTATCACATATTAAAGTATATCAAGATTATTGGTGCTGCTTAATTTCTAAAGAAGTTATTTGTTCTCTATTAAAAAATGTTTTTTTTAAAAAAATGGTCATTATGAGACTAAAAATGTTCTCTGGTAGTATCGGTTCTTGAAGAGTTTTCAGTAGAACGTGCCTTCGCAAACACTCTGCCTTTAAAAAGGCTGTGTGTAAAATAAGTTTTTCCCCCCCCCCCTTTTTTTCTTATTTAATTTAATCTTTTTCTTTTATAATTTAATTGAAGTTTACATGATCTAAAGTAGGTAGTGATCTTACATAAAGATTTTAGAACCGCCAATAATTATAAATAAGTTTTAAGATGTTCTCCATATAAAAAATTTTTTCCTCTCATTTCGTATTCCTCCCCCTTCCTTTAGATGTGTCTACATCATTCCCATTAAAGGATCGTTTATGTGGGTGTGCACTAAGATTTAATTTTCAACAACATAATTACGCTGCGTAGAACACCACTATTAACTAAGATAAAAAATTCTTCTATAAATTTTACTTGTTAGTTATCTTTGATCATATATTAAAATTCATATTGTTATAGAATGATGGTTTTGATCATTACTTCTGTCTTTTCTATTTATTTTCATTATCTTTTGTTAAAGTACCGAATATGTGGGCTTTGATTCAGACTTAATTTTTAACAAAATAATTACGGTTTATCTCAAACAAAAAGTTCTTTGTTGTGCATCTCATTTGACAATTTTATGAGTATAGACAATTAGTTTCTTTTTGGAGATACAAGCAGATTATTAGGTAGTTTTAACGAACAAGCTAAGTTTTGTTTCATCAAAATATCTACACCACTGTTTGAATCCTGTATTTTTAAATGATTCATATAATCAATACAAGTATTTATTCCAATAGGATCTAATACAGAGTTACTTCGGTCCCGTCTCTGTATCGGACACATTTAAATTATTCATTCTATATTATATTATAATACGCAATCAAATTATCTGCTTCAAATAAGGAGCGCAAACATTTCAAAGTATAAATTATACACATCGTTACCTAAGATGAGACTTGAATGAGCATAGTTTTTCAAGCACCATTGTATAAATAAATATTTGTTTACATTAGATCACTGTTTTGACGCTTAATTTTCAGCGATTTGTAATATGATAACTTGTCCAAAGCTTTATCTATATATATCTCGTCTTCGAGATACAAGCAGATTATTACGTAGTCTTATTGAACAAGCTAAGTTTTGTTTCATCAAAATATCCACACCGCTGTTTGAATCCTGCATTAGATACAAAATTAGTAATTTAACCTTAGATAGTTAACAATAATTCAATATCAACCTAGCTCCGTTGAGCCTATTAGATTCTTATTCACTTAAATTTGCGTGCTAGAATTAACTTAATTGATTACTAATTCGATTATTAAGACACAATACACATAAAGTAAATATTTAAGAAATAAAATATATAAATTTAAGAAGATCAATACGTTCTCTTTTAACAACCAAGACTAAATTAGTTTTTCGTTTTGATTTTCAATTCATTTTTTCTATCCCATTAATCACATTTCATAAAATAAATAGATTTGGGTTAATATACAATAACACATTTTTGGTTTAAAATACAGGAAGTGACATATATTGGTTACAGTTGACTTTGAGCGGGAATAATCTGTTTGAAAGATGCGGATATGACGTGCACAGTGACGTTTCCGCTAGACCAAATATTTTTTATAAAGGAAGCTGTACACGGCACGCCATATTATTACTATTGAATGCTAACGTTGGCGTGCTGGTATCTGAGCGAAATACATATCTATTTCTTAAACCAGAATTTCCCTCAACGGTAAGAGTCTAAAATAAAATATAATTAATAGTTACTACATTCATCATATAGATATTTAGAAATACGTATATATTATAGATATCGGTTTATTTATTTCATTTTTTTTGAGCACAGAAAACAGGACATAATAGATTTAACCGCATCGGTTTCATGAAACAATTAAAAAATATAGGATATAGAAATAGCGTACCTTTTTGAAGTTTTATGATACAGGCGATATACTCATCTTTCTTCTTTTATTATACAAATGTACAAATGAGGCATTTCTTTAGAATTTTAACCATTTTAAATTCCTTTATAAATAATAATTTGCATAAGCGAATATACAATTTATAGGACACATATAATCAATAACAGAGAACAAAAAGTTGGATAGCTTGATTGAAAACATCGTTCGTTACAGTCTACATATTTTTTTCCCTTGCCACATAGATTTGTGTCTAATTTTACACACAGCCTTTTTAAAGGCAGAGTGTTTGCGAAGGCACGTTCTACTGAAAACTCTTCAAGAACCGATACTACCAGAGAACATTCATATGGTGTAACAGGTAACTTTAGCAATTCAAATATTAATAATTTTTCTTCCTAAACAAGAATAACAAATCAAGATTTGATATCACATTTTTAGTCTCATAATGACCATTTTTTTAAAAAAAACATTTTTTAATAGAGAACAAATAACTTCTTTAGAAATTAAGCAGCACCAATAATCTTGATATACTTTAATATGTGATAAGCTTCATCACCTACATTTTTTATGAATAAACATAAGTTACATTTTTTATGTATAAACATAAGCAGTATCAATATACGACTAGCTCATCCATAATATGTACTTTGTCTATTTCTTATATTGCCCTTATAAAAATTTTTCTTCTCTGCATTATATTTAAAGAATGTATTAGACCAATGATTGTAGTTCATATATATTTTCTTAAAAATTTTTTTAGTTAATTATATAGTAATTTTTGATTAGAATCCAAGACGATTGTAGATTATTGCCTATTACTGTTTATATTTTATATTTTAATGTATATTAAAAATTCTTTATGCTTATAGTTTGATAGATTTACAATCGATTTGTTTTAAAATTCAATTATATTTGTTTTAATGTAGACTCCTGACGCAGGCCGATTGGGCCGAAACACAGCTGTGTCGAGTCATATCACCTCAATAAATCTACATAGTATTTCTTCATTTTTGCTTGTGTCGTCTTTTGTTTTTATTTTTCATTTTTTGTGTCGTATGTTTTTTCTGTTCTTTTTCCTTTTTTCACGTCATCTTCGCTGTTTGTGACGGCTATTGTTTTTTGCGAAGACAGGTTTCTTCTGTGTTTTTCATGAGCCAATTAACAACACTAAAAAACATTATAAGTACATTATTCCACCTACAAAAAAAAACCTACCACTTATAATTTTAAAAACATCTCATAAAGATCTTAAAGATAGTAAACAACCCACAAACAGTATTACAAACATTTTCTATAGAGATCATAACTCCACGTATACTACCAAACAACATAAACATTATATATATAGGGGACAATACTCGGACTGTGGGAGGCAGCCCGACTAAATCCTACAGTCAATGGCAGACTGGATATTCAATGCTGAGCTGTTTCCGGTGGCCGGCATTCAATATCCGGTTTATTTTGGGCCGCTTTAAACTTAACCGGCCAAACCAGTATTCCTTGCTGGCCAGTTAAGTTTAAATCAGCCAAAGATAAGCCTGTTATTTCAGTGGCCCCATTTGGTCACCAAACTTATCCGGCAATGTGCTGAATATTAGCAGATAGCTGGTTATATCACATGATATAACCGGTTAGCTGCTAAGGAATTGATTCTATATATTACACTTAAAATATCAGTGCAAAAAAATATGCCTAGACGTTCTCTAAAAAGTACATCTAAATTTAGGCGTACTTTATAGAATATGCCTACATTTCCATGTGGTTTATAGATTACACTGAGTGCCTGTCCATGCAACTAAATTTCATCGCGGTTAGTTACACCAAATAAAACTTGGTGTAAATGTTGACACCTAAATTAGGTGCAGACTGGGGGTATTTTATAACAATGCACATAGATTTTAAAAATGTAAACCACACGCCCATTCCACGTCCATGGTCACACCCCCTTTTCAGCTTTGCAACTTAGAATTTATGCGAATCACATTACAGAATACGCTTATACACTTGTGCACGTTAATTCTAATTAATGCCAATTAATGCCAATTAGTGTCAGTAATTGCTTGCTATCTGGCACTTATTAGCACTGATTTTTTTTTTGAATTTTTTGTTACATTTGTACCCCGCGCTTTCCCACTCATGGCAGGCTCAATGCGGCTTACATGGGGCAATGGAGGGTTAAGTGACTTGCCCAGAGTCACACCAATGTGGCCGCGCAGGCTTCTGCTTCTGTGAGTCTGACGTCCTGCACATACGTGCAGAACGTCAGACTCACAGAAACAGAAGCCTGCGCAGCCTTCTACATGGAATGTTGCTAGTGGAATAGCAACATTCCATGTAGAATCTCCAATAGTAGCAACATTCCATATAGAATCTCCAATAGTATCTATTTTATTTTTGTTACATTTGTACCTTGCGCTTTCCCACTCATGGCAGGCTCAATGCGGTTTACATGGGGCAATGGAGGGTTAAGTGACTTGCCCAGAGTCACAAGGAGCTGCCTGTGCCTGAAGTGGGAATCAAACTCAGTTCCTCAGTTCCCCAGGACCAAAGTCCACCACCCTAACCACTAGGCCACTCCTCCACTCCACTGATTGGCTTGTTAACTAATTAATTTGCACACACAAATCCAGAAGAATCCGGGGGTAAGTATGGGAATATTCAGCAGGAGATAACCAGCTATCGCCCATTGATTATTTGCGGATAGCCGGTTAAGCGCTATTTAACTGGTCAGGTGCCGTTCCTGGTTGCTGACAGACAAGCAGAAGATACAAACGTTGTGTTTCGGCCGTTAGGCCTGCATCAGGAGTCTACAAAACACATATATACACGTATACATTAATAAAAAACAATGACTATACAGATATATAATTAAAATCGCTGATAAAACAGGAAATTCAAATATTAAATTTTTTTTATGTATATAGACCAAATAATAGTTATTTATTTATTTATTGCATTTGTATCCCACATTTTCCCACCTCTTTGCAGGCTCAATGTGGCTTATAATACATCATGAATGGTGGAAATATATTAGAAAATAGACATTTAGTGTTACAGAAGGATCTTGGGTTACATGATAATGAAAAAACATGATAGTAGTATAACAAGCAGATATTGTAAGCTAAGAACTAATCAAATAAAAAGGTAATCAAATAAAGAAAATATCAGTTTTTGTGTACATACTTCTATATATAACCATACAACATTTATATATGTATTTGCACATGAAATACTCTTGTTTCAACTATAAAATAGTACCTTGAAGGAGAAGAATAATATTACATCAAGTATGTGCACAGTCCCTTATAGATAGGTAAGTAAAAAAAAGGAATAAAAAAATAAAGATTAAAAATACAGAGCGTATGGATAAATTATGTCTATACGATGTGTTCAAAATATGTATGTGTTTATGTAGGACAAAAACGGTTATATACATATCAAACATATAAATGGCAAGAGGCGTACTCACTCGCAAATGCGCAGTAGAGACCCTCTCTGTCCCGCCCCCACGTCAATACGTGATGACGGGGGCGTGACAGAGAGGGAACCTGCGCACCTGCGAGTGAAGGAACCGCCATCGCCAACACTCCCCCCCCCCAGGGTTGCCGCTACCGCTCCCCCCACCCACCTGGAGTCGCTGCCGCCACCCACCCTCCACCCGGCCCGGGTACCTGGCTTCACTATTCAAACCGCCGGAACGCAGCACACAGCTCATCTGAGCTGCCGTTGGCCTTCCTTACCTGCCTGTGTCCCGCCCTCGCCGACGTTACGTCACACGAGGGCGGAACACACGCAGAGAAGAAGGAAGGCCGACGGCAGCTCAGATGAGCTGTGTGCTGCTTTCCGGCGGTTTGAATAGTGAAGCCAGGTACCCGGCCCGGGTGGAGGGGTGGCGGAGGGGACTCCGGGGGGGGGGGGGCTTTCAACCCCTCCCTTCCTTTACTAGCCCGTTTTTACGGGCTCAACGGCTAGTATATGTATATACACACATATGTGCATTCATATATACATGTACACATATCTCTTTCTCACTCTATGCACATCATATATACCTGTATACTTTTTCTTAAATGTATCTTTTTGCAGAGGATTCTAATGTATTGAATATATGTAATTCTGTGAAATATAAAGATCATTTAAATGTTATGATCAACAATTGTAAAAAATGCTGGTTATAAAAAAAAATGAGTGCATGTAGAGCCAATGGTAATGAAACGTTGATAGAAACTGAAGTGTGGATATCACTTCAAATCCGTATATGGAAAATAGAAATTTGAAACGAGTTGCAAGTAAAAAATACATAATAAAAAATGAACAAAAAATCTATAAAAAGACATAATTTATCCCTCCAAGTCTTTGGTTTTCCGTGGTCAAACATCCCACTCTCTCCCATATTTGTATTCTCTCGTGGGGCGTTCGAGTTCTCCGCTTGTTGCGGATTATCTGGCCAAGATTTAGACACCAGGAATGTGTGTAAATGACCACAATATTGGCAATAAAGCACATATGTGTACACATGCGTGCACAAACGCCAATTTTCCAGCTTTGTGCTATCCTATAAAAAGGCACTTTGTACTAAAAGTGGGAGTGTGCAACAGTAGGTTAAGTAATCGTGTGATGGCTCAGCAATAAAAAGATTTATAATATGCCAAATAAAACCTATGTATACAAACCTTGAAGTAATGCAGTTTTTATTACTCTTATGCCTGTGGCAAAGAGAAACTAAAATGAACAGGGCCTATACCATGAAAAATGTATGTGCGCTTTCCAGAAGACACAGAAAAGAAATAACTGAGCTAGAATTGAATTTGAGTTTAGAAATTTCAGTCCTGGGCTATGCTTTGGGATAGGGGGCTCTCTGGGCCCCTTTTTACCAAGCTGCGGTAAAAAAAAAAAGGTGTTTTCGGCCTCCCCCAAAAAGTAATGGCCCTGCGCTAATCACGGGGATTGACGTGTGGCCATTTCTGGGAGCAGCCCTTCATGCCACCTATTTAGGTGACGGTAAGGGTCCCGTGCTAACCTGCCAGTAACCAGGCACTGTTCATTACTGCCAGTGAAATTCCGCCACTACAAAAATCAAAAAATATATTTGTCACATCGGAAATGGTGTGAACTGGGGATGGGAACTACTGCCGGGGTCCTGTGGTAGCCCGGAGGTAGTCCCACTTTGGAGCACAACAGTACAATGGTAGCTTTTACCATAGTATTGTAAAAAAGCCCCTTTTGTGTTTCTCAGTGTGGCTTTATTACCCAAACAACATGGCTTGGCCTTTGTTTGAAAAACAGGATACTGGGCTAGATGGACCATTGATCTGACTCAATATGGCTACTCTGATGTTCTATGTTCTTAGGTAAAGCCTAAATATAGAACAGGAAAAGTTCTCTACGATGACGAATCACAGAAGGCAAAAGTAGAGACTAATAGACGATTCACCACTGGAGACGTGAGTCCAACAGTCTTTATTATATCAGAGATAACGACCCGACACAGGCCGTGTTTCGACGCTAAAAAGCGTCTGCATCAGGGGTCAATAAATACACCAAGTAATGAATGCAAAGCGAAGAGTCCTACTTGTATATGTGTTGTCAACTCACTGATCACGTAGCACCAAACAGAATATGCTGGATACAAACTATCAGAGCAGACGCTTTTTAGCGTCGAAACACGGCCTGTGTCGGGTCGTTATCTCTGATATAATAAAGACTGTTGGACTCACGTCTCCAGTGGTGAATCGTCTATTAGTCTCTACTTTTGCCTTCTGTCTTAGGTAAAGCCTGCCTGCTCATCGTAAGACATATTGAACCTACAAATGGGTGGGAAAATGTGGGATAGAAATGTAACAATCCTATATAATAATTTGCACCTCCAACGTTCTATGTCTGGATGCCTGGGTTCGTAACATCCATAACCCCTCATTGCCCCGCCCTCGCGTCAAAACGTAATGACATCAGAAGGCAGAACAGTGAGAGGGAAGGGAAGCCAGCGCCAGCCAGCCAGAGAATGTTCAGGTACGAGGGAGGGAGGAAGGGAAGGGGAGGGCAGGGCAGGGCAGGGCAGAGGAGAATGGATGGGATGGGAGGACAGTAGAGGAGAGAATCGCGGGACATCGAGGGGAGGGAGGAAGGGGAGGGCAGGGCAGAGGAGAATTGATGGACATGGATGGGATGGGAGGACAGTAGAGGAGAGAATCGCGGGGCATCGAGGGGATGGAGGGAGGGGAGGGCAGGGCAGAGGAGAATGGATGGATGGGATGGGAGGACAGTAGAGGAGAGAATCGGGGGACATCGAGGGGAAGGAGGGAGGGGAGGGCAGGGCAGAGGAGAATTGATGGACATGGATGGGATGGGAGGACAGTAGAGGAGAGAATCGCGGGACATCGAGGGGATGGAGGGAGCGGAGGGCAGGGCAGAGGAGAATTGATGGATGGGATGAGAGGACAGTAGAGGAGAGAATCGGGGGACATCGAGGGGATGGAGGGAGGGGAGGGCAGGGCAGAGGAGAATTGATGGACATGGATGGGATGGGAGGACAGTAGAGGAGAGAATCGCGGGACATCGAGGGGATGGAGGGAGGGGAGGGCAGGGCAGAGGAGAATTGATGGACATGGATGGGATGGGAGGACAGTAGAGGAGAGAATCGTGGGACATCGAGGGGATGGAGAGGGGAGGGCAGGGCAGAGGAGAATTGATGGACATGGATGGGATGGGAGGACAGTAGAGGAGAGAATCGCGGGGCATCGAGGGGATGGAGGGAGCGGAGGGCAGGGCAGAGGAGAATTGATGGATGGGATGGGAGGACAGTAGAGGAGAGAATCGGGGGACATCGAGGGGATGGAGGGAGGGGAGGGCAGGGCAGAGGAGAATTGATGGACATGGATGGGATGGGAGGACAGTAGAGGAGAGAATCGCGGGACATCGAGGGGACGGAGGGAGGGGAGGGCAGGGCAGAGGAGAATTGATGGACATGGATGGGATGGGAGGACAGTAGAGGAGAGAATCGCGGGACATCGAGGGGATGGAGGGAGGGGAGGGCAGGGCAGAGGAGAATTGATGGACATGGATGGGATGGGAGGACAGTAGAGGAGAGAATCGCGGGACATCGAGGGGAGGGAGGAAGGGGAGGGCAGGGCAGAGGAGAATTGATGAACATGGATGGGATGGGAGGACAGTAGAGGAGAGAATCGCGGGACATCGAGGGGAGGGAGGAAGGGGAGGGCAGGGCAGAGGAGAATTGATGGACATGGATGGGATGGGAGGACAGTAGAGGAGAGAATCGCGGGACATCGAGGGGAGGGAGGAAGGGGAGGGCAGGGCAGAGGAGAATTGATGGACATGGATGGGATGGGAGGACAGTAGAGGAGAGAATCGCGGGGCATCGAGGGGATGGAGGGAGCGGAGGGCAGGGCAGAGGAGAATTGATGGATGGGATGGGAGGACAGTAGAGGAGAGAATCGGGGGACATCGAGGGGATGGAGGGAGGGGAGGGCAGGGCAGAGGAGAATTGATGGACATGGATGGGATGGGAGGACAGTAGAGGAGAGAATCGTGGGACATCGAGGGGATGGAGAGGGGAGGGCAGGGCAGAGGAGAATTGATGGACATGGATGGGATGGGAGGACAGTAGAGGAGAGAATCGCGGGACATCGAGGGGATGGAGGGAGGGGAGGGCAGGGCAGAGGAGAATTGATGGACATGGATGGGATGGGAGGACAGTAGAGGAGAGAATCGCGGGACATCGAGGGGAGGGAGGAAGGGGAGGGCAGGGCAGAGGAGAATTGATGAACATGGATGGGATGGGAGGACAGTAGAGGAGAGAATCGCGGGACATCGAGGGGAGGGAGGGAGGGGAGGGCAGGGCAGAGGAGAATTGATGGACATGGATGGGATGGGAGGACAGTAGAGGAGAGAATCGCGGGACATCGAGGGGAGGGAGGAAGGGGAGGGCAGGGCAGAGGAGAATTGATGGACATGGATGGGATGGGAGGACAGTAGAGGAGAGAATCGCGGGGCATCGAGGGGATGGAGGGAGCGGAGGGCAGGGCAGAGGAGAATTGATGGATGGGATGGGAGGACAGTAGAGGAGAGAATCGGGGGACATCGAGGGGATGGAGGGAGGGGAGGGCAGGGCAGAGGAGAATTGATGGACATGGATGGGATGGGAGGACAGTAGAGAGAATCGTGGGACATCGAGGGGATGGAGAGGGGAGGGCAGGGCAGAGGAGAATTGATGGACATGGATGGGATGGGAGGACAGTAGAGGAGAGAATCGCGGGACACAAACGGGAGGGCAGGGAAGAGGAGAATCGCTGGACATGGAGGGGAGGGCAGGGGAGAGAGAGAAAAAAAAAGCTTACATGACAGCCTTCCTAGGGCCCATTTCATTGTTGAGGAAACGGGAATGGTTCCACTACTAAATAAATAAATAAATAAATTGCAGTCATCTACAGTTTGATGGAAAGAAAACCTTGTGAGCATACAAGTGTACCCTCTCTCAGCCCCCCTCCACCTGTTCCCAGAAATAGCATCAGCAGGTATCACATGTTTGAAAATCTTAAACAGGGCTGCATATAATTTTGATATTATCCCCCTATGACTATCTTCAGAAATCTGGACAAACGGGCAGATTGGCAAAACCCGCCCGGTTGCCCGGACATGTCCTCAAAAAGAGGACATGTTCGGGTAAATCCGGACATATGGCAATCCTACTCATAACCCCCTGGCCAAAGTCTGTCAATGTGCTGGCTGGACAGGGTGGTTTATAGCACACAAACCTGCCAGTTCTGATTGAGCAGGAAGCACACAGGAGCAGGAAAAAAAAACAGCTGGGCAATAAAGACCCCCCCCCCCCTATAAGTAGAAATAACATGAAATAAATATGATAGCAAACAGAGGGGTCCTTTTACTAAGGTGCACTGAAAAATGGCCTGCAGTAGTGTAGATGCGTGTTTTGGGCGCACGCAGAATCACTTTTCCGCGCACCTGCGAAAAATGCCTTTTTAAACTTTTTGCTAAAAATGGACGTGCGGCAAAATGAAAATCGCCACGCATTCATTTTGGGTCTGAGTCCTTACCGCCAGCCATTGACCCGGCGGTAAAGACTCACGCGGTAACCGGGCAGTAATGACCTGCACGCATCAAATGACACTTGGCGCGCGTCCGAAAATAAAAATAATTTTTTTCAGACGCGCGTTGCAGAAGCGTGCCAAAAAATGAAATTACCGCAAGAGCCACGTGGTCCGGGCAGTAACTCCATTTTGGCACGCGCTAGGCACGCGTAGATGCTTACGCGGTTTAGTAAAAGGGCCCCAGCGGGTGACGTTGCTGACCATTCCAGGGAGTGCCTATGTTACGGCTTCTTCTTCTCTATCCGAAATGTGTGTACAGATACTGCACCTTGGCAACTGTTGAGAACACCTGACGAAGTAGAGCAGTAATCCCCACGCAGGGCCATTCAGTACCGATGTGTGTACATGCTGAGATTAAAACAAGAGAAGGAAGAGGCATGCTCTCTTTGGGGAGCTATACAGAAGGAGCTGGCAGAACAGAGAAAACTAGCGCAACCCATGACAGAGAAACAGTAATCAGGCACTGGACCTCTGGAGACAAGCAGTAAAATCCAACTTTATGAGGTCACAATAAAATAATGGGGTGGTGATGAAAAAAAGGCCCTGAAACCAGTGGCGTTCCTGGGGGGGGGGGGGGGGGGGGCGGTAGGTGCGGTCCGCCCCAGGTGCACGCCGCTGGGGGGGTGCCGCGCGCGCTTGTCCTCCGTTGTTCCATGCTTCTTCTCTGCCCTGGAACAGGTTACTTCCTGTGCCAGGGCAGAGAAGAAGCATGGAACAACGGAGGAAGGCAGGCGCGCGCGGCACCCCCCCAGCGGTGTGCACCCGGGGGGGTTCCTTGGCGGGGGGGGGGGGGGGTCCGCGCTGCATCTGAGGGGCGGGGCGCATCGGCGATCCGCCCTGGGTGTCAGCCCCCCTAGGAATGCCACTGCCCTGAAGTTACAGCCACAGGTATTGCTATCTCAGAATTCCACAAGTTCACATGCGATTGCTGCTGCTGCCTCGAGATCTCATCTTTGGGAAAGATAGCATGTGAACTGTTTCCTGGGATCCTTCCGTGGGCATCTATGTCTTTTCTTACATCCTCTTTGATAACAGTAGATTCTACTGCCTTGGTGAAGAGTCTTTGTATTAAAGAGGCATATTCGCCGTCCCGTTGGCTAGCCTTCCTAAGTGGAGCCCATCTTCACCAAGCACACATCTTTCTTAAGGAATTATAGTGATAGACAATAGCTGAGAGGTTAGATAACTCTCAGGCTTACAGACAAATAAATGACTGCATAATGTGGTAGGCGACGAGCCAGCTGAAACTGACAATAGCTTAATTTATCTTTAGCATGAACGAGCACATTAATCGGCAACAATGTAAGCAGCACCATCCTACAGCATTGACAAAACGCTCCGATTCTGAAGCCTCGTTTGCCAAGCCTGAGAACATCCTTTATTAAATAAGATGAATAACGGATGAGAGCCAAGGGGGTCATGCGGCTTCTGCCCAGCAATCGCTCACTCATTTGCAGATCTCGTCTACATTTTGGCTCCCTGTTGACTGGCAGGTCATTTTAGGAGCAGTGCGAGTCAAGAGCAGGCACGGTATATTTCCAGCATTAACAGGCACTTTAGGTATCCACTCAAACCCAACCAACTGCAAGGTGGCAAAATGTGTAAAAAGCTTTGCAGAGATGCCAGTCATCTCAGGTCCAGTGATCATGAGAAGTCACCCATGAGATTATGTGAGCACAGCTTTCCATATTTCCCTATCACAGAAGGACAGAATAGAATACATAACTGTCTAGCGAAGGATGAAATGTGGTTCATAATTTATAGGGCCCCCCCCCCCCAAGCGTGCATGATGCAGAACAAAGCAGTTATCCAGTAAAACAATCCTTGCCTTCAAAGAGCTGCATGTCTGCCTCCTTGTTATGAAAGGATTTTCCTGGAGACACTCCTTCCAAGGCTGTAGTGAGACTGACTCATAAAACTGATTTATGAAGTTGTATTATTCACACCAGTTCTTGTGATCTCCAAAAGCTGCCTGGTTTTCAGGACCTCTGAAATGAATATGCATGAGATATTTGCACACATTTCGTATAAGAGTCAGATTATTTTTTCCATGTTTTCTGTGCATATTTTCTGCATGATACCCACATTGTGACTGCATGGTAAATGTACCCATGTGGCGTCACAAAGAGAAAACACAGAATACAAAAACAGATGAGCCCATCTGGTCCAGTCAGTTTCACTCCTTCTACAAATGTTAGATTTCTGGCATTCCTCAAAACTTCTGAAACTCACATACAGTAAAAGGAAAGAAATCCATAATGATATTTGAGAGTCCTTCCTTCTACCAGTGATAAATGTTGAATGCAGCAGAGTGAAAAACTCAGGGAGACCTTTTCAGAAGCTGATGTGATCCTATGATACATTGAGGGGTATTTTTGATATGGCGTTTAAGTCTGAATTTGGATGTTTTGCTAAAAACGTCCAAAATTCAAGTGGGGAATATTGCCATTTTTAAAACAGAAAAATGTCTTCTTTTTTTTTAAATGGCTATTTGCTAGATGTTTTTCTGCCCTGTGCATTTCTCTTTTTGGTCCATTTTTGGGGAGTGGGGGAGCTCTAAGTGAAAAACACACAAAATCAAGTCATTGGGATGTAAGTGGAGCCAGCATTCTTAGTAGACTTGCCCCACAGACATCCCAGAAGAGCAATGGGGCACCCCTGGGGGCACTGCAGTGGACTTCAAATAAATGCTTCCAGGTACACATCTCACCATTGCTCCCTTATCTTATCTGTTGAGTCCCCCCTCCCAAAAAAAACCCCACTACACCCAACTGTACACCACTATGATGCTCTTCTCAGTGTTTCGGTCTGACTAAGGAACCCCATTAACATTATAGATGACCCTCCCACTTAGCCATCTCTCTCCTCTTCAATCTGTTCAAAATTCTGCTGCACGACTAATATTCCGCCAGTGTCGTTATGCTCATATTAGCCATCTCCTCAAGTCACTTCACTGACTTCCTATCTGTTTCCACATACAGTTCAAACTCCTCTTATTGACCTATAAGTGCATTCACTCTGCAGCTCCTCAGTACCTCTCCACTCTCATCTCTCCTTACATTCCTCCCAGGGAACTCCATTCACTGGGTAAATCTCTCTTATCTGCACCCTTCTCCCCCTTCTCCTCCACTGCTAACTCCAGACTCCGTTCCTTTTATCTTGCTGCACCTTATGCCTAGAATAGACTTCCTGAGCTGGTACGTCAAGCTCCATCTCTGGCCGTCTTCAAATCTAAGCTAAAAGCCCACCTTTTTGATGCTGCTTTTAACTCCTAACCCTTGTTCACTTGTTCAGGACCCTTATTTTATCATCCTCACTTTAATATTCCCTTATCTCTTGTTTGTCCTGTTTGTCTGTCCTAATTAGATTGTAAGCTCTGTCGAGCAGGGACTGTCTCTTCATGTTCAAGTGTATAGCGTTGCGTACTGTAAGGAATATGCCGAAAGGAAGAGAGACCCCAGCTACCCACCGGAGAAAAGAGAGCCGGAGGGTAGGAGGGAAGACCCTAAAGTTGCTCAGTTTTTGCCCAAGAGGGACATACCAATAAGAAACTACAACTCCCAGAAAGCCCCAGGAGAACCCAGGGTAAGGAGAAATAGGGTGCAGAACCAAGAAGCTCCAGAAGGGGGCTACCAGAAAAGGGGAAAAGCTGAGTCACCACCCTGGTGGAGGAGGTGGCTGAACCGGTGGCAGGAGAAGGAAAAGCAGCCTATCAGAGTTAATGAAGAAAAGTGTAATCAGCTGGAAAAGGGGTGGGGAGAGGAGAAAATGGACTGGGCTCCTGAAGGAGAAGAGGAGAATGAACCAGAGGAAATGGAGCAAGAGGAGGCAGAGCTGATCTTAGACGAACCCATGGAGCTCTTGGCTATAGCTCAGCCAGCACTCAAGGTATAGGGGGGAAGTCCTGGGTCAAGTGGGAGGAGGTCAGGAGAATAGAGACTGACCTAGAGGGTGGGACCCAAGGCTTTGAGCCCGCGCAAAGCCTGACTTTATTGAACTGTGCTGAGAGAAGCCTGGCTGTACTTGGACTGTGGTTAAAACAGCCTGACTTAATTGAACTGTGCTGAGAGAAGCCTGGCTGTTCTCTGATCCCTCTAACACCTCCCCCCCCCCCTCCCCCCCCAGTTACTCACCCAGCTCTTCTCCCTGGACATTTTAGGGGAACTACGCCCTCTAGGGGCCTAACCAGGGTAGGACAGCCTCTTCCTTCTTACAGTACGTCTAGTAGCGCTACAGAAATGATAAGTAGTAGTAGTAGTAACCTATAGGAATTTTCTATATTTAAAATGCACAGACACATTTTCCCAACCCTTATACTGTAGCACATACTCTCTAGAACATAATGCATATTAAGTCCTCAAAATGATCAAAGTCATGGTCATTAATAAAATTCAGTGCTGCACATTTAAAGTCAAGAGGTACGGACTAAAAGTTCCATGCTCCATGCGTTCACAGCATTACCCAGGGAGTCTGTGGAAACTGCTGGAAATAGACTACCTGGGTCCTTTCTTCTTCATCTTCTTTTTTTTTTTTTTGTACATTTTTAAAAAGCTAATTCGCATACATACTAGTTCTTTCAATTCCCAGCACAGATTATCCAATGGTTATGGCACACGAATCATTTCACAGTTGCGTGCACACAATGCAATGTAGAGATGCTCTCCTGATGCCCATACCACTGCTATATTTCCGATTTCTTAATATTTGTGTCATAAAAAATGTTGTGGAGTCTCTTCCCGATGGGTCACCATTTTTATTCTTTTGCGGTTGCTTGTTACGAGGGATTTCGGGCTAATGTGCTATCTTTCTGGTACTGTTGGCTTAAGCTTTGATTTTACATGAATTAAAATTTAAAACGGCAAAGCCTGAAAAAGTCTACTATGGCAGGTAGTGGAGTGAATCACTGTTGCAGATTTTTGACGTGCTTGGGACAGATGTGGAGGATCAGTGAGGAAACGGTTAAGAAGACATCTAAAATAGGATGATCCTCCACCCACCGCCAAGGAACTAAGGTCCTCCCAAGGACTTTCACTAACTACACCCTCTCCAAAGGGCATTACACAATGTGATACCCGCAAGCGAGCCTTCTCCTGAGTAGCCCCCAAATTCTGGAATGCATTGCCTGAAAGGCTCCACTTAACACAAGACTATCCTGCTTATAATCGAACGAGAAAAACGCCCAAGTTCCGACCTTAATCGGGAGATGAACGTTTATCTCACAAAAACGAATAACGCGGTATAATCGAAAGCCGAACTTGGACGTTTTGAACTGCACTCCATCGCGGAAGCGTACAAAGTTGACGGGGGCGTGTCGGAGGCGTGGTGAAGGCGGGACTGGAGCGTGGTTACCACCCGAACAGAGATGGGCGCCTTTCGCCGATAATGGAAAAAAAGTATGCGTTTGTAGCTAGCATTTAGGGCACTTTTCCTGGACCCTGTTTTTTCACGAATAAGGCCCCAAAAAGTGCCCTAAATGACCAGATTACCACCAGAGGGAATCGGGGATGACCTCCCCTGACTCCCCCAGTGGTCACTAACCCCCTCCCACCACAAAAAAATGATGTTTCACAACTTTTTATTTTCACCATCAAATGTCATACCCACCTCCCTGGCAGCAGTATGCAGGTCCCTGGAGCAGTTGTTAGGGGGTGCAGTGCACTTCAGGCAGGTGGACCCAGGCCCATCCCCCCCTACCTGTTACAATTGTGCTGCTTAATGCTTCTTAGTCGTCCAACCCCCCCCCCCCCCCCAAACCCACTGTACCCACATGTAGGTGCCCCCTTCACCCCTTAGGCTATAATAATGGTGTAGACTTGTTGGCAGTGGGTTTTGAGGGGGATTTGGGGGGCTCAACACATAAGGGAAGGGTGCTATGCACCTGGGAGCTCTTTTACCTTTTTTTTTGTTTTTGTAAAAGTGCCCCCTAGGGTGCCCGGTTGGTGTCCTGGCATGTGAGGGGGACCAGTGCACTACGAATCCTGGCCCCTCCCACGAACAAATGCCTTGGATTTATTCGTTTTTGAGCCGGGCGCTTTCATTTTCCATTATCGCTGAAAAATAAAAACGCCCAGCTCACAAATTGTCGAATAAAACATGGACGTCTATTTTTTTGCGAAAATACGGTTCGGTCCGCCCCTTCACGGACCCGTTCTCTGAGATAAACGCCCATGGAGATAGACGTTTTCGTTCGATTATGCCCCTCTATCTGTACTTCAGGAAGCAGGTGAAAACTTGGCTCTTCAACCAGGCCTTTAATGGAAGAACTAACTAACTCGTTAGTCTCACTCACACACACAAAGATTGACTCGGGCTACACATACTGCAGCGGGACATGTTTATCCACTCCTTCATGTGCAACTTTCTTCAAATCATTCACCGTACTTTCTAATTCTTCCTACTTTCTTACCCATCTATATGTTACAACTTTGCCTTACCCTTCACTACCAATTATAATGTTCTGTTACGTATTGTGTTGACATTGCTAGTATACCATGCCAGTTCTGTCATACCTACGGGTCCCACAAAACTTGAGGAGACAAGAGGTGCCAGGCAGCCCATGCTTGTATTATGAGTCAATGAGATGGAGGAGAAAATATAATTCGGTCCTCTCTTCATGGCCTTCCCCCATTCGCTACTTCAGTATTCTACCCCCCAGAATTTACTCCTCCTTGTACTTCTCTCAACACCTCTCCAACTGTTACCCACTTTTAGGCCTTTCCCATGCAGTCTTCTTCTCTTTCATTTGCTCCCAAATATTCACCTTCCCTTCCCAAACAATCGTCCTCTCTCCCACATGAACCCCAATCAAGCATTCTGCCCCTCTTCACCTCACGGTCTGTCGCCATTTACTTCTCCTTTCTCCCCATAAATCACACATAATTCTCCGACTTGTGCTGCAGGGTGTTGCCATCAACCTCCATGATTCTGCTCTCAGCCCAGCCCTAGAGAACCTACTACACACCTTCACTTCCGTTTCACCCCAGTGCTTGCCTATTTGAGAAAGCTACAGGTGACAAAGAGGTGAGTTCGTAGCAGAACAGAAAATGAATGGATTTGCACCCTTCTGGAGCTCCTTTCTGCCTGTTTTCAGCAGGTTCTTTTCTACAACAGATGACAGTTTTAGCCTACTTCAGCAGATGTGAAGGAGCAGACCTGCCCAAGTGGGAATCCGATTGTGAATGAGGTTGGGTTTAGCAGAGTCATTTATGTTTTCTGAGGTATCATTGCCACATTCAGAGCCAGCAGTGCAACTTAGGAGTTAAAGCAGGGAGCTCTGAAACCTTCAGTGACCGATAATCCACTTTTATCAGCATTCACTATGAGACGCTGAATAAATTAACCAATTGTGAGCTCAAACCTAGACATTACATTTTGAACAAAACATTAATAACAGGTTTTCAGAGTTGACTGTGAGCCTACCGAGAATCGTATTCAAAGCAGGTTGGGGAGTTTGTTTTTCTTTTACAGATTCAAGTACTATTGTACCCGACAGTTATAAAAACGCCATCGTGCCGTTGTTAGTAGCTGTCAACAAAAAAAAAAGAGCAATTCACTTACGACAATAAAGTAGAATTAATATGATTTTAAAAGAAGCGGTTCTGGCACCATTAACACGGCCTTTCACGTGGGGCTGCAGCCCATCTATATAGGTTACCAGCACTGAAAGATTATCAGAGATGCTGTCAAGTTGGCAGTGAAGCGTTCGCTTGCATAGGAAGGAGAGGCAGCGAGGCAGAAGATGCTGGTAGTAAAGGGAGAATCCCTGTGCTGTGTACTGTCCTTGAAACAAGCACTTCGCCATCCATCTAGACGTCTCGGGGACCGATATTTACAACAATTTGTCTGCTAAAGGGGCACATAGCCAGCTATCCCGCAATATTCATCTGGGGACATCGCCAATTAGCAGCTAAAAGATAGCCAGTTATATCACGCAATATCGCCGGCTATCTGTCGATTTTTAAAGGCAGACTGGCCAAAGTTTGTCAATAGGTGAAATAACTATTGGCCGGTCTGACTCTAACTGGCCAGCACTGAAAGCCTGGCCGGTTAAAGTCGGACCACCCACGGCCCGGCGTTGAATATCCAGATTCAGCCAGACCGCGGCAGACAGCCCAGCTATCTCCCGCAGTCTGAAAATCGGGAGGATTATCACAACGTCACATTGTATTTGTTCACACCGGAAACGGCAAACGCCTTTCCGACACTATGTAAGCCACATTGAACCTGCAAATAGGTGGGAAAATGTGGGCTACAAATGTAACAAATAAATAAATAAATGACCAGTGAAGCTGAGCATATGTTTATTTTTTTTAACACCACAGCCAGCCAGGGCCGCCGAGAGGGGGGGACGGGGGGGACAAAATTCCCCGGGCCCAGGCCTCCGGGGGGGGGGGGGGGGGCCCGGTGCAGCCGCCGCAGTCCGGCCCGCCCGCCCTCCATCGCTCCCTGGCATTGAATTTAAGCGCCTCACCTTCGAAAGCGCAGACCGCTCCTTCCTTCCGTGTCCCGCCCTCGCCTGACGTAACTTCCGCGAGGGCGGGACACAGAAGGAAGGAGTGGGCTGCCGCTGCTTGCTGCGCTTTCGAAGGTGAGGCGCTTAAGGTCAGTGCAGAGGGCCCGGAGGTGGAGAGAGGGCCCGGCGACCTCGGGTGGGGGGGGGGGCGGGGGGGCCCGGGCCTTGTCCCGGGCCTGGCCCAGTCTCCCGGCGGCCCTGCTGCCAGCATTTGAAAAACCCCACTGAGAATAGGAACTGGAAATTAACACAACTCTGTTCCTCAACATAAACCTATACATAAATACAAAGGTAGTGATTCTCTATAGGCTGCCCGAAGTTAGGTGCTAGGATGCTGTACACTCAGCACAAAATCTATTTCAACGATTAAGTGCCTAATTGCCTTTATAGAATACTAGTGTAAGTGCACAGTTATACACCTAACTGTAGCTCCATGGCTGGTGTAAATGCTCCCGCCTAATGACAGTCAGGTACATCATGCCCCTGTATAAGACGTTGGTGAGGCCCCACCTGGAGTATTGTGTTCAGTTTTGGAGGCCGTATCTTGCGAAGGATGTTAAAAAAATGGAAGCGGTGCAAAGAAAAGCTACGAGGATGGTATGGGATTTACGTTCCAAGACGTATAAAGAAAGGCTTGCTGACCTGAACATGTACACCCTGGAGGAAAGGAGGAACAGGGGTGATATGATACAGACGTTCAAATATTTGAAAGGTATTAATCCGCAAACGCACCTTTTCCGGAGATGGGAAGGCGGTAGAACGAGAGGACGTGAAATGAGATTGAAGGGGGGCAGACTCAGGAAAGATGTCAGGAAGTATTTTTTCACGGAGAGGGTGGTGGACGCTTGGAATGCCCTCCCGCGGGAGGTGGTGGAGATGAAAACGGTAACGGAGTTCAAACATGCGTGGGATATGCATAGAGGAATCCTGTGCAGAAGGAATGGATCCTCAGAAGCTTAGCTGAAATTGGGTGGCGGAGCAGTTGGGGGGAAGAGGGGTTGGTGGTTGGGAGGCGAGGATAGGGGAGGGCAGACTTATACGGTCGGTCTGTACCAGAGCCGGTGATGGGAGGCGGGACTGGTGGTTGGAAGGCGGGAAATACTGCTGGGCAGACTTATATGGTCTGTGCCCTGAAAAGGACAGGTACAAATTCAAGGTAAGGTATACACATATGAGTTTGTCATGGGCAGACTGGATGGACCATGCAGGTCTTTATCTGCCATCATCTACTATGTTACTATGTTACTATATTTATCATTTATTCATTTTATATACCGTTTCTTATTGCTATTGCAAAACAGAACGGTTTACATTAAAAAGAAATACTTCTCATACAAACAAATAACTCCAATCATTGATAGAAAAGCACAGCAACCCAAAAAGACAAAGAAATACATTTCTAGTAGAATCTACTACTCCAAAAAAAACCCCCCACAATTACCTATAATAAATATAATTTAACCAAAACTTCTACACCTTCCCAGCTATCATAAATTCTGTTCAATACAGTTTGTAAAAAGAAAAGTTTTCAGAAGTTTTCGAAAGTGAATGTAGGAATCCTCTAATCTAATCTCTTTTGGAAGTCCGTTCCAGAGAGAGAGAGGCAGAAAAAAGAAGGCCGATGCACGCGTAGATTCCCATCGAGCCTTAGCCGGAGCAGGAATGACTAACCTATTATCTGTTAGCGATCTAAGAGTTCACATAGGAGAATAGGGAATAGTCAGATTAGATAGGTGACTAGGAGTGAGTAAATGAAAAGCCTTATGTGTCAAAGTGAGTACTTTAAATTTGTTTCTTGCTTCAATCGGAAGCCAATGAAGTTGGTATAATAAAGGTGTTATTCTATCATCATACTGACAGTATTCTAGAACCTGGGCCCTGACCCGCCCATGCTCCCAGGTCACACTCCCTTGCAGTTGTCCACTATGGATTTTGCGTGCTCATACGTAACAGCTAATTAGTGCCATTAGAACCAATTAACATCAGTTACAGCCAAATAGCAGCTAATTATTAAATTAATTTATACATGTAACTGGCACTAGTTTATAATTTACGCGAACAACTTTGCGCACTAAGGGGCCCTTTCGCAAAGACGCACTGAAAAACGGCCTGCAGTAGTGTAGACGCATGTTTTGGGTGCGTGCAGAATCATTTTTCAGCGCACCTGTACAAAATGCCTTTTTTAAAATTTTTGCTGAAAGTGGACATGTGGCAAAATGAATATTGCTGCGCGTCCGTTTTGGGTCCGAGACCTTACCACCAGCCACTGACCTAACGGTAAAGTCTCAAGCGGTATCCGGGCGGTAATCACCTACACATGTCAAATGCCACTTGGTGCGTGCCCAATACGCGTGTCCGAAAGTTTTCAGACGCCCGTATTGGATGCGCGCCAAAAATGAAATTAGCACAAAACCCACGCAGTATAGCCGGGCACTAACTCCATTTTGGTGCATGTTGGGCGTGCGTAGACGCTTACGCGGCTTAGTAAAAGGGCTCCAAAGCGTAACATTTTTCACGCAAGTTTATTGACTTAGAAGGATAGCGCATTCTGCCTCCGATACACCAGCCAAACCAAGGCCACAAAGGTTATGGATCAGTTAGTGTGCCATTACTCAAGTATTCAGAGTGCACAGAGGGCAGATGTCAGTCACGCCAGGTTTTTTTCCTGAAACTTCTACCGTCACCACGATGCAGAGCAGAAATGGATACATGAACAAACACCGACGCAAAATCCCCCGTTTCCATCTCTGTGAATGAAGACTAGGGAATGTGTAATCGTTTCACCCAGTTGCCCGGAAAACTGCAGAGATGCTGCAACCTGTCCACTAACTCCACAGGCTCTTGAAGCCGATGGTTCAAGACCTGCTGAAAGAGGGCGGCAATAACTTCAGGGACCTGTGTCCTATCCCTCTATCGCTCGATCCTTCACACAAAACCAGCCAACTTCTCGCCTTTTTATTTGCCTTGAAGTCACGAGGGGTTAATTAGATTTCTATGATGAAAATCACCAGCAATTTCACTTTCTTGCATAAGGTTTAGCCGCATATGATGAAACACCTAATTGTTGATGAAGCCTTGTGGGAGGTGAAAAACAATCAAAAATGAAATTTCTCACTCGATAGCAATGAAATACGAGAGGCTACTGTCATACAGGCTGAGCTGCCAAAAGGTGCCTGAATCGAGCTTGAACGAAACCTAAAACACTTACGGGGAGCTGACGAGGAGACTGGTTATTGACAAGACACCATCAGCAGGTGACATAAAAGGACATAAAAGCATGTCTGCTAGCCAGATATCTGTTCACTGATTACAGCCTTGTTCCTCATAAAAATGAACCCCCCCCAAAAAAGAAAAACACTTGTCTAGACTTGTTTTTGAATTGTCCGAGTAACACGAGAACACAGGGTCAGGCCTGCTGCAGTCCACCCGCATGATAATCCAACTTTCACCCTCTGTTACCAAGACACCTGTCCGATGGGAACACTGATCACGGGAAGAAAAGGGACACGCTGGTCTCTGTAACCGAGACTATTTAATCTATAAAGACAGATGAAAAGAGATGTCCTTATGAGAACTCGTATTTACTCTCTGCTTGTAACCTTTTGAGCAGGGCTGGTCTTAGCAATTGCCTGCCCGCTGCCCCCTCGCCCGCACTCACCCGCGCATGCCACCATAAGCCATAATTTATCAGTTTAAAAGGAGGTTTAAAGCCCTCGGAAACCCCACCTCACCCCATACCTTGATATGCATCCACCACGTTTCAGTAGAGAGTGGCAGAGAGCGGCAGCAATTTTCATATCCCGTCAGCTGCTGAGTCCAGAGCCTCCTCGGTGCTGCATCCCACCCTTGCAGAAGCAGGAAGTGACATCAAAAGGGGGCGGGACGCAGCAGTGAGGAGGCTCTGGGCTCGGTAGCTGACGGGATATGAAAGTCGTTGCCGCTGCCTCATGCTCTCTACTGAAATGTAGGTACACATTAAGGTACAGAGCAGGGAGGTGTTCTGAGACAAGACGACAGATGTGCCAGAGATGCGAGGCCCCTAGGAGCGCTACTAGGCCCTGTGCAACCGCCCTTGTCGCCCCTGCCTAAGACCGACACTGCTTTTGACTACGATTCTGCTCCTCTACATGTGCATATTCAGAAAATGGTACCGGGGGGGGGGGGGGGGGGAGCATTGTAGAACTTACAGAAAGAAAAATATCAATATACAGAACATACAACCTAAACTGCACAAGAATTCACATATTTCTGAGAATAACACTGACGTTTTATGTAAAAAGCAGCTCGAGGAACTAAGTGCAAATTATTCTCAGAAGCAACAGTGTCACAAGAGCGAGGCCAGGTACAAGCATTACTGACCTCTGTTCCAGTTTTCCATGTTTCTATTTGTGTGGTAACAGGGCTTGAAACTAAAGCTGACCTCTGTCCTCTCGTGGGGATACAATGTTGAAAGCGCTGATGAGTGCCCCTTCCTCCATCACCATGTTCCCACGACCTAATGTTTCCTCGGCCACCCCGGTATCTTTCCTGCAGGCACGCTCAGGTGCTCCAGTTTGGACTCCTTCTTCTGCAGCATCTTTTGCAAGGAAGTATTAAAACAAATTGTTCCAAACCTTGAAGTAGCATCAGGAGAGCTCAGACACTTACTGCAGCAGTGCAGAGAGGCATGCTGTCTGTAATAATTCCAAGTCCCAGAAGTGAGTTTTGACAACACGGGGTGGAGAGAGAGAGGCGTGCAACCTCAGACACTTCAGGGAAATAGGAGGATGCACTGGCAAATCAGGAATCAGAGAGGTAGGAAGTACATGAGAATAATAATTTAACCTGCCCACTGCTTTGGAAAGTACGCCCTCCTTTCTCTGCACTGCTCCGTGATTTAAAAATAAGTACAGTATGCAGACCTGTATCCATTAATAATTCTGTTACAAGGGCTACGTTGATGAGCCAATCCTGGCACAGGAAATCTGAGTTCATTTCCAAACCTGATCCTTGATTTGAACACAACGGGGGAGCTGTGGAAGCAGCGTTCAGAGTCCCTGGTTTTGAACAGTGACTGGATGCTGCTTTATAGTGACTAATTCATTTCTTCTAAGCCTCTTAGGGAATTATGCAGCCCTTTTACTAAGCCGTGAAAGCACCTGCGCGCGTCCAATGCACGCCAATTCCGAGTTACCGCGTGGCCCTTGTTGTAATTTCATTTTTGGCGCACGTCCCCTACGTGAATCCGAAAAATCATTTCTATTTTCTGGTGCATGTCGGCTACGCGCGCCAAGTGGCATTTGACGCACGTAGGTCATTACCGTCCGGTTACCGTGTGACATTTTACCACTAGGTCAATGGCTGGCGGTAAGGTCTCAGACCCAAAATGGACGCAGGGCAACTTTCATTTTGCCACGCGTCCCTTTTTGGCAAAAATGTTAAAAAGGCATTTTTTGCAGGTACGCTGGAAAATGATTCTGCGCGTGCCCGAAGCACGTGTCTACACTACCTCAGGCCATTTTTCAGTGCACCTTAGTAAAAGGACTCCTACAGTTCTCGTTTCTAAATGGAGGGGCATCCGTTGAACGACAAATGGGCAACAGGGATACAACAAGGGTAACCCCCTCCAATAAACCTGAGAATGAAGGATTTTGGCTCCAATGCGTGCTGTTGAGTCAGATATAGGGATGGGCATACGTTTGCAACGATATGGGAAATGTCAGTGATATATCCTGTGTTTTAGCATGTTGTTATCAAATGGACTGTTGATGTATTTTATGTATAGGTTTTTAATAAGGAAGAGTACTTGATGTATAGTTCTGCTGCAGCAAGGCTTTGTTCTGTTTCCGAGAGTCTGACGTCCTGCACGTACAACGTGCAGGGCGTCAGAAACAGAACGAAGGAAGAAGAGGACCTCGGCTGGCGGGGGTTGGGGTCCCCCGCCAGCAAAGGTAGGTGACGGCGGGGGAGGGTTGGCGGCAGGAAGGGGGGGTCGAGAGGGTCGTCGGTGGGGGGGGGGGGGGTCAGCAATGGCAGGGGGATGTTGGCGGCACCAGGGGGGGGGGCTAAAATGTGCCCCCTCACCTCGGGCTCTGGACCCCCTCCCGCCGAAGTCTGGCTACGCCCCTGGCGCTCACATTGGCGCACACTGCATGATTACCATATAAGTAGTGTGTGAGTCCTTACCACTAGGTCAAAGGGTGGCGGTAAGGGCTCAGGCAGTAAATAGCCACGTGCAACTTTTAATTTTAGCGCATGGCAATTTACTGGCCCATTGAAAAATGCCTTTT
Source organism: Microcaecilia unicolor (assembly GCF_901765095.1). Classification (NCBI taxonomy): domain Eukaryota; kingdom Metazoa; phylum Chordata; class Amphibia; order Gymnophiona; family Siphonopidae; genus Microcaecilia; species Microcaecilia unicolor. The sequence continues at coordinate 30,796,168 of NC_044034.1, forward strand.
TCCCAGCTGAGGTAAAAAAATGGCCCAGTTCATGCCAAAACCATGTGCCCACACTACCGCAGGTCACTTTTTACTGCTGCTTAGTAATGCCCATAATGTGCACTCTTTCATCCCATCCCCCCCCCCCAAGGGACATGGGTGCCTATTTTCCTTTATAGAATACTAGTAACGAAGGCCCGTTTCAAATCGCAATGAAATGGGCGCTAGCAAGGCTCCCCTCCGTCCCTTTGTGTCTCCGTGTGTCGCCGGCCCCCCTGCAGCCTCCGTGCGAATGTGCTGTGACCCTGACACTTTTGGCACGCCCCCCCAGCGTCCGTGACCGTTCCGTTCCCCCCGATGTGTGTTGCCAGTGCACCCCCTTCCACCCCCACCGATGTCGTCGCTGCTGGCGCTCCCCCCTCTCCGAAGGCCCCCCCATCCCACTGACCTGCCCAAACAGAAGATTTCAGCGTCATGTGAATGCCCCTGCAGTAGAAACCGATAGAGTAACGTGTGCCCCGCCCGCGACGTCATCGCGTTTTGACGCGAGGGCGGAGCACAGCTACAGTGCAGTACAACGTTGGAGCTGAGAATGTGCTCCGCCCTCAACGTCATAACGTTTGACGCGAGGGCGGGGCCCACAGACTGTGATTTTGTGTGGCTTCAGAGCTTCGAACTTACGAACCTGGCTTCAGTGACGTCAGTGCAAATAGAACATTGAGGGTGAGTTTTATATATATAGACTAGTGTAACAGGTGAAGCAATTAAGGTACGTAGAAGATTATCTGAGATTCCGTAAATTACTAAAGGCTTTTCAACTAATTACGTATCTTATCAAAAGACAATAAACTAATGCAGCCGTCTCTCTTATATGTTTCAACATAACTAGCTTCATGACAAACACACAATTATTCCTAGTATGTTAAAATGTTATAATTATCTGACTATCATATTTTGATGTTTTTCTTGAATGTAAAATGTAAAGTCCCAGAAAGCAAAAAAAAAAAAAAAAAAGCACCAAGATGGATGGTCAGTTTTGCTATCCGGGCTAAGCCTTCCTTGTCCCTGGTTAGCTGTTTTATGTTTCTACCCCTGATGCAGCCTTATTGGCGGAACGTGGCCTCGTCAGTTCTGTATGAATAAAGAGCCTGTTTGGACTTTGAGTGCCTGCTTTCTGTTTATCTCTATAACTTAGGCGTGGCCATTCAGCTGGTAGAAGAGTGCACACATATGTTCCAAAGATATACATAGTAACAAGTAGCAAACTACACGGTTCAGTCATGAGGTGTCACTGTATATAGCAACCACTAAGAAACGTAACAGGTTCAGTCACTAGCTTTCACAGCAGCATTTACAACAAAGAAAAGAAAATACAGATCAGAATCATGAAGATGCAGCCCTTCAGGGATAAATTACATATGTGACTTTGCACTTCACCCATATATAAGCCCATTTGAAAAATACATACTACAGGTTAGTAATAGAATAGCACATATGCAGTGGTACCGGAATGTGTGCACATATATCAGTGAGGTAGCCACGGGTGGGCCCAGGGGAGCTGTTATCCACCTAGGTTGGGCTCAGGTCACCCTACAATTGGTGTTGCTTTAGTGTGGCTGGCGGAGATCCCCAAGCCCCGCCAGCCGAAGACCTCCTTCTGGCTGAAACACTTGCAGTCTGGGCACCCCTGCCCCCACACCCCGTGCATGCTGAGTTTTCATGCATGCACGAAACAAAGCATTGTGGGGGCTGGAGGTAGCAGTAGCTCAGGGATACTACCTTCGGCTGCCCAGGTTGTAATTGTTCTGGCTGGCAAGCGGTCTTCAACTGGCGAGGCTTGTGGATCCCTGCCAGCTTACTTATTTCTATTTTTAGTTTTGGGGGGTGATGAGGGGGCGGAATGAAATTTTGGGCCCACCCACTTTGGCCTATATTGGCCATCTGGCTACACCACTGACATACATAGGTGCATAACTGGATCATATTGTGTTCGCCTGAGTCATGTTCAAAGATCCCCATGTTAGCTGCTGATATGATGCAAGAAATGCGATCATTTCATCCCACACTTGCCTGAAACTCCAGTCTGCATGACTTGAATGTGCTGGGGCCTAAGCTACAGAGATCAGGTAAAGTGTCTTTAGAGCTGGTGCAATCAAGTGAAATGAGAAGGTGCTTTTGAAAGATCAATATGAATGTGAGAGGTTCCTGCCAGGCTGGTCTTCATCAAACTACAATGAACAGACAGGATAGAACTTGGGCGATTCAATAGAAGATGAAAGGGTGAATGGCTCCTTGTTCCAATTTCTGAGTGTACTGATGCGTATTAAAAGCTCGTTATTTGGTACTGCGGAAGAGTTATGTGCTTGAATTCCTTTCCGCCTCCTCCCCTCCCCCCCATAGGGATAGCATCGCAGGCTTAACAACTTTTTCTGAAGGTCATACATTTCTTGATGTGTGGCAGCGTGTCATCCAGTTGTCAAATTTCATAATTCTTCACAGGTTCGGAAGAGACACACAGCCAAAAGATTGCCTCGTGCAACAGATAATCCCCATGCAAGATTAATACTTAAGATACATTGTGTCTTGCCATGGGCAATCAGATTTGTCGAGCAGCAATTTCTGCACTGGCGTTCAAGCAATACGTTATTATGTCTCAGTTCATAGCTTAATCTTCAGGGTTAGAGCAATTTGGAGAATGCTCGACTGACCAGTCCTCTCAGTTTCCACGCCCTGCACTAGCCGCGGCATTAACCTCTCTCAATGGCACCCTGTTATCAATGTCACTCTTTCTTGCCATGATTTATTGCGCTCTTTGAAAGATGTGTTGTCTTGCCAGACACAGCCAAGTAGCAGAAAAAGACCAGCAGCTGCATAACTAGGCAAAGGAAAAAAAAAAAAAAAAAGCAAAAACCCTGTCTTCTTGTGTTTCATTCATTTTACTTCGCAAGTGTTTCATTACTAAATAAGGTGAGGACCAAACAAAATAGTATTTACTATTTATAACATGTGCAGGAATAACACTTCTTTTTTTTTTTTTTTTGAATGACTGACAATATTTTTGAAACAAATATATATATATATATATATTTTTGTTACATTTGTACCCTGCGCTTTCCCACTCATGGCAGGCTCAATGTGGCTTACATGGGGCAATGGAGGGTTAAGTGACTTGCCCAGAGTCACAAGTTGCTGCCTGTGCCTGAAGTGGGAATTGAACTCAGTTCCCCATGACCAGAGTCCACCACCCTAACCACTAGGCCACTCCTCCACTGTTGCTACTATTTGAGATTCTATATGGAATGTTGCTATTCCACTAGCAACATTCCATGTAGAAGTCGGCCCTTGCAGATCACCAATGTGGCTGCGCAGACTTCTGCTTCTGTGAGTCTGACGTCCTGCACGTCAGATTCACAGAAACAGAAGCCTGCGCAGCCTTCTACATGGAATGTTGCTACTGGAATAGCAACATTCCATGTAGAATCTCCAATAGTATCTATTTTATTTTTGATACATTTGTACCCTGCGCTTTCCCACTCATGGCAGGCTCAATGCGGCTTACATGGGGCAATGGAGGGTTAAGTGACTTGCCCAGAGTCACAAGGAGCTGCCTGTGCCTGAAGTGGGAATCAAACTCAGTTCCCCAAGACCAAAGTCCACCACCCTAACCACTAGGCCACTCCTCCAGAGCTCAATTTCCAAAAACCTAAAACCTCTTAATATAACTATAAAATAACTCCTGGATTCTAAACATGGCAACTAAAGTTACGCATGCAATTTTGGCCACATAGCAAAAATTGCACATGTAATTTAATCAATTAACAAGCCAATCGGTGCTGATAATTGGACACTAACAGGCAATTATTGGCACTAATTAGAATTTTTTTTTTAATATTTAAACGATTTTTATTAGTGTTTTCATCTGTTATAACATTACAGACTTTCATAAAGCAGGCATCACAATTAGCCCGGGCTACAACATTCCAAATACATAACAGTCCAACGAATAACAATGTAGTCCCACAACTGCCCCCACTTCTGTCCCCCAAACTCCCTCCCCTCCCCCCTTTCAATGTTATTACTGTTATTGCCAGATAAACACGCTATCCACCTTATAATCGAAAGAGAAAAACGCCTAGATTTCGACCCAAATCGGGAGATAGACGTTTATCTCACAAAAACGAATAAATCGGTATAATCGAAAGCCGATTTTGGACGTTTTCAACTGCACTCCGTCGCGGATGCGGACAAAGTTGATGGGGGCGTGTCAGAGGTGTGGCGAAGGTGGAACTGGGGCGTGGTTATCGGCCGAGGAGAGATGTACGTGTTAGGGCGATAATCGAAAAAATAAAGGCGTTTTTAGCGAACATTTAGGACACTTTTGTTGGACCCTTTTTTCACACGAACAGGTCCCAAAAAAGTGCTCTAAATGACCAGATGACCATCAGAGGGAATCAGGGATCACCTCCCCTGACTCCCCCAGTGGTCACTAACCCCCTCCCACCACAAAAAAATTATGTTTCACAACTTTTTATTTTCACCATCAAATGTCATACCCACCTCCCTGGCTGCAGTATGCAGGTCCCTGGAGCAGTTGTTAGGGGGTGCAGTGGACTTCAGGCAGGTGGACCCAGGCCCATCCCCCCCCTACCTGTTACAATTGTGCTGCTTAATGCTTAGTCGTCCAACCCCCCCAAACCCACTGTACCCACATGTAGGTGCCCCCCTTCACCCCTTAGGGCTATAGTAATGGTGTAGACTTGTGGGCAGTGGGTTTTGAGGGGGATTTGGGGGGCTCAATACACAAGGGAAGGGTGCTATGCAACTGGGAGCTCTTTTACCTTTTTTTTTGTTTTTGTAAAAGTGCCCCCTAGGGTGCCCGGTTGGTGTCCTGGCATGTGAGGGGGACCAGTGCACTACGAATCCTGGCCCCTCCCACGAACAAATGCCTTGGATTTATTCGTTTTTGAGCTGGGCGCTTTCATTTTCCATTATCGCTGAAAAACAAAAACGCCCAGCTCACAAATTGTCGAATAAAACATGGACGTCTATTTTTTCCCAAAATACGGTTCGGTCAGCCCCTTCACGGACCCGTTCTTGGAGATAAACGCCCATGGAGATAGACGTTTTTGTTCGATTATGCCCCTCCATGTGACCCCAGCAAGTCTCATCCAACATCAACATGGCGTCCACTTCCTCCTTTATGATCATTTAACCACTGGTAACATGAATTAAATTACTAACCTACTCATCCCTCCCCCCACCTTCCAGTCAATGCAGATACCTAACAGTGAACTCCGATCTAATGGCTCTCTTCGCTTTCGATGAAACAAAAAAGTGAGGAGAATGGATGAGGATACCAACTGTTTTATATTTATTCACTTAAAAAATTCACTTAAAAAATTACATGTGCATAAACAGCGACCCGACACGGCCGTGTTTCGGCACAATGGCCTGCTTCAGGGGTCTTTATAACCTTGAATGATGTAGTTTAGAATGTTTGTTCCAAGGGAAATAACAGGAAACAAATCTCTCTGGTCTCCTCTCTTCAAAAATAATATATATGAGATATATATATTTTTTTAAAAACGAGCATCTAAATACTCCTCTCCTAAGAGTTATCGGCAAATTTTTTTTTTTTCAGCTTTTTCACAATTTGCCGATAACTCTTAGGAGAGGAGTATTTAGATGCTCGTTTTTAAAAAAATATATATATCTCATATATATTATTTTTGAAGAGAGGAGACCAGAGAGATTTGTTTCCTGTTATTTCCCTTGGAACAAACATTCTAAACTACATCATTCAAGGTTATAAAGACCCCTGAAGCAGGCCATTGTGCCGAAACACGGCCGTGTCGGGTCGCTGTTTATGCACATGTAATTTTTTAAGTGAATTTTTTAAGTGAATAAATATAAAACAGTTGGTATCCTCATCCATTCTCCTCACTTTTTTGTTTCATCTTCACGGTGTCGTGAGGATTTTTTACCTCCTTTTTTGCCTTCTCTTCGCTTTCGCTCATGCTTTGTTCCAACCATACACACTGATTAACCTAAAGTGTTCAAGACTTGACTCCGCGCCCGTGGGGATATTTTATTCAAATAAGCCCCCCCAAACCTTAATGAACCATTGTCGCCTCTTTGGGGTATTCCGGGCATCTCGCATTTCCCATAACATAAGTTTGGCACGAATTAGAATTTATGCGCACAACTTACTAAGAGTATTTTACAAAGTGGTGCACATACATTCTACCGTGCGGATCTCAAAAGGGGGCGTGGCTAAGACATAGTAACATAGTAACTATGTTACTATATCATAGCCACGCCCCCTTTTGAGATCCGCACGGTAGAATGTATGCGCTCCACTTTGTAAAATACTCTTAGTAAGTATTTTACAAAGTGGTGCGCATATATTCTACAGTGCGGATCTCAAAAGGGGGCGTGGCTATGAGAGGGGCATGGACAGGTCATGGGCGCTCCTCAAAGTTATGCGCAGATTTCAACTGGCGTAAATGGCCACGACTACGTTTTAGTTGCAGGAACAGGTGCTACGCATATTCTATAACCCTCGCCTAACTTTAGGCAAGGTTTATAGAATAGCCCTCAGCACATTGTGTTCAGCGCTGATTTTTTTAGGTTCCAATTTATAGAATCTCATCCTAAGTGAGGAAAACATAAAGCGCATGGTTCATGGAATTCTTTCCAACCTCTGTGTGTATGTACATTTGCACATGTATTTCCATCTCTCAATCTCTGTTGTGAATGTGTGTGGTGGTGGAGGTGGGGGGGGGGGGTACCTGCATTGATATGGGGGGGGGGTACCTGCATTGATATGGGGGGGGGGGGTACCTGCATTGATATGGTGTGTGTCTCTAACCTGGAAGGTTGACAGGACAGATGTTTAGAATGGAGAGTTTTCAAACATTCTGTTGGTTCGTGAATCACCTCTAACCACTGCGTGTCACTCTCAACAGATTTCAAAAGAATGCATTTTCCATGTAAGCCAAAATATAGAAGTTGTTATATTGTGCTCTATTTAATATTATATGGGGGTTTATGATACTTTTCTGCTGTTTACTATTGTTTGCGTATGCTGTTGTGATTGACTCTTTGTATTATCTCTCATTATTTAATAAAGACTTCTTTAATTTCAAGCCACAATGGGCCAGATTCTATATAAGGCGCTTAAAAATCTACATGGTAAACATTTCCGCCTAAGTGTATTCTATAAGCGGAACCTAGATTTAGGCACGGTATATAGAATACGCTTAGTTGGTATCCCAACATCTAAAACTACATGTCTCCGTTTACACCAATGAAAACGGGGCGTAAATCCCTGTACGTAGATTTATTTTATTTTTTTTTTATTTTTGTTACATTTGTATCCTGCGCTTTCCCACTCATGGCAGGCTCAATGCAGCTTACATGAGGCAATGGAGGGTTAAGTGACTTGCCCAGAGTCACACCAATGTGGCCGCACAGGCTTCTGCTTCTGTGAGTCTGACGTCCTGCAGGACATCAGACTCACAGAAACAGAAGCCTGCGCAGCCTTCTACATGGAATGTTGCTACTGGAATAGCAACATTCCATGTAGAATCTCCAACAGTAGCAACATTCCATGTAGAATCTCCAATAGTATCTATTTTATTTTTGTTACATTTGTACCCTGCGCTTTCCCACTCATGGCAGGCTCAATGCGGCTTACATGGGGCAATGGAGGGTTAACTGACTTGCCCAGAGTCACAAGGAGCTGCCTGTGCCTGAAGTGGGAATTGAACTCAGTTCCTCAGTTCCCCAGGACCAAAGTCCACCACCCTAACCACTAGGCCACTCCTCCACTGTTGCTACTATTTGAGATTCTACATGGAATGTTGCTATTCCACTAGCAACATTCCATGTAGAAGTCGTGCCTTGCAGATCACCAATGTGGCCACGTAGACTCACAGAAACAGAAGCCAGCGCAGCCTTCTACATGGAATGTTGCTAGTGGAATAGCAACATTCCATGTAGAATCTCCAGTAGTAGCAACATTCCATGTAGAATCTCCAATAGTAGCAACAGAATCTCAATAGTAGCAACATTCCATGTAGAATCTCCAATAGTAGCAACATTCCACGTAGAATCTCCAATAGTATCTATTTTATTTTTGTTACATTTGTACCCTGCGCTTTCCCACTCATGGCAGGCTCAATGTGGCTTACATGGGCCAATGGAGGGTTAAGTGACTTGCCCAGAGTCAAAGTGGGAATTGAACTCAGTTCCTCAGTTCCCCAGGACCAAAGTCCACCACCCTAACCACTAGGCCACTCCTCCATGTGCCCTGGGCCATATTCTATAACTACATGCATAAATTTGGGAATGCCCATTTCCCCACCCGTAGCCACACCCCTTTTGAACCACGTGCATTAGAATTTAGGTGCATTTCATTACAGAATACAGTTTTTGAGTCTCTTCTTGATGATCTGTACAGACACCGTGACAGGGGATCTGCCTCGATACTCGTGTTGCTCGATTTCTCGGCAGCCTTACACACCGTGGATTATAATCTCATGCTTTCAAGATAGGCAGAAACAGGTATCAGTGGCAAAGTACTTATTTGGTTCAAATCCTATCTGTCAGATAGACAACAATCAGTTCTGTTCAGGAACAGCACATCATCACCTTGGAAACTGGACTGTGGGGTGCCACAGGGATCCATACTGTCTCCCATTTTATTTAATATCTACCTCAAGCCTCTGGCTGAGCTGCTTCAGTCAATGGACACAAAATTCTACATCTATGCTGGTGATCTGCAACTACTCATACCCACTGAACGAGATCTACCCACAGCTCTGAGTAAACTGACTGCCTGCCTAACCGCAACTCAGAAATGGGCAAACAACAACAAACTTTGCCTGAACCCAAATAAAATAGAGATTCTTTGGGTACCAAGCACAAGTGGACAAATACCCAACTTCAAAATACCTTTTGGGAAGTATGAGCTCCCCCTAAAATCACAGTTCAGGAATCTTGGGATACTGCTAGACTCATCACTCACTCTGATCCCACAAATTGTCCTTCAAAAATTGTCTCTATTATCTATGGCCGCTACAAAATCTCTCTCCATATTATTGAAAAGATGAGTCTGAACACAGTTGTCCAGGGCATGATAATATCACGACTAGACTACTGTAATGCCGTGTACACTGGCCAAACCAAAAAGAGTTTGTATCAGTTCCAACTACAGAATGCTGCAGCATGACTGATAGAAGGCTGCAAGTGGTGTGACCACATCACACCCTTCCTGCAAAAGCTACCAGTACCTTACAGGGCTAAATTTAAAATTGTATGTTTGATTTTCAAGGTTCTCAGACAAAATGGGCCACAGTACTTAATTATAAGTTAGCTCTTGATACACCTTTAAGACCTCTAAGTTCCTCTCAAGGATGATCACTATTTGTACCTGCATCAAAAGAAATTGTACGACGTGATACCCGCCAACGAGCCTTCTCAGGAGTAGCCCCCGCACTCTGGAATTTAATCCCAGAGGGGCTACGTATAACTCGAGATTACCTCAACTTCAGGAAGCAGGTGAAAGCCTGGCTCTTCTTCCAAGCCTTTAATACCATACACTCATTCTACCCCTGGGCTAGCTTGCTACACACACTGTAACTTAGATCAGTTATTTATTTATTTATTTATTTATTTATTTATTTATTTATGCATTTGTAATCCACATTTTCCCACCGTATGGCAGGTTCAATGTGGCTTACATATTGCTCTAAAGGTGGTTACAAAATTTAGATTTGTATTAGTCTAGTACATAATACAGAAGTACAATTTAGTAAAAGGATCTTGCCTTGACTTTAACTAACCATCAAATTATGCCAACTGATTGTGTACCACACATCTCTATCCCATCATATATCTGCACTTGGTCCCTCAGCAACATTTCTGGGTTCACAAAAAGTAGCAAAATTCTATGTTGCTTAGCCCCAGGAATGAACAGTGGATGCCCTCAAGTCTACCTTAAGTCTTCCTCCAGAAACTTGCCCAAACATTTTTTTGAAACCATTGCTTGTATCCCATTCTCTGACAATAAATTGAAGAGTTTATGTACTGAGTGAAAAAAATATATATTTCTCCAATTTGTTTTAAATGTGAAAGTAATTCCACGGTGGGTCTCCTACTCTTCGTACTTTTTGAAAGAATAAACAATTGATTTGCATTTACAAAAAAAAAAAGTGGATCACAAAACCGTAGAACAATAACATAAAATAAGTAAAAAAACAGATTAAGATAAGCATTGCCAAAAAAGGTGAGTCTTCAAGGATTTCTGAAAGGAATGGTAAGAAGGCATAGTTTTCAATTCCTTAGGTAGAGAGCTCCAAACTTAAATAGCTTTATAACCAGGGCTTTTTTGAGCGGGTACTGAGTACCGGCACCTTTTCTATTGTTTGCTAAAATTGACCCCTGGTCCAGTGGCGTAGCCACAGGTGGGCCTGGGTGGGCCGGGGCCCACTCACTTTGGACTCAGGCCCATCCAAAATTGTGACACTCGTGCTGTGGCTGGTGGGGATCCCCAAATCTTGCCAGCTGAAGATTTTCTACCCTTGGGTAGTCCCCACTCTTCCAAATGTCAGCCAGCAGCTCTTGCCTTGAACTGAGGCTGAGACTGACCCTTCTGCACATGCTCAGTTTTCGCACATTCAAAAGCACTGAGCATGCATAGCCTGCTGGCAGAAGCATCAATTTGAAGCAAGTGCTGCTGTCTGCCATTTGGAAGAGTGCTGGCTGCATGAGGAGGAGGAGGAAATCTTCAGTTGGCAGGGTTTGGGGATCTCCGCCAGCTCAAGTATTTAATATTTGGGGTTTGTGGGCAGGGAGAGGTGGAGAGAGGAGCAAACGGGGGGGGGGGGGGGGGGAGGAGGGAATGAATTCCATGCCCACCCACCTTAGGCTCAGGCCCACCCAAAATTGGCCATCTGGCTACGCCCCTGCCCTGGTCCCCAAGTTTAAATGAACGAGCTGGGGCTCTACACGCCAATTCTGCCTTGTCGTAGATTCTGTGACTGGTTGAAGGGGGTCTGGCTATTGTGGGGTGAATCCCTCAGTGATCACCCCACCCCTGAAGGGTGGCCTGGCATTTGAGTAACGGCACCTTTTTCGCTAGAAAAAATGCACTGCTTATAACAAACTGAAGTCTCCGAAACTCTTTTATGACAAACACCAGATACTGAAGGAGAAAATAAGATGAGACTCACTTGCTATAGATGGGTTAATGATATTAGGAAAAGAAAACAAACCAATCAAATAATCTGGGCTTTATATATCAGACATGCCAGTGTAAAACTGATACGAGCCTGTATGGGTAGCCAGCACAAATGAGTTAAAGCTGATGTTCCCTTATCAAATTTCTTGAAATGAAAAATCAATTTGGCCACAGAATTCTGAAGTAACTGCATCTTAGAACGAAGTTTGAACGTAATAATACAGTACAAACAATAGTCCAGATATGTTTATCTTTGTGTCTGTATGTCTGTGGATATATCTGTTTTCTACATCTGTATGTCTTGGGGGCAATTTCTCCAAATGAGTTCGTTTTGCACATACCATGGCAGGGTATGTGCAGTATCATCTCAGTCTCTCCAGTTTACTGTTAATGCTCGCCATAGTACCTGCATTGTGCCAAAGGGAGCTTTTTTCTGGAATTTATAAGATCTAATATGTATAGGCAGCTTATCCAGCTGGCACCCAAAATGATTTATATTTGTGCATAAATCTGTATATGTGCCAGTATGTCTGTGTTTTGTATCTGAGTATGTGTGTGTCTGTGTTTGGGTAAATGACAGCAGATAAAGACCTGAATGGTCCATCCAATCTGCCCAACAAGATAAACTCATTTTACATGGTATGTGATACTTTATATGTATACCCGGGTTTGATTTGTCCCTGCCTTTCACAGGGCACAGACTGTAGACGTCTGCCCAGCACTCTTCCTATACTAAAAGTTCTGAAGATTCTGGAATCCTAAAGAGTTACAAGATTCCGGAATCCCAATGAGTAGCAACATTCCATGTAGAACCCCAAAGAGTAACATAGTAAATGACAGCAGATAAAGACCTGAACGGTCCATCCATTCTGCCCAACAAGATAAACTCATTTTATATGGTATGTGATACTTTATATGTATACCCGAGTTTGATTTGTCCCTGCCTTTCACAGGGCACAGACCGTAGAAGTCTGCCCAGCACTGTTCCTGTACTAAAAGTTCTGAAGATTCTGGAATCCTAAAGAGTTACAAGATTCCGGAATCCCAATGAGTAGCAACATTCCATGTAGAACCCCAAAGAGTAACATAGTAAATGACAGCAGATAAAGACCTGAACGGTCCATCCATTCTGCCCAACAAGATAAACTCATTTTATATGGTATGTGATACTTTATATGTATACCCGAGTTTGATTTGTCCCTGCCTTTCTCAAGGCACAAACTGTAGAAGTCTGCCCAGCACTCTTTTTTACAGGTGTGCTGAAAAATGGATCGGCGCACTCCCAAAACCCATGCTTACACTACCGCAAGCCATTTTTCAGTGCACCTTTGTAAAAGGACCCCTTAGGCACATACACGGTTAATGTGCATTAAAACCGTTAATGCACCTATAATGCTGCTTAGTAAACAGGGCCCTTAATTATAGACGCTATTCATACATGTATATATATATATATATATATATGCTTTCTTCCTCCTTTTTTGTCAGCATGTTACTTCTTGAGGGTTTTTTTCCTGTAGCTTTTTTTGTTGTGCAATATAGATAGATAGATAGATACATAGATAGATTTGGAAAATCACAATTCGACAGCGCCAAACCACTACGAGAAAAACTGCACTGGCTCCCAATCAAAGAACGTATTACTTTCAAAATCTGCACCCTGGTCCACAAGATTATCTATGGCGAAGCACCGGGTTATATGTCTGGCCTTATAGACCTACCAAAAAAAAAAAAAAAATTGGATCATCACGATCATACCTAAAGCTTCACCACCCCAGCTGCAAAGGACTCAAGTATAAATCGATCCACGGATCCAGCTTCTCCTATATAAGCACGCAACTATGGAACGCATTACCAAAAGCCATAAAGACAACACACGAGCACCTCAACTTCCGGAAATCACTAAAGACCGATCTGTTCGAGAAGGCATACCTTACTGATCCAACTTAAGTGCCTGGACTCAACAACACAACGAAACCATAACCTGCAACGAACATTATATAACTCTTCTTCTCTCGATTCTATTATGTGTCTGTAACACATACAGTGGTGGAAATAAGTATTTGATCCCTTGCTGATTTTGTAAGTTTGCCCACTGACAAAGACATGAGCAGCCCATAATTGAAGGGTAGGTTATTGGTAACAGTGAGAGATAGCACATCACAAATTAAATCCGGAAAATCACATTGTGGAAAGTATATGAATTTATTTGCATTCTGCAGAGGGAAATAAGTATTTGATCCCCCACCAACCAGTAAGAGATCTGGCCCCTACAGACCAGGTAGATGCTCCAAATCAACTCGTTACCTGCATGACAGACAGCTGTCGGCAATGGTCACCTGTATGAAAGACACCTGTCCACAGACTCAGTGAATCAGTCAGACTCTAACCTCTACAAAATGGCCAAGAGCAAGGAGCTGTCTAAGGATGTCAGGGACAAGATCATACACCTGCACAAGGCTGGAATGGGCTACAAAACCATCAGTAAGACGCTGGGCGAGAAGGAGACAACTGTTGGTGCCATAGTAAGAAAATGGAAGAAGTACAAAATGACTGTCAATCGACAAAGATCTGGGGCTCCACGCAAAATCTCACCTCGTGGGGTATCCTTGATCATGAGGAAGGTTAGAAATCAGCCTACAACTACAAGGGGGGAACTTGTCAATGATCTCAAGGCAGCTGGGACCACTGTCACCACGAAAACCATTGGTAACACATTACGACATAACGGATTGCAATCCTGCAGTGCCCGCAAGGTCCCCCTGCTCCGGAAGGCACATGTGACGGCCCGTCTGAAGTTTGCCAGTGAACACCTGGATGATGCCGAGAGTGATTGGGAGAAGGTGCTGTGGTCAGATGAGACAAAAATTGAGCTCTTTGGCATGAACTCAACTCGCCGTGTTTGGAGGAAGAGAAATGCTGCCTATGACCCAAAGAACACCGTCCCCACTGTCAAGCATGGAGGTGGAAATGTTATGTTTTGGGGGTGTTTCTCTGCTAAGGGCACAGGACTACTTCACCGCATCAATGGGAGAATGGATGGGGCCATGTACCGTACAATTCTGAGTGACAACCTCCTTCCCTCCGCCAGGGCCTTAAAAATGGGTCGTGGCTGGGTCTTCCAGCACGACAATGACCCAAAACATACAGCCAAGGCAACAAAGGAGTGGCTCAGGAAGAAGCACATTAGGGTCATGGAGTGGCCTAGCCAGTCACCAGACCTTAATCCCATTGAAAACTTATGGAGGGAGCTGAAGCTGCGAGTTGCCAAGCGACAGCCCAGAACTCTTAATGATTTAGAGATGATCTGCAAAGAGGAGTGGACCAAAATTCCTCCTGACATGTGTGCAAACCTCATCATCAACTACAGAAGACGTCTGACCGCTGTGCTTGCCAACAAGGGTTTTGCCACCAAGTATTAGGTCTTGTTTGCCAGAGGGATTAAATACTTATTTCCCTCTGCAGAATGCAAATAAATTCATATACTTTCCACAATGTGATTTTCCGGATTTAATTTGTGATGTGCTATCTCTCACTGTTACCAATAACCTACCCTTCAATTATGGGCTGCTCATGTCTTTGTCAGTGGGCAAACTTACAAAATCAGCAAGGGATCAAATACTTATTTCCACCACTGTACATCCCATTCTCTACCACATCACTCTGTATTTGTTTCATCACCGGAGGTGGCTTACATCTCATGCTGCTATGTAAGCCACATTGAGCCTGCAAATAGGTGGGAAAATGTGGGGTACAAATGCAACAAATAAATAAAAAAATAGATACATAGATAGATATAGCCAGCCGAGCAGAGAATGAGGACAATTCTGTATCTGGACACCGCAATCTGTCCCTTGATGCTATGCGATGAGCATCAATTCCACAACGGCATCAAGGCACTGAAATGTCATTATAGAATAGTAGGATAAGTCGGCATAGGCACACATACTTTAAGGAGTGTCCAATTTTGGCAGATCAATAGAATGTGGAAATGAACACACCTAAATGCAGCTCAGCACTTCCAGTATTCTAAAACTTCTGTGTGCAAGTGGTAGACATGCTTAGGTCCTGCCCATGATTCATCCATACTTACACTTCCCTTCACATTTACACACTCATGTCCTGCCCATGCTGCACCCATATTCACACTCCTCTTTGCTTTTACACGCTCAAATCCTGCCCACTTTCCGCCCATATTCACCTTCCCCTTTGCATCTCTACACGATCATGTCCTGCCCATACTTACACTTCCCTTCGCATTTACACACTCATGTCCTGCTTAATCTCCGCCCATTCCAGACTCACTGCCTGCCCATTCTCTGCCCATATTCACCTTCCTCTTTGCATCTACACGCTCAAGTCCTACACATATTTACACTCCCCTTAGCAATTACACACTGAGGCAGTTGCACGCTCACATTATACAATACCTCTAATAGCACAACTTGCACTTACACTTGTAAGTGCACCTTAGTCACCAGATTCTATATATGGTGCCCAGGATTGGTTGCACTTCTGAGATGCATGTACAACTTAATTGGCTAATAGTCTGTCAAGAAACAATAATCGGATGCTAATAACCAATCAGTGACATTAATTGTTACTGACTGGTATTTGTGAATGCAACTAGTTGCACGCTATTCCATAACACTGGGCACCTAAATCCCTTAGTGCGCAACCCAAAAGGAGGCATGGCCATGAGAGGGGCATGGTCGGGTCAGCAGTGTTCTTAAAAGTTGCATGCAGTGTTATTGAATATTGGGTCTCCGCCTAACTTGACAATCCAGCTCATTTTCGAAAGAGAAGGGCGCCCATCTTCCGACACAAATCAGGAGATGAGCGTCCTTCTCTCAGGGCCGGCCAAATTGGCATAATCGAAAGCCGATTTTGGCTGCCCTCAACTGCTTTCCGTCACGTGGACGGCCAAAGTTCAAGGGGGCGTGTCACTAGTGTACCGAAGGCAGGACGGGGGCGTGGTTAAGAGATGGCCCATAATGGAAAAAAGAAGGCCGGCCCTGACGAGCATTTGGACGACTTTACTTGGTCCCTTTTGTTTCTTGCGACCAAGCTTGAACTGACCAGATGACCACTGGAGGGAATCGGGGACGACCTCCCCTTACTCCCCCAGTGGTCACCAACCCCCTCCCACCCAAAAAAACAATTTAAAAAACATTTTTTTGCCAGCCTCAAATGTCATACCCAGCTCCATGACAGCAGTATGCAGGTCCCTGGAGCAGTTTTTAGTGGGTGGAGTGCACTTCAGACAGGCGGACCCAGGCCCATTCCCCCTACCTGTTACACTTGTGGTGGTAAATGTGAGCCCTCCAAAACCCACCCGAAACCCAGTGTACCCACATGTAGGTGCCCCCCTTCATCCCTAAGGGCTATGGTAGTGGTGTACAGTTGTGGGTACTGGGTTTTGGGGGGGTTGGGGGGCTCAGCACACAAGGTATGGGAGCTATGTAGCTGGGAGCAATTTGTGATGTCCACTGCAGTGCCCCCTAGGGTGCCCGGTTGGTGTCCTGGCATGTGAGGGGGACCAGTGCCCTACGAATGCTGGCTCCTCCCACGACCAAAAGCCTTGAATTTGGTCGTTTTTGAGATGGGCGTCCTCGGTTTGCATTATAGGCGAAAACCGAGGCCGCCCATCTCTAAGGTCGGCGATCTCAACATTTCAGTCGACCTAAATGTTGAGATGTGGCCGGCCCCGACCATATTATCGAAACGAAAGATGGACGCCCATCTTGTTTCGATAATACGGGATGCCCCGCCCCTTCGCCGGGGGCACCCTTAAAGATGCGCACCCAGTTCGATTATGCCCCTCAATAGGATTTATACGAGGTTTCATCAAACATGTCTGGTGCCCAGAGCTGGGCACAGAACCAATGATAAGCGCTATTTTATAATAGGAACTAGAATAGTGCGTAGCACCGATCTTTTCTGGTGCCCATTTTTGAGCACCATTTACAGAATCTCCCCACCCCCCAAAGTGACTAGCATGTCAATTTATAGAATAGTACCTAGCACATACACACATAAATGACAGTATGTGGACATCACTCATACACGTAAGTCTGCCAAACGATCCTCAAATTTAGGTGCTGTTTGTTGAATTGACCTTGATGTATCTTTTCTCCAGCTTTCTTGCCACACCAAATTTGGACATATTCCATTAACGTTTCCTAGAGTTATTATGCCCCCAGATGTACAGACATTTTTGACCACTTACTCACAAATTTTTTTTATTTTATTTGTTACATTTGTACCCCACATTTTCCCACCTAGTTGCAGGCTCAATGTGGCTTACATAATACCGTAAAGGCGTTCGCCAGTCGGTTGATAACAAATACAAGGTTGTATTGTGGTCAGATGAGGTAGGTGTGCGTCAGGCACCGTGAAGGTAGAAAGGAATGAGGATTGTATATTAGTCAGTACGATCATTGGTTATGCTGTGTTGCTGGATGTGGGGATTTACGTTGGATCAGTGGGGTATGCCTTTTTGAAGAGGTTGGTTTTTAGTGATTTTCTGAAGTTTAGATGGTTATGGATTGCTCTTACAGCTTTTGGGAGTCCATTCCATAGTTGTGCGCGTATGTAGGAGAAGCTGGTTGCGTAAGTTGTTTTGTATTTAAGTCCTTTGCAATTTGGGTAGTGTAAATTTAGGTATGATCGTGAAAATCCAATCCTGTTTCTGGTTGGTAGGTCTATGAGGTCTGCCATGTATCCTGGGACTACGCCGTAGATGATTTTCTGGATAAACATTGGGTTGGAGAGAATACAAAGAAGCTTAAAAAAAAATCACATATTGAACTCTAGACTCATTGCTGCATACAACTTGCTCTACAGAGCAGAAGTGTTTTTATAGACAAGTGATAAATATTTTAAGAGCATGCTGTTTGTTACTACAGTAAACACAGCACTAGCTCTTATGCCTGTATATCTCTGAAAGAAATAACTCTCTTGGCTGCAACAAATGGAAATCAAAGGAATGCAAAATGCTATCACAGCCATTTTTTTTAAATAGCTTTTATCTGCTAGCCATCTTGAAAAGTTGCATGGCTAAGAAAACGGTAAAGAAACAAGGGCTTGAGTCAGGAAAATTCGTGACTTGAACCATTTACAACAGGATGAACTTCGGCAAATCGAGAATCAGTGCTTCCCATGTGAAAAACAATGACTCAGAGGCCCTGGATGTGTGAGAAATCACATAAAAATACTTCCAATATATCATGGCTAGTTTTACAGGATCGGTGGTAAGGTGCATGAGATGTGGCTTTATACTTGCTTAATAGAATGGTTTTTGTATTCATGGTCATGTGTATAACTGTTTTATTTATTTATTGGGATTTACTAGCTGCTTTTATTTACTTATTTATTTCTTGCATTTGTACCCCACATCTTCCCACCTTTTTGCAGGCTCAATGTGGCTTACATAATACCGTAATGGCGTTCGCCAAGATGGTTGATAACAAATAAAAGGTTAAATTGTGGTCGAACGAGGTAGGTGTGTATCAGGTACCATGAGGGTCGAAGGGAGTGAAGATTGTATATTGTCCAGTGCGATCGTTGGTAATGCTCTGTTGCTGGGTGTGGGGATTTACGGTGTATTTTTGAAGAGGTTGATTTTTAGTGATTTATGAAGAGATTCACCCAAGGCGGTATACAGCAGGTACATTTTAACATAAACCTTACAATTTTTTAACAGTATAACAATAGTCAAAATGGCCAAATATAAACCAGAATACAATAGGAAAGGGATGCAAAATAAGACCAAGAATATTATAATGGCTCACCTCACCTTGACCAATTCTGGTTGCCATATCTCAAAAAAGATATAGTGGAATTAGAAAAGGTTCAAAGAAGAGCAACCAAAATGATAAAGGGGATTGAACTCCTCCCATATGAGGAAAGGCTAAAGAGGTTAGGGCTCTTCAGCTTGGAAAAGAGACAGCTGAGGAGGGATATGATTGAGGTCTATAAAATCCTGATTGGTGTAGAGCAGGTAGAAGTGAATCGAGTTTTCACTCTTTCGAAAAGTACAAAGACCAGGGGACACTCCATGAAATTACATGGAAATACTTTTAAAACAAATAGGAGTAAATTTTTGTTTTTCATGCAAAGAATAGTTAAGCTCTCGAACTTGTTGCCAGAGGATGTTGTGAACAGAAGTTAAGGTATCTGGGTTTAAAAAGGTTTGGACAAGTTCCTGGAGGAAAAGTCCATAGTCTGTTATTGAGACAGACATGGGGATGCCATTGCTTGCCGCATGAAATATTGCTACTAATTAGGTTTCTGCCAGGTACTTGTGACCTGGATCAAACACTGTTGGAAGCAGGATACTGAGCTTGATGGACCATTGGTCTGATTCAGTATGGCTGCTCTCATGTTCTTCCAATAAATTAGATAAACCTGAGAACAGCAAATTAAAATTTAATAATAGGACTACCATGAAACAGTATCAAAGATTTAACAGCACTGAAATTCAAATAACAGAGAGATAATACAATGTCAGCATAATACTCATGAAACGTCTAATAAGCATGCATTGTTGTAGGAAACACAGAGCCTCAAGATGCAGTGTTGTTTTGTCAATAAATAAAATTTGATGAGCTTAGTGCAATAAAGAATCTAGTCAGGGGCTGCTCTGTATACACAACCCAGCGATTGTATTGAAAATTGAATCTGAATGTTCGCTTATTTATGTTTAACACAAAAACGTAACATTACTACTACTACTATTTAGCATTTCTATAGCGCTACAAGGCGTACGCAGCGCTGCACAAACATAGAAGAAAGACAGTCCCTGCTCAAAGAGCTTACAATCTAATAGACAAAAAATAAAGCAAGCAAATCAATTAATGTGTAGAGGAAAGAGGGAGAGGAGGGTAGGTGGGGGCGAGTGGTTACGAGTCAAAAGCAATGTTAAAGAGGTGGGCTTTCAATCTAGATTTATCAATAGAAATCAAACAAAATAAAACATGGAAAAGAAAATAAGATGAAACCTTTTTTATTGGACATAACTTAATACATTTCTTGATTAGCTTTCGAAGGTTGCCCTTCTTCGTTAGATCAGAAATAAGCAATCTAGATTTAAAGATGGTCAAGGATGGGGCAAGACGTAGGGGCTCAGGAAGTTCATTCCAGGCGTAGGGTGCAGCGAGACAGAAGGCGCGAAGTCTGGAGTTGGCAGTAGTGGAGAAGGGAACAGACAAGAAGGATTTATCCATGGAACATGCTCTCGTATTAGTTAAAACCAAAGTGGGCAGTTGTGCTTTAAAGGAGATCTGTCTTTGTGACCAGTGAGCCTTTTTACTCAACAGCTCCTTGATACCTCTGCCCCACTGAAACCCACAGAAAGCATTGTTGTTCCACCTGATTCAGAAGAGGTTCAAAGAATGTCACAAACCATTTGTGACACAGTTCAGAGGTTTTGTTCATTTAGTTTTGTCGCCATAATGTGAGCAAGTGCAAAGTGATGCGTGTGGGAAAGAGGAACCCAAATTATAGCTACGTCATGCAAGGTTCCACGTTAGGCGTCACCGACCAAGAAAGGGATCTAGGTGTCGTCGTTGATGATATGTTGAAACCTTCTGCTCAGTGTGCTGCTGAGGATAAGAAAGCAAATAGAATGTTAGGTATTATTAGGAAAGGAATGGAAAACAAAAATGAGGACGTTATAATGCCTTTGTATCGCTCCATGGTGCGACCGCACCTCGAATATTGTGTTCAATTCCGGTCGCCGCATCTCAAAAAACATATAGTGGAATTAGAAAAGGTACAGAGAAGGGCGACGAAAATGATAAAGGGGATGGGATGACTTCCCTATGAGGAAAGGCTAAAGCGGCTAGGGCTCTTCAGCTTGGAGAAAAGGTGGCTGAGGGGAGATATGCTAGAGGTCTATAAAATAATGAGTGGAGTTGAACGGGTAGATGTGAAGTGTCTGTTCACACTTTCCAAAAGTACTAGGACCAGGGGGCATGTGATGTAGCTACAATGTAGTAAATGTAAAACAAATTGGAGAAAATGTTTCTTCACTCAACGTGTAATTAAACTCTGGAATTCCTTGCCAGAGAATGTGGTAAAGGCGGTTAGCTTAGCGGAGTTTAAAAAAAGGTTTGGACGGCTTCCTAAAGAAAAAGTCCATAGACCATTATTAAATGGACCTGGGGGAAAATTCACTATTTCTGGGATAAGCAGTACAGAATGTTTTGTACTTTTTTGGGATCTTGCCAGGTATTTGTGATCTGGATTGGCCACTGTTGGAAGCAGGATGCTGGGCTCGATGGACCTTTGGTCTTTCCCAGTATGGCAATACTTATGTACTTATGCTACTATTTGAGATTCTGAATGGAATCGTGCTAATCTTTGGGGTTCTACATGGAATGTTGCTACTATTTGAGAATCTGAATGGAATGTTGCTACTCTTTAGGGTTCTACATGGAATGTTGCTATTGTTTAGGTTTCTGACAGGTAGTTGTGACCTGGATTGGCCAGTGTTGGAAACAGGATGCTGGGCTCGATGGACCTTTGGTCTTTCCCAGTATGGCAATACTTATGTACTTATTTCTTTCTTCTATAGGATCTGTGTTTTTCAGTTTGTATTTTCAGTAAATCATGACACCTAAGAATCACCCTGTTTCCATGAATGAAAGTGAAATATCTGTTTAGGTATCTTCAGTGTGATATACCACAAGAACAGACACAGTGGCTCTTTGAAAAGGGTGACAGGAGACATGACTGGTACCAGTCAGTCCTCTATGTGCAGTTGGGTCCATTTCTTATTTAATGGACCCAACATTCTCTCAGTACTTGTATTTTGATAAAAGGCAGTTGGATCATGCATGTTTCGCTCAGCCATGAGCTGTATCAAGGACATTCCCCTATAATGAAAACCCAATATATAACATCATTTTACTCCCCCTTCGGAATGAAAAAGAACTTGAAAACCTAAAAAAAGGTTTTGAATAAATTTGCCTGAGTAAACTCTTGCCATATTCACAAAGCATCATTTGCTATTTTTTATTTCAGTTTATAGATGCTGCTCTTGGAGTGATAAAGTGGAGAATAAAGCTTTTAATTTGTATAAAGACTAGAAGTGGTCACCGCAGTGACTAGGGCATCCACTGTAGGCATTTGAAAACGAGCCATATGTCCCTCACGCAGAGGGTATAACTGCCCCATAGCCCTGGAAACTCTCAAAGGTCCCTCGGGGTCAGCCCACTGAGCCGAAACAAGCTCTAGGATGGAGTCATGCAAAGGGAAGGCCCGAGCAGCTTTCTTGGTAGTAGCCATCCTGGGATTACCCGAGGAGGCCATGCCACTGTCAGGATCTTCAATCGAGAGGGCCTGCAGGGTATCTGAAATAAGCGCTGGCAGCTCATCACGGTGGAAAATCCTCACCGCGGAGGGATCATCCAGATCCTGTGGTAAATCCGCACCTGACTCTGGTTCCTCAGACCAAGAACGTCTGTCAGAGTTCTCCGAATCCTCACACCCCGACCACGGGGGGGAAAAAAGGTGCACCACAATCTGAAGGGGAATTAACCCTTCTGCGCTTATCTTTAGGCCAAGCATCCGGGAAAAAAAAACCTCACTGGGCAGTCCCAGGCCAGAATCCATCGGGGGGGGGGGGGGGGGGGCAATCAGAGGAGCCTCAGGCGACCCTTGAGGAAGGGCTCTTTTCATCATGTATGCTTTATGCAGCAAAAGCACAAAATCCGGGGAGAAAGTCTTTTTTTGTGAAGTGATTAGACATGATTTATGTTGGTCATATAGGAATGAGGACAAGGCAAAGCCAATTAGCACCAATGATTGGGTGCTATCAATTATTGACCCTAATTGGCAGAAATTAGAATATATGAGCACATTTCCCTAGTTGGGATTCTCCGAACGTTGCCCACAAGTGAACTACAAACTGCAGACAGTCCACAGCTAAGAGAAGATGAGAGAGAGTAAATACTGCCAGTGACTGCCATTGATGATCCCTAGAAGAAGCTATGGCAAAACGGGTGCCTGACGGGGTCTAAGTTTGAGATAAGTGTCACTGATTTAGTCTTTGCACCAGTATTGTGAAGAACAATTGAACTGAAGAATGTGAAGTACAGTATATATTTAAACATTAACGTGCATAAAAAAAAAACCATTTCAAAAGTAACATAGTAACATAGTAGATGACGGCAGAAAAAGACCTGCACGGTACATCCAGTCTGCCCAACAAGATGAACTCATGTGTATACCTTACCTTGATTTGTACCTGTCTTTTTCAGGGCACAGACCGTACAAGTCTGCCCAGCAGTATTTCCCGCCTCCCATCACCGGCTCTGGCACAGACCGTATAAGTCTGCACAGCACTATCCCCGCCTCCCAACCACCAGCCCCGCCTCCCACCACCGGCTCTGGCACAGACCGTATAAGTCTGCCCAGCACTATCCCCGCCTCCCAACCACCAGCCCCGCCTTCCACCAGCGGCTCTGGCACAGACCGTATAAGTCTGCACAGCACTATCCCCGCCTCCTAACCACCAGCCCCGCCTCCTACCACTGGCTCTGGCACAGACCGTATAAGTCTGCCCAGCACTATCCCCGCCTTCCAACCACCAGCCCTGCCTCCCACAACTGGCTCTGGCAGAGACCGTATAAGTCTGCCCAGCACTATCCCCACCTCCCAACCACCAGCCCCGCCTCCCACCACCGGCTCTGGCACAGACCGTATAAGTCTGCCCAGCAGTATCCCCGCCTCCCAACCACCAGCCCCGCCTCCCACCATAACAGTTATTGGCAAGGAGAATTTTGACCCATGATTACAGTAGTTGCTAAAAGCTAATTACCATAACCTGTCATGGGCAGAGGCAGTAGGAAGTCTTTCTGATGTTTGAGGTCTTTTTCTCCAGCCATTTTACATTTTTTTTTTGTGGACTCTCTGTAGTTTGTAGTTTACTTGCGGGTATTGTTTGTGACATTGCGTGAAACGGTAACAGCCATTTTGGGGGTTCAAGTGTTTTCACATCAAAGTTTCTACATGGATCCGAAAAGGGAACGAGACCATCGGAGAGGCAAGGGTGGATCATGAGCATGCCTAGAACATGGTGGATCTGCACCTAATATGGGTGCAAGGATCTACACCAGGTTATTTTCTTTTTTAATTAATTAAGACCAAACCATACAAAATACAATGAAAATCCCCAAACCCTCCACATCCGTTAAGCAAGACATACTGTGATTCTTCAGTACGTGACCAAATAATACATCAAGTCAAAACCCCTCCTCCCACCCACTCCCATTACCTTTTCTTGCTAAAGACAGAAAAGAAAAATGTAACCCCCCCCCCCAAAAAAAAAAAAAAAACTATGAAGAGTATGGTCTTGGGTTACAACCTTTATTTAGATTTTGCTCACCCCTTTTTCAGTAGTAGCTCAAGGTGAGTTACATTCAGGTACACTGGATATTTCTCTGTCCCAGGAGGGCTCACAATCTAAGTTTGTACCTGAGGCAATGGAGGGTTAAGTGACTTACCCAAGATCACAAGGAGCAGCAGTGGGATTTGAACTGGCCACCTCTGGATTACAAGACTGGTGCTCTAATTACTAGGCCACTCCTCTACACCATTAAAGTATCAAAGAACCCAAGAGGGCATAGCTCATTTGGACTCAATGCTGGGGAATTTTCTCTACTTTTTTGTTATAGATCAATCCTCCCATTTCACCTGGCCACTGTGGCAAGTCTCCTTTCAGGACCCTGTATTACATAAGAACATAAGTATTGCCATACTGGGAAAGACCAAAGGTCCATCAAGCCCAGCATCCTGTCTCCAACAGTGGCCAATCCAGATCACATATACCTGGCAAGATCCCAAAAAAGTACAAAACATTTTATACTGCTTATCACAGAAATAGTGGATTTTCCCGAAGTCCATTTAATAACGGTCTATGGACTTTTCCTTTAGGAAGCCGTCCAAACCTTTTTTAAACTCCGCTAAGCTAACCGCCTTTACCACATTCTCTGGCAACGAATTCCAGAGTTTAATTACACGTTGAGTGAAGAAAAAATTTCTCTGATTCGTTTTAAATTTACTATATTGTAGCTTCATGGCATACCCTCTAGTCCTAGTATTTTTGGAAAGCGTGAACAGACGCTTCACATCTACCCGTTCAAATCTGACCATTAGCTGTTACTATTATTGATGACCACGACTCAATCCCCAGGGACTAGAAACACAATCTCTGCAGAGCTAGCACATGTGGTATGTGGAAGACCCAATTTAAGAACTAATGGCAGAACCGTCCACGTAGAAGCATTCAGCACTAGCCACCAGCCAACCGCAATCATTTATTTTATTGTAAAGACACTCAGCAAAGTATTCCATGTGAAACCAGTACTGGGCTATACAAGTGACTTTTGGCATAGTAAACTGTAGGTGTGTTCCCGAGCTCACATTTGCAGGCCTGAAGCCTGACTAGGCCATGAACCATTTTTCTGAGCAATACAATCAGTGTTGTAAAATAGAATATTGCTACCAAACATTTGAAGGGTAATTCTACAAAGAAGGTGCTAATATTTAGGTAGCAAGAACACTCATAAATGACCAGAATACTGGCATATATATGTGCCTCTCTGTTCATATAATACATGTAAATGTAAATATTACAGCTATGTGCTATTCCGTAAATTGGCACCTAAATGCGATAATGATGGGCAGACACATGGATGTAGGGTTACCATATTTTGTACCCCCAAAAGGAGGACACATACCCCCCTTTCACACCCCGCCCCCTTTCACGCCCTCGCTCCGCCCCCTGCCACATTTTCCCCTCCCCCCTGTCACACACCTCATCACTCCCCTCCCCGTCACCTCCCTCCCTTTACTTACTACTGCCCTGGTGGTCTAGTGACCTCTTCCGCCTTTGGGGCAGGAAAGAGCCCCCTCTTTCCTGCCCGGAGCGCTGCCCTGCATGCATCTTTCCTGTTGCTGATCCTCGGTGCCGATTCAAAATGGCCGCTGAGAGTTGAAGTCTCACGAGGTCACTTCAACTCTCGGTGGCCATTTTGAATTGGTGCCGAGGATCAACAACAGGAAGGATTAATGCAGGGCAGCGCTCCGGGCAGGAAAGAGGGGTCTCTTTCCTGCCCCAAAGGCGGAAGAGGTCACTAGACCACCAGGGCAGTAGTAAGTAAAGGGAGGGGAGGCTAGCAATCTGCCCATTTGTCCGGATTTCTGGACAAACGGGCAGGCTGACAAAACCCGCCCGGTTGCCCGGACATGTCCTCAAAAAGAGGACATGTCCGGGTAAATCCGGACATATGGTAACCCTACATGGATGGAGTCTAGGTAGAGAACAGGTGGGACACAGTTCTGTACACAAATTGTAGAATACTATAATTTATGCAGATTTCTTAACAATCTAAGCTCGATGGCTGACATAAGTGGTCACATCTAAATTATATTGGCACATTTTACCTGTTGCACTAGTATACAATAGAAGAAAGCAAGCCCCTAATTTCCTTTATGAATAGGTGCCAGATAGATGTCCCTTTATCAAATTGCCCTATATGCAGTGGTGTTCCTAGCCTGGATGGCACCCGGGGTGGATCGCCGATGCGCCGCCCCCCCTGCGAAATGACACCTCCCCCCCCCCCCCCGGCGAAATGACACCTGTTCCAGGGCAGAGGGAGCTGCAGTGAATGAGCGAAGTTAGCGAACTCGGAGCCAACAGGCGCGCGCCGCAGCACCCCCAGCAGCGTGAACCCGGGGCGGACCGCCCCCACCCCCCCCCCCTTGGTACGCCACTGCATATATGAGGGATATTTTAGAAACATTTCCACATGCAAATAGCAGCATTTACATGTATAGATTGTCTAAACGTGTAAATGAAGGTTTCAGAAAGCTGCTATTTGCATCTGGAGATCTACACAACATGGAGATCTCAAGGGGATGTGGTGTAGGAATGGTTGGGACATTCTTGTGCAGGACAAAAACTTTCACTTGTATTCCTCATTTTACAATGGGAATACACATTTATGGGGGGGGGGGGGGATCCCCCACTTGGTTTTACACCAACTCAAAGCACAGACAGATTTTTTAAAATTACATTTAATATTACAATTCCAAGATAATTCTTGTACAGAAAAAGGAAGAATATATAACACATTATTATTACTTACTAATTTTTACAAGAAAACTCAGTGTAATCCAGTGGCGTTCCTAGGGCGGCTGACACCCAGGGCAGATCGCTGATGCGCCCCCCCCCCCCCCGGGTGCAGCGCCCCCCCCCCCCCCCCCGGCGAAACGACACCTCCCCCTGGCAAAACAACACCCCCCGGGTGCATTGTTACCTGCTGGGGGGGAGGGTGCCGCGTGCCTGTCGGCTTCGCTCGCTCCATGCTCCCTCTGCCCTGGAACAGGAAGTAATCTGTTCCGGGGCAGAGGGAGCATGGAACGAGCGGTGCCGACAGGCGCGGGGCCCCCCCCCCCCAGCGGCGTGCACCCGGGGCGGACCTCACCCCCCCCCCCCCCCGTAGGAACGGCTCTGGTGTAATCTTCCTATCTTATCAAGCTTCTCCTATTGACCTTCAAGTGCACTCAATCTGCAGCCCCCCATTACCTCTCTACCCTCCTCTCCCCGTATGTTCCCACCCGTAACCTCCGCTCTCAGGACAAATCACTCCTATCTGTACCCTTCTCCACCACCGCTAACTCCAGACTCCGCCCCTTCTGCCTCGCATCACCTTATGCCTGTAACAGACTTCCCGAGCCCATACGCCATGCGCCCTCCCTGCCCATTTTCAAGTCCTTACTTAAAGCCCATCTCTTCTCCCTTGCTTTTGGCGCATAACCACCTTCCCCATTCATAAGACCTACACTGTCTACTTAGTTTGTTACCTTTAGATTGTAAGCTGTCTTGAGCAGGGACTGTCCTCCCCATGTTTAAAATTGTACAGCGCTGCGTAACCCTGGCAGCGCTATAGAAATGCTAAGTAGTAGTAGTAGTAGTAGTAGTAGTAGTAGTCCACCATTCTGAGAGAAGACAAGGCACAATATTCAGGAAATATAGTATCAATATTAATTCAGATATGTAGTCCTGATGGGAGAGATCCAAGGACATTCTATATCAGATTAGGGTGTAGATGTCAAAACCGTTCCTAATTCCGGAGATGGTACTCCTAACCTTTTGGAATCCAGAAAAGAACTTAAGTGTAAAGGAACAAAAAATATATATTTAACAAAATTCAGTTTCACTACACATTTACATGGGAAATTTAACCAAAAAAGCCTGGAAATTTAACCAAATCATAAACTGGAGAACGAAGCTTAAGAAAACTTTGACGTCGCCTTAGGTACATCAGGAAATATTCTAATATTATAACTCAAGAAAGTCTCTTGCCTATGTCTGAAAAATTGTTTTAACATCCAGTCCCTACCTGGTTGTAACACAAAAGTCACAATAAGCATTGCAGGTTTCACACCCAAGTTGTCTTCTTCGATTAATTGTGTTAAATTTAAAGTATCAGAAACAGCTTCCGTTCCTTCAATTTCAGGTTGATTAGCAATACTTTTTTTTTTCTTATAAGGCTGCAAATAATACATTTGTGAGGTTGGTGGGCAAGCTCGTTCCGCTATCTTTAAGATTTCAAACATATTTCTTTTAAAAGTTATTAATGGTGCAATAGACTCTTGTCTCGGAAAGTTTACAACACGGGCATTCGGCATTCACTCAGTCACCCCCTTCTATCCAAACACCACACCAGAAGCCAATTTCTTTAACGAATGTGGATTTATTTAGGCCGCAGCCAGGTCCCAAAATTTTATTTACCGTAAACCTTCACATAAACAATCATTGGTAAACATCATTGATAAACATCATTGATAAACATCTCCCTCCGAGTACACAGCCCTTCTTGCTTATATTACTACAGGCTGTGCCGTCCAAGCACCCTGTTCCTCCTCAGTGCTGTCTGCTATAGCACGCTGTCCAATCAAATGCATCCCGTACAAGGATGCATTTACCACTTTAACCAAAGCTATTGGCCCCCTGGCCGTCCAAGCCAGGAGACTAGCCGTGTCCATCTTGTTCTGTAATCCTGCCCGCATGCAGGCATAACATTTCGCTCAGTATTGTAACTTTCAACAGGTCATTAACATATACATAGTAACTCACTTTGCCATATTATCCGCTGAGGTGCTGTGTACTCGTTGCTAATGTTACCTAAGTTCCATAGCTTATGCCTTGCTGCGACAACGACCCTTCCCCCGTACCTCATGGGCGGGAGGGCGGGTCAACACTGCTCCCTCTGCTTGCTGAAATCCAAATGGCGCTGTGTTTCCCTTCACAGCCCTTCTTCACCCCTCCTCCCTACCCGCCCCTTTATCCATCACCCTTCAATCTCTTTATCCTTCCTATCCACTCCCACTCCTCCCTCCCTCCCACTCCCCCCCCCACCCCAGATTCTTCCTGAGCCTTCAGCCCGGTTGTAATCGGCTCCCCTTTAAGGGTGAGCCTTTCCCTTTATACGTGGAGTTTTAGATCTCTGCTGGTTCTCCAAATTTTCAATTTTATTCTGTAGCCACTTGCTTTCCTTAATGATATTTAATTTAAGGGGGGGGGGAAGATTCCCCACTTGGTTTTACACCAACTCAAAGCACAGACAGATTTTTAATGGTAATAGTGCTCATAATCCGCCAACTCCAATCAGTAGGTTCAAAACGGATAACATCAAATACTGATTACAGACTATAGAATGAGCAAAAACCTAATAGAAAAAGATACAAAATCTAATTAAATACGAGACCTAATAAAGACATTTTTTAAACAGATAACTTTTCAATTGTTAAGAAATGACAGGTAAGAAGGAATCATCCTTAAGCCAACAGCCAAAGAACACCATGTGAAACTGCCTGATAAGGAAATGAGCATGATACAGACTTTTTTTATATTTAACTTTAACAAAAGATGGGAAGTAGGTAAGACAAGATTCCACAGCTCGTGACAAGGAGGGAGATAATAGAAATGAAAGCAGTTTCAGTCATGGGGGATTAAGGGAGCAATTTTCCTTACCCTCATTGTTTATTTAAACCTCCAAAATTAAGAAAATAAAACTGGGAACTCACTGCTTAATTAGCTGCACTTAAATGTCTGGGTTTGCAAAATTGGACAGCTGCACTTGGGAAGCAATGAAAGTTGCAAAACCACTGCTTTAATGTAGAAGTGATCACACGTCCATGTGGAATTTGCAGGGTTCATGCCGCCTGTCGTTTCCATATCAATCAACATAATAGTGATGAATAATACAGAAATGTAAATGTACCCAATTCAAAATAATCATAAAAATCTTTCACCCAGATAAATCTTAGATACAAGTTGGATCTTCAGAAAACGAACAAAGTGCTGTAATTTCAAACGTAATAACTCCTCATCATTCCATTTGATAAATATCCCTTTTTAAATGTTTTTTTTTTCATTACAATTTGAAAAAAATGCTGAAAGTCAAAATACTTACCTCAAGAAGAAATATTGAAAGCAATGAAGATCAGACAATTCCCCCAAAGGCAAAAAAAAAAAAAGAGGCATTTTTTGCAGGCGCACTGAAAAATGGATATTTGCGCCCAAAACCCACGCCTACAGTACCACAAGCCATTTTTCAGAGCGCCTTTGTAAAAGGACCCCTGAATGAGGGTCCGGAGTGGCTCATGAGCAGCAAAAATTGACCTATGAAAAGGCAGCAATGCAAATACTGGGCGTCCTGTAAAACACCAGAGCACTTCCTATACAGAGGTTCGGACTGAAATCAGAACAAGCTGGGCTGCAACAGATCCCTGAACAGAAACTACACCTTAACAGAATACCTCATCTAGGTCAAACAAGCAAAACACAGACCCTGACTAATTACAGAATACGTGACCACAAACTTAAAACAGAAATATGTGGGGGGAAAAAAAACTGAACATGAAAAGAGAAAAAGTCAGACTTTGTATGCAGGTCAACACTGGAGAAATGGAAACAGGAATGTGCTTCTCCCTGTACTGTGCATAATACAAAGATATCAGAGATGAAGATTTCCCAGAGCTGCCAGAGAAAATCAAGGGCTTCTCAGAAACACAAAAGCAGGAAAAAACTGTATAATCCTGGGAAAACCAGCAGATTGACTGGAACATATTTTGCTACTCTATTTTAAAAAAAGATTTATGCAGTCTCAATGAACAAGAAATGTGTAAGTCCTTAGCGTGAGAAATACAACAATGGCCAATATTTAAATTTGGGATGGATAAATCACAATACAGGCAAAAGTGAAATTGTTAAAATTGGTTGGATTTTGGTACAGGTGTAGAGAGGTGTGGTAGCCGTGTTAGACAGACACCTTGAAACCCTGACTGCGTCCTTCAAACAGAAAGGCTACAACCCCAAAATAATCTCCAAGAATATTGCCTCCTCCCTCAAAACACCCAGGGAAAATCTGCTACAGTACAAGGAAAAAAAAGCCACAGACAGAATTCCCCTTGTAGTGACATACAACCCAGAGCTGGAGAAACTGAGGAAAATCATAAGAGACCTACAGCCACTACTCCAGGAAGATGAATTACTGAAAGAGATATTCCCATCCCCACCAGTGCTGGCCTTCCGACAGCCACCAAATTTAAAACACAAGCTGATCAGAAGTAAACTTCCAACACAGACGGAAAAAGAAAAGGGCACGTTTCCCTGTAACACAGCCAGCTGCAAACTATGCCAAAACATTTCACAAGACCCCACAGTCATTCACAAAGGAAAAATATTCAACATAAAGGACTATTTTACATGCTCATCTTCCAATGTGGTATATATCATTCAGTGTAAAAAATGTAATGAAGGATGCTATATTGGAGAAACAGGCCAGATGCTTAAGACAAGATTCAATCTGCACAGACATCACATGCAAATAGCCAGTGCCAGTCAAGCCCCCCACCCCTGTGGGCCAACACTTCGCAAGACCAGAACACTGCACCAGTGATTTCACAGTAAGAATACTGAAAGGTAATTTTAAAACAATACAGGAACGTAAAGCCTTTGAAATAAGAATGATTCGATATTTTGACACCCAACAAACAGGACTTAATAAGGATCTGGGTTTTCTAACCCATTATAAACCATAAGCTGTATTTCTCTGTTACCCTCCTCTCACCTACCAACACCCATTCTGTTAGAATATCAATGAAATGCTTTGATGTCCCCATGCATACTCCCACCCTCCCACTCTGTCAGACTGTCAAAGTAATGCTTTGATGTTTCTCTTATATATACTACCTGCTACCACATTTGCTTATTTCCGATCTGACGAAGAAGGGCAACCTTCGAAAGCTAATCAAGAAATGTATTAAGTTATGTTCAATATAAAAGGTATCATCTTATTTCTTTTCCATGTTTTATTTTGTTTGATTTCTATTGGTACAGGTGTGAAAGAAAAGGTAAACAGAGAGCAGCAAAATTCAGACACACTTCATGACATTTCTGTATTTGAGTCTGAAGGCATGAATAGTGAGTATAATTTTAATGGGATAAGAAATCCGTTTAAAATTATACATGGAATTTCAGCAGTGCCTCTTAAGTGGATAGCTCCGCTTAAAATTTACATAATGCTTTTAATGGATTTCCATTCCAAATGACTGCTGAAAATTGACCTGATTTTATCCTCCCAACAGTCCAGAATCATAGTCTGAACAGGGACAATAGAGTCTACGACCTGAATCTGGGAAATGTTCTTGATACTGGTCTTTCTGTACCCTGTAATTTTTCTCTTATCATTATTTTGTAACTTTGTTCCCTTTTATTATACCAAATTATGGGTTATTTTGGCAACATGGGCACATCATAAAGTTTTCCCCAATTTGTTCACTGCTTCCTAGCCTCACACACTGCTTGGGAAGAAAGGGGCTAGAGCAGAAAGCAGAAGGCTGATTCCCATGTACTCGTACATAGTTAAACCCCTGAAGCTACCCCCCAAATAATGGTGTTCTACGCAATCACCTCGTCTTCTTAATGGGAAGGAGTAGACATTGGGTGATCTACCCTGTACAAAGTTCTGTTGGGAACAGGTCCTGCCTGATTTTTGTTCTCCATTGGGTGGTTGGTTGGGGGGGTGGGGGCACTCGAATACTGCTGGAAGGGGGTCAGGTTTTGCTGGGAAGGGTACATTGCTAGGATAGATTGGGTCTTGCTATGGGGTGGAGCCTTAACAGAAGGGGGAGTTGGAATTTCATTATGGGGATGGATTTTGCTGAGGGGTTGATCTTTCTTTGCTGGTAAAGGATTGGGTCAAGGTTTGAAAGGATAGTTGATAGAATTGGGCCTTAGAACTCAGGTGCTGGGAGGAGAGACTGAAGTCCCCAGCATCTGTATTAGCCACTGAGGGCTAAAACTGAAACTTAAGCAATCTCCCAAAGGGTAGTTCAGTTTTAACATTGCTGACAAATCTTAATATGATTTTCCTCTAACTTGCATAATTATTCATGAGCTACTTAGCATATATTTGCATGCCAAGCAGCTAATTTGAATAGTTTTTGGGTCAGGTTACATAAAATACAAGTTAATTCCTCTTCTTCCCTTATTTGTTCAATATAGAATTGTTCAAAGGTATAAAGTGTTGTGCTATAACATACCCCAACCTTGTCTGTCTATGCTGATTTTAATTTTATTGATTTTAATGTTTTGTCTACAAAAATGTCTTTAATGAGATCCGTTTATGTAATGTATTGTACACAGTCTTGATATATCATGTGAAAAGCGGTACAATAAATATTGCAAATTATGGGCCTCTTTTACAAAGCCGCGCTAGTGATTCTGGGGTGGCAAATGAGAAGCCCCGAATGGGCTTCTTCTCATTTGCCGTACCAGAATTGCTAGCGCGGCTGTGTAAAAAAGGTCCTAATTAATTAATGCAGACTAATACACTAGACTGCAGTAAATAATGGCAAGCACTAACATATTCTAATGTCTGACTTATCATTAACACACTTTAAGAAACAAAGCTTTAGCTTCAATGTTCATATTTACCAGAGCTGACGTATTTGAGATATTATAGGAAGTTACTGGTGTCTGTTTTAAAATGCCACAGTCAGTTTTCTAATTCAATTCAAATCCATTCTTGTATACCGCTAATATCCCCTTTCCAAGATTCAGTGCGGTTTACAATCTAGGTGAGACAAAGCACTCTACCAGAACCCTTATCCACACTCTTATCACCTCTCGCCTAGATTATTGCAACCTGCTTCTCACCGGCCTCCCACTTAGCCATCTCTCTCCTCTTCAATCAGTCCAAAACTCTGCTGGGCGACTCATTTTCCGCCGGAGTCGCTATGCTCACATTAGCCCTCTCCTCGAGTCACTTCACTGGCTCCCTATCCGTTTCCGCATTCAATTCAAACTTCTCTTACTGACCTATAAGTGCATTCACTCTGCCGCTCCCCAGTATCTCTCCACTCTTGTCTCTCCCTATGCCCCCCCCCCCCCCCCGGGGTACTGTGGATAAATCTCTCTTGTCTGTCCCCTTCTCCTCTACTGCTAATTCCAGACTCCGTTCCTTTTATCTCGCTGCACCTCACGCCTGGAATAGACTTCCCGAGCCTGTACGTCTAGCCCCGTTTTTGGCCGTTTTCAAATCCAGGCTAAAAGCCCAACTCTTTAACGCTGCTTTTGACTCCTAACCACTACTCACTTGCCCTGTACCCTCTTATCCCCACCTCTTTAATTCCCTTACCTCTTAGTTGTTCTGTCTGTTTGTCTGTCCTATTTAGATTGTGAGCTCTTTGAGCAGGGACTGTCTTTTTCTTGTTTGGTGTAGAGCGCTGCGTATGCCTTGTAGCGCTATAGAAGTGATAAGTACTAGTAGTAGTAGTAGGTAGGAGAAGATTAGATATCATTGATGTAATGTATGAGAGCATTTTCCATCTCACAGATAGGCTGCAGAGAATACCTTCTCCTGCTTTAGACTTAGCCTGGCCTCAGAATGACATCCTATAGTATATCTCCTATCAAACTGAGCTCTCTTTTTCATCAAGCACTGCCATTTCCTCCCCTCCCCCTCCCCACCCACAGGCAGTTTGAACTTCGTGGGTGTGGCTTGGATCTCTTTCAGGGAGAGAAAACTAACAACCTATAGCAGCAGCTTCAGAGAGCATTTTCCATCTCACAGATGGGCTGCGGAGAATAACTTCTCCTGCTTTAGACTTAATCCCGCCCACCCTACCCCTCTACCCACCCACCCCTAGAGTGACATGTCTTATATAACCTCCCTATCAACCCACTCATTACTTTTACCTCACCCATTTCTATTCTTCTATCACCTTCTCTCAGTACTCCAACCAGAGTTACACCTAATCACACTGACCACCCTTCAACATCTTCAGTCCTTCTGTGACTGTTCTCTTGTGCTTGACTGCTTAAATATTAAATGCTTTACTTTTGTCTATTTAGATTGTAAGCTCTTTGAGCAGGGACTGTCTTTCTTCTGTGTTTGTACAGCGCTGCGTACACTTTGTAGCGCTCTAGAAATGTTAAATAGTAGTAGTAGTAGTAGATCAAACATATTATAAGAAAGGACAGTGGCTGGTACTAGGAGGTAGAAGTCATAATGGATTATTATGAAGCAGTCTTTGGGAAGAGAAAGTTTTTTTTAGCCTTTCTGAAAAATGGATGATTTATACTGCTTGACAGCTAAATAAAGTCATTCAGTGAAAGTGGGGTCAGCAGTGGAAGGGCCAGAAGCAAGGTTTAGGCAAAGTGCAGCATCTGTTGCTCAACTAAGCTCCTCCGCCTCCTCCTCCTCCATTTTCAATGCCCGAACCTTGAAGCTAAAGCCCATTTCATCCAAGCTCCTCACAAAGCAGCAACCTTGCATGCAAGAGACAAAACAGCTTTTATGTCTTACCCTCTTCAGGAGACAGTTCACCTCTGGCAACATTCCTGGAAGCCCTGGAAATGACAAAGAGAGTGACATATTCAGCTTCACAGGTCTTCAACTCCTCTGCAAACCCCTGCCCCTAGCCATAGACTCCCAGAGACCACTCTGTCTAACAATGTGAAATGAAAGGGGCACCGGGCTTCTCAAATTAGACCCTCATGGGTACACTAGGGCTGACTCGGAAGCCACCAGGCTGTGACTCAACAGCTTTTACATGACAATATGTTTGAATGGAGACATATTCAAATAGAAATACAGAGATACTGTAAAAAGAAAGAGCCCTTTCCATGCATAAAGAAAAAGGAGCCTGATAATTAGGGGGTAAAGCCAAGCACAAAATGGATAGGTATGTGAAGTCTTCCGCACTTGTCGCTCCATGCTGAAATACCAAGAACATTCAATCAGTGTTCATGCTGTTTTGCACAGAGGAGGAGTGGCCTAGTGGTTAGGGTGGTGGACTTTGGTCCTGAGTTCGATTCCCGGCACAGGCAGCTCCTTGTGACTCTGGGCAAATCACTTAACCCTCCATCGCCTGCCACATTGAGCCTGCCATGAGTGGGAAAGTGCAGGGTACAAATGTAACAAAAATTACACTGTTTTATCATATATTTTGTGTGTGTTGAGGGGAAATAGACATACAGTCTAATGTGAGACTCCCAACTCAACCTACCTTCCCCACCAATAAAAACCTACTGGAATACTTTGCATAGCTATTGAGTACATAAGCTGCTAACAAAATTACCTTCTTAAGTGTGCAAAACTGTATTTTATTGATTTACTTATTTATCACATTTATACCCCACAATTTTCCCACATGTTTGCAGGTTCAATGTGGCTTACAATAAACCAAAAAGACTTTCGCCAATCAGGTAGTTATATAAATACAATAGATTGTAGTAGTCAGCAAGGAATGAAAGAATAGGGTGTGAAGGGAAAGTGGGTATTTATTTATTTATTGCATTTGTATCCCACATTTTCCCACCTATTTGCGGGCTCAGTGTGGCTTACAATACATTGTGAATGATGGAAATACAGTTTGTTACAGTGCGATTATGGGTTACAGTGTGAAGAGTTATGGTAAGACAAAATCAAGTCAAAACATCATTAGGGGCGTAGAAACTATGGAATGTAACATTGGGGAAATGATAGGGCAATCGAATAATAGCAAGAAAGCGTTAGGGTATAACAATTTTATCTGTGGGTAGATTTTTAAGTGTGGAGAAAATGCAGGGGAAGAGAGTTCAGAAGAGAGTATACTGATGCATTTCTATTAGTGTGCTTGGAGTTCATGTGCTTTGATCCTTGCAGTAAGAGAGTCCAAAATGGTCCATTTATATGCTGTTTTGCAGGACTTTAGGTTTTATATTGGATCATGGTTCCGGAACAGGTTGGTCTTGAGTAATTTCCTAAAGTTGAGATGGTTTTGAATAGATTTGACAGCTTTTGGCAACGCACTCCACAGTTGGGGGCTGATGAAGGAAAAGGAGGAAGCGTAAGTGGGATTTATATTTGAGGCCGTGACAGGTAGGGTAATGGAGATTTAGCAATGAACGGGATGTGCCTGAAGTATTCCTGGCTGGAAGATTGATTAGGGTGTTCATGTATCCTGGGGCTTCTCCATAAAGAATTTTGTGGACTAGGGTGCAGATCTTGAAGTTAGTCCGTTCCTTTATTGGGAGCCAGTGCAATTTCTCTCGATATTACGCTTATAAAATTGCCAGGGATATGTATGTCTGTGTTCATATAGCACACGTAAATGTAAATATTACAGCCATGTGCTATTCTGTAAAATGGCACCTAAATGTGATGATGATGGGCAGGGCACATGGATGGAGTCTTGGCAGAGAGCAGGTTGGACACATGGGGGGTCCTTTTACAAAGTGGCGGTAAGCCCAATGTGGGCTTTCTGCTCATTAAAGGGCGGTGCTATTTCCCACCCCCAGCTAACATCATATCCGGTGCTATAACAATATTTTTATCTTTATAGTGCCAGTTTGTACCCAGAGGTAATAGGGGGGTGCCACATGCTGCCTGGTTACTGCTGGGTTAGCGCTGCAGCCCTCACCGCCACCTGAAAGGGTTGCAGTAAGTGCTCCCCCCCCCCCCCCGAAATGGTCACGCGGCAAGTGCTTCACTTGCCACATGGCCATTTCCTGAAAAAAACCCCAACAAAGATCTGACTTTTACCTGCTGTGGTAAAAGGGGGCTTCGGTGTGCATCAAAAATAGGCGCCAGCGCAGGCCCCCTTTTGCCGCAGCTTCACAAAAGGGGTCCACAGTTCTGTACACAAATTGTAGAACACTATAATTTAAGCAGATTTCTTAACAAGCTAAGCAAAATCATTTGCTCCAGCTCTATTGCTGATATAAGTGGTCACATCTAAATTACTAGTAAAAAAAGCCCGTTTCTGACACAAATGAAACGGGTGCTAGCAAGGTTTTCCTCGGATTGTGTATGTTTGAGAGAGTGTGTGTGAGAGTGACTGTGTGAGAGAGAGTGTGTGTGTGAGAGTGACTGTGTGAGAGAGAGTGAATGTGCGAGTGTGTGTGTGTGACAGAGAGAGAGCGAGACTGGGTGCGAGTGTGTCTGTGAGAGAGAGAGTGTGTGAGTGAGCATGAGATTGTGTGCCAGTGCCCCCGCCCCAGTTCCAGGGTCCCCCCTCCCTCCCGCCCTCTGAGTTCCAGGGTCGTCCCACCCTCCCTCCGAGTTCCAGGGTTGTTGTCCCCCTCCCTCCCTACGAGTTCCAGGGTCATCCCCTCCCTCCCTCCCTGCCTCTGAGTTCCAGGGTCGTCCCCTCCCTGCCTTGCTCCGAGTTTCACGGTCCCCTCCCTCCCCTCCATTATGCTGTCTCCTCTGCATTCATCCATATGCAAGCAACGTCCTCTGTGCCCTGCCCCTTCCATCCATCCATGTGCAGCATCTCTCCCCTGCCCCCTCCACCTCCCTCCCTCCCCCCTCCGAGTTCCAGTGTCCCCCTCCCACCCTCCCTCCCATTTCCAGGGTCCCCCCTCCCTCTGTCCCTCCGACCCTCCCTCCCAGTTCCAGGGTCCCATGGAACTGGGAAGGAGGGGGGACGGACAACGTTGGATAAGTGACATCAGCAGGTGGTTACGATCCCAGTGAGACACACTGGAATGTTGGAGGAGCAAATTATTATATTAGATGGGCTCTGTTCACTAAGGTGAGCTAGCGTTTTTAGCACGCGCTAAAAGTCAGTGCGCGCTAATTGTCTGCAAATCCTACAACATACAAACATTATATCATCAAGTTAAGCCTACCATTACAACAGAACTAAAGTACCAACCACTTTACCTCCATATCTGATGTATTCGCTCTTCATCTATAGCATTCTAAAATGGCACCTACTATTGAACTCGCCCTTTATAAATGGCCAATCTATTCAAAAGATACACGACATCAAAATGAAAGCAATCCGTGACCCTCAATACAGGGATGTGCTACTCTGTGTATTTTAAATAAAAGAGTCCCCATCCAGCTAGTTATTTAACCCCCTAGGATGGATTGCATCTAAGGTAACAATCCATTTGTGCTCTTTATAATTTAAAAGGTGGTCTCTATCCCTTACCTCCCATCCCATGACAATCTGATCTATAATTCACCATTTGATGTCAGAAAGAAGATGTCCTTTCTCCCTCCAATGTAATATTAGTGGGGCAGTCAAAACCTCATTCTGAATACGGGATTTATGTTCACCCAATCTTGTTTTGATCGACCTCGAGGTTCTCCCCATGTACACTAACCCACAGGTGACAATGTATCAATTATATCACATATTCTGACTCACAGGTGGTATTAGTACGTACTGTTATATTAAATTGAGTTCTGGGATGAAACTACTCCATACCCTCAATGCGCAATTTAACTGAATAACAAGCTAATTAGCGCTGATAATTGGCTTGCTAGCAAACAATTTTTGGCACTTAGATTTCATTGAAATATATGCACATAAATTTAGGCTTGGGATCCGAACCTAAACTTTATATGTGAATTCAAAAAGGGAGTGTGGAAATGAGAGGGTTGTGGTGGAATGGGGACATTTACACATGTTGTTATAGAATGAGGGGGATATGCACCTACTTTAGGCACATAAGTGCCATTCTATGAACCACGCCTAACTTTAAGTGTGGTTTATAGAATAGCACATTTTTTGGCGCTTTGTATAGAATTCACCCTAGTATGTATTTGCAAGGGGGAGTACTCTATTCTATTCCATCAATGTGATTATAGTTGTATTATATTATAAGCCACATTGAGCCTGCAAATAGGTGGGAAAATGTGGGATATAAATGCAGCAAAATAAATAAATAAATAAATAAATACCCAGGTCAGAGCCCTCTCCTCAAGTCACTTCACTGGCTCCCTATCCGTTTCCGCATTCAATTCAAACTTCTCTTACTGACCTATAAATGCATTCACTCTACTGCTCCCCAGTACCTCTCCACTCTTGTCTCTCCCTACACCCCCCCCTCGGGTACTCCGTTCTGTGGATAAATCTCTCGTCTGTCCCCTTCTCCTCTACTGCTAATTCCAGACTCCGTTCCTTTTATCTCGCTGCACCTCACGCCTGGAATAGACTTCCCGAGCCTGTAAGTCTAGCCCCGTCTATGGCCGTTTTCAAATCCAGGCTAAAAGCCCACCTCTTTAACGCTGCTTTTGACTCCTAACCACTACTCACTTGCCCTGTACCCTTTTATCCCCACCTCTTTAATTCCCTTACCTCTTAGTTGTTCTGTCTGTTTGTCTTTCCTATTTAGATTGTGAGCTCTTTGAGCAGGGACTGTCTTTTCATGTATGGTGTAGAGCGCTGCATATGCCTTGTACCGCTATAGAAGTGATAAGTAAAGAGCCACCTGTTTGAAAAGGCATATCCTACCGACCCAACCTAGGTGCCTAAACTCTGCAACACAGCATCACCACAACTCGTTATGGACACCTACAACCCTTCCTCTCTTCTATCCCCATTACATAGTAACATAGTAGATGACGGCAGAAAAAGATCTGCATGGTCCATCCAGTCTGCCCAACACTATCCTCTTCAGGGCACAGACCGTATAAGTCTGCCCAGCACTATCTCCGCCTCCCAACCACCAGTCCCGCCTCCCACCACCGGCTCTGGCACAGACTGTATAAGTCTGCCCAGCACTATCCCCGCCTCCCAACCACCAGTCCTGCCTCCCACCACCGGCTCTGGCACAGACCGTATAAGTCTGCCCAGCACTATCTCCGCCTCCCAACCACCAGTCCCGCCTCCCACCACCGGCTCTGGCACAGACCGTATAAGTCTGCACAGCACTATCCCCGCCTCCTAACCACCAGCCCCGCCTCCCACCACTGGCTCTGGCACAGACCGTATAAGTCTGCCTAGCACTATCTCCGCCTCCCAACCACCAGTCCCGCCTCCCACCACCAGCTCTGGCACAGACCGTATAAGTCTGCCCAGCACTATCCCCACCTCCCAACCACCAGTCCCGCCTCCCACCACCTGCTCTGGCACAGACCGTATAAGTCTGCCCAGCACTATCCCCGCCTCCCAACCACCAGCCCCGCCTCCCACCACCGGCTCTGGCACAGACCGTATAAGTCTGCTCAGCACTATCCCCGCCTCCCAACCACCAGCCCCGCCTCCCACCACTGGCTCTGCCCCATTATGACCCCATTGCGTCCGAAACTCATGAACCTTATTCAACCACACCAACACCTTGTATTTGTTATCCACCGGACTTGGCGAACGCCATTACGGTACTATGTAAGCCACATTGAGCCTGCAAATAGGTGGGAAAATGCGGGATACAAATGTAAC
This sequence comes from Microcaecilia unicolor, assembly GCF_901765095.1. Taxonomy (NCBI): domain Eukaryota; kingdom Metazoa; phylum Chordata; class Amphibia; order Gymnophiona; family Siphonopidae; genus Microcaecilia; species Microcaecilia unicolor. The sequence continues at coordinate 30,838,136 of NC_044034.1, forward strand.
AAATAATAATAATAATAATAATTATTATTATTATTAAAAGGGTCCCTAAACTTGGAAAGAGCAAAACAACAATTATTCACTTCCCTGTCCAAATGTATCATAAAAAGTGTGGTTTACTTTGATTATCAGTAGACGTTAAGACACATTTTACATGCACAGGTGAAAAAGAATAAAAGATGCTCCAATGGTATTGGACACTGATACAAGCTTTCAAAGTTTAAAGGGTCTAACAGCATTAAGCTTCTGCTTCCTATTAATTGGTTTTAAATTAATTGCCATGAATTTTTGATAGCAGAGGGACCAAGAAGCCTGTATTATTGGCTGCACTCTAGCTGCAAGGAGACCCACGATAAGACGATGACGCTCCTAGCCGACATGAAAGACTAGATTGAAGGCAGGTAATGAGAAAAATGGCAGCACTGGAGGAAAAAGAAAATCCATATAGTTTTTACTGTCATGTTACTATGCTCTGCCCAGCGATGTAACTTAATTTCAAAGACTATGTGAAATGATTTTTGTAATGAAATGCTCCTCCATCAGTCATCATCTGACAGTGTCAAGACGAGTAATAAGTAGGATTGGAACCACAGCACACAAGCTAAAAAGCAATGCCTTGAATTTTCAGCTCGGTAAAATCCAGGCATTATTATGGAGGCTGAAAAACAAAGTCAGATGACCTGACTGCCCTTCTTCTGTAAACTAATCGGTCACAGTCCCCCTCACCCTTTCTGTGAATATTTATTTTTTGTTACATTTGTACCCCGCGCTTTCCCACTCATGGCAGGCTCAATGCGGCTTACATGGGGCAATGGAGGGTTAAGTGACTTGCCCAAAGTCACACCAATGTGGCCGCGCAGGCTTCTGCTTCTGTGAGTCTGACGTCCTGCACATACGTGCAGGACATCAGACTCACAGAAACAGAAGCCTGCGCAGCCTTCAACATGGAATGTTGCTAGTGGAATAGAATCTCCAATAGTAGCAACATTCCATGAAGAATCTCCAATAGTATCTATTTTATTTTTGTTACATTTGTACCCTGTGCTTTCCCACTCATGACAGGCTCAATGCGGCTTACATGGGGCAATGGAGGGTTAACTGACTTGCCCAAAGTCACACCAATGTGGCCGCGCAGGCTTCTGCTTCTGTGAGTCTGACGTCCTGCACATACGTGCAGGACGTCAGACTCACAGAAACAGAAGCCTGCGCAGCCTTCTACATGGAATGTTGCTAGTGGAATAGCAACATTCCATATAGAATCTCCAATAGTAGCAACATTCCATGTAGAATCTCCAACAGTAGCAACATTCCATGTAGAATCTCCAATAGTATCTATTTTATTTTTGTTACATTTGTACCCCGCGCTTTCCCACTCATGGCAGGCTCAATGCGGCTTACATGGGGCAATGGAGGGTTAAGTGACTTGCCCAGAATCACACCAATGTGGCCGCGCAGGCTTCTGCTTCTATGAGTCTGACATCCTGCAGGACGTCAGACTCACAGAAACAGAAGCCTGCGCAGCCTTCTACATGGAATGTTGCTAGTGGAATAGTAGCAACATTCCATGTAGAATCTCCAATAGTAGCAACATTCCATGTAGAATCTCCAACAGTAGCAACATTCCATGCAGAATCTCCAGTAGTAGCAACATTCCATGTAGAATCTCCAATAGTATCTATTTTATTTTTGTTACATTTGTACCCTGCGCTTTCCCACTCATGACAGGCTCAATGCGGCTTACATGGGGCAATGGAGGGTTAAGTGATTTGCCCAGAGTCACACCAATGTGGCCGCGCAGGGTTAAGTGACTTGCCCAGGGTCACAAGGAGCTGCCTGTGTATGGAATCAAACTCAGTTCCTCAGGACCAAAGTCCACCACCCTAACCACTAGGCCACTCCTCCACTGAATGATGATGTTTCCACTGCCCCCACATTGCTGTATAAAGCTAAATTCAACTTTTAGTCTTACGAATTTGTCATAACATTTTCACAGCTGAAGATTTTTTGCACCAATACAAAATTGTCTTTTGGTTTGGTTGGGGGTTTTTATGACCAATGATAGAAGCTGGGAACTGTGATTTTGATGCTGGAATTCGATATTATAACAGCATTTTGAGGTTATCACAGGCATCTGAGGTCTTTTCCTCCACCATTCCTTTATGGTGCTAATCTCCAGAGGATTTATTTCTCACTCTAGCCTTGAACTGAGTTTTGAGTCCAGTCCAAAATTCTCTCTCCAGAAAAGCCTTCACAAAGCGGTGAGTTTTCAAAGAACTTTGGTTTTCTTCACTTGCAGAAAACTTCTGTTGAGTTAAAGTAATGATCAGTTTTATTATCTGGGTAAGAACAAGTAAATGCCTTGTAAAGGCAACAAAAATTAAATAAACTCTATGAGTGTGATCTACTGGAGGGGTTAATGGCGACAGGAGCTTCCAGTACTGGATCTTCTGTGCCTTGAGTTGAAGCAGAATTTATTAGTGTGGAGGAGTAGGGTAGTGGTTGCATAGGAGCCAACTTTTCAAAATTATTGGGGGTGCTAGGTCCAACGGGAATAACCCTTCCCTGGACACATCCAAGGAATTTTCTTAATATTGGGAGTGCTCAAGCACCCACAGCACCCACAGAGTCGGCTCCAATGGTGGTTGCAAAAGCAAGCAGTGAACCAGAGAAGCCAATGCTGAAATCCCACTCTTTGTGATCTTGAGCAAGCAACTTCTCCCTCCATTGCCGTAGGTTCAACTTAGGGCATCCATATGGGCAGTGAAATAACTCATGTATTAGAATGTAATTTGCTTTGAACTAAATCTTAAAAACCAAAACACACACACACACAACACAATTACAGGGCATCATCCCTGTTCTAGGAGAAACTGAGGGGTCCTTTTACTAAGGTGCGCTGAAAAATGCCCTGCGGTAGTCTAGACGCATGTTTCGGGTGCACGCAGAATTATTTTTGTAGCGCACCTACAAAAAAGTGCCTTTTTAAAATTTTTCACGAAAACGGACGTGCGGCAAAATGAAAATTGCCGTGCGTCCATTTTGGGTCTGAGACCTTACCGCAAGCCACTGACCTAGCGGTAAGGTCTCACGCGGTAATGGTCTACGTGCGTCAAATGCCACTTGCTGCCACACGCCGGAAAAGAAAAATATTTTTCAGGTGCGCATAGCGGAGGCGCTCCAAAATTAAAATTACTGCAAGGACCACATGGTGACCGGGCGGTAACTCCAATTTGGCATGCGTTGGGTGTGCGTAGCCACCTTACGCGGCTTAGTAAAGGGGCCCCTGAGAGAATGAAGGCCAGGCATCTTCTTTTCACTAACACTCATATTATAAGAATATAAAAATAGTCATACTGGGTCAGACCAATGGTCCATCTAGCCCAGTATTCTGTTTCCAACAGTGGCTAATTCAGGTCACAAGTACTTGAAATAGTAGCAAAATTCATTCTACTGATCCCAGGACAATGAGTGGCTTTCTTCATGTCTATCTTAATAGCAGACTTTAGACTTTTCTTCCAGGAACTTGTCCAAACATTTTTAAAACCCAGATACACTAACCGCTGATACCCCATCCTCTGGCAACGAGTTCCAGAGCGTTTCTATTTGCCGAGTGAAAAAATATTTCCTCCTGTTTGTTTTAAATGTAGTACCATGTAACTTCCTTGAGTGCCCCCTAGTCTTGGTACTTTTTGAAACAGTAAAAAATCAATTTATGTTTACCCATTCTATGTCACTTAGTATTTTGCAGACCTCTATCATATCCCCCATCAGTCGTCTCTTTTCCAAGCTGGACGGTCGTAACCTCATATGAGAGGAGCTCCATCCCCTTAACCCTTTTGGTAGTTCTTCTTTGAATTTTTTCTAATTTTGCTATATCTTTTTTAAGATTCAACAACCAGAACTGCACACAATACTCAAGGTCTGGTCGCATTATGGAACATCCTTGTTTTATTTTCTATCTCTTTCCCAATAACAATATCAGCAAATGGAAAAATACGTGTTTTTTTTTTCTTTTCATTTGTTAACAGCATGCAATGACATGGGATATTATACAAACAAAAGCAGGCACCTGCTTCTCTTTGTCGAAGAGCTGCCTTTTTGGCACTTAACAATGGACATCCCTTTAAAAAATTATCCTTGACAGTGGAGGAGTGGCCTAGTGGTTAGAGTGGTGGACTTTGGTGCTGGGGAACTGAGTTCAGTTCCCTGCACAGGCAGCTCCTTGTGACTCTGGGCAAGTTACTTAACCCTCCATTGCCTGCTGCATTGAGCCTGCCATGAATGGGAAAGTGCAGGGTACAAATGTAACAAAAATTAAAAAATTTTATTAAAAAATACACACTTCTGGCACAGCATCAAACACATATGTGCTTTTTAAATATCGGGCCAAAGGAATCTATTCCATGCATAAAATCGTAGAGAGAATAGTCCTTGAAATGTTTTCCCGTATAATATTATGGAACGTGCAAACTGTTTTGTTCTTCGTTTTGGAGAGCTTTCCCTTTTCTTTTTTTTTCCCACTTTTTTCTGGTGGTTTCACTACATTATATTTTATTTCCAGTAACAATGTATGATCTGTAATTTGCACACTCTAAAAATGAAACAACAGGAAAACAATAATTTTGTTGCTTTTTTTCAGTCCTTTTGAAACAATTGAAACAATCTTCTTTCATTGTGTCTTTCATTTTGTTTCAAAACAAAAGCATATCCCTAGTTATAAAAGTGGAAAGCTTGGTAGTGTGCGTTACCACATTATCACATGCTGTTGTGAATAAGGGATTGGAGTGAGGAGTAGCCTAGTGGTTAGTGCAGTGGAATTTGATCCTGGGGAGCTGAGTTCAATTCCCACCTCGCCTCCTTGTGACTCTGGGCAAGTCACCTAACTCTCCATTGCCCCTGGTACAAAATAATATATGTAATCTGCTTTGAATGTAGTTGCAATAACTTCAGAAAGGCAGTATATATCAAGTTCCATTTCCCTTTCCCTATTGGAGATTCTAGATGGAATGTTGCTGTTTCGCTAGCAACATTCCAAGTAGAAGTCTGCCCTTGCAGATCAGCAACGTGGCCACTCAGGCTTCTGTTTCTGTGAGTCTGACATCCTGTACATATACGTCAGACTCACAGAAACAGAAGCCTGTGCGGCCGCATTGCTGATCTGCAAGGGCAGACTTCTATGTTTGGGAGGCGGGGCTAGTCCTGGGCAAGACCTCTATGGTCTGTGCCCTGAAAATGGCAGATACAAATCAAGATAAGGTATACACAAGAAGTAGCACATATGAGTTTATCTTGTTGGGTAGACTAGATGGACCGTGCAGGTCTTTTTCTGCCGTCATCTACTATGTTACTATGTTACATGGAATGTTGCCAGTGGAGAAGTAGCCTAGTGGTTAGTGCAGTGGACTTTGATCCTGGGGAACTGAGTTCAATTCCCACTGCAGCTCCTTGTGAATGTCACTTAACTCTCCATTGCCCCTGGTACAAAATAAGTACCTAAATATATGTAAACTGATTTGAATGTAGTTGCAAAACCCTCAGAAAGGCAGGATATCAAGTCCCATTTCCCTTTCCCTATTTGAGATTCTACATGGAATGTTGCTACTATTGGAGATTCTAGATGGAATGTTGCTACTATTGAGATTCTGTTGCTACTATTTGAGATTCTACATGGAATGTTGCTATTCCACTAGCAGCATTCCATGTAGAAGCCTGCCCTTGTAGATCAGCAATGCGGCCGCGCAGGCTTCTGTTTCTGTGAGTCTGTACGTGCAGGACGTCAGACTCACAGAAACAGAAGCCTGCGCGGCCGCATTGCTGCTTCTACATTGACTGGTGCCAGTGGAGGAGTAGCCTAGTGGTTAGTGCAGTGGACTTTGATCCTGGGGAACTGAGTTCGATTCCCACTGCTGCTCCTTGTGACTGTGGGCAAGTCACTTAACCCTCCATTGCCCCGGTACAAAATAAATACCTGAATATATGTAAACCGCTTTGAATGTAGTTGCAAAAATATTTCAGAAAGGCAGTATATCAAGTCCCACTTCCCTTTCCCTAATAATGCGATCCACAGTAAATTAAACATGGAGGGGAAAATATAATAGGGTCAGAGTTATCAACATGGGCTACCATGAAGACATGTTATTTTACCACTAACTTGTTCTATTTTACCACAGGTTTGCAATGAGATCTAGTTACTAGTAAATGAAGTTAAGAGTAAAGTACCATCTCTTAACGATAGCCCATGTGAATAACTTCCCCTAGATAGTGTTTATATCATTTCAACCAGCATAAAATTACGTGTGATGTCATGACGGTGCTTACTTTGCCAGTAGACACGTACAGGGGTGTAATCTGGGCAAAACATGGGCAGATTTTGGAAGCATAACCATACCACCCCCACTCCCCCACCCCCCGATATTCAGCCGGCAACAGTCAGTGACTTTTTAAATACTTACCATTGCTGGCTGAGGGCCCCTTTTACCAAACTGCGGCAAAAGAGGGTCTGCGATGCTGTCGGCGCGTGTTTTTCACACTTCCCGAGGCCCCCTTTTACTGCAGTGGGTAAAAGGGAAGTCTGTCTTTCCTACAGGAAATAGCCATGCGGCAAGTAAAGCACTTGCCGCGTTGCCATTTGGGGGGGGGGGAGCCCTTATCGCCACCCACTGAGGTGGTGGTAAGGGCTGCCGCGCTAATTGGGAGGCATTCAGCACTGCCGATTACCACCGGGTACACTTGGTGCGACAAAAATAAATTTGACGGCGCGCTAGGGTAGGGAAGTACCGTCAGGCTCCTGCGGTGGGCGCCAGAGCTTCTGTGGGACTGGACAATATTCAGTGTTTGGGCTGTCCTAAGTTGGGCTGCTTAGTGAATATTGCCGGCACCTGCATAACTCTAGGCTCCTCCCTAATGCCGTCCCCTGTCCCACCCCTGATCTGCTCACTTATTTTGTTGTGTGAAGTATGATGTGGATGAAGACGGTGTGTGGCACTCGATGATCCCCATTGCGGCGTAACATTCTTTTGAGCTGTGTACCAGATTGCAAGTTTCGACTTCGATTTTGAAGGGATTGGCGGTCCTGTCTTGATGGTCTGCCGAACTTTGGAAGACTTGAAGGAATTTGTATTATTGAATGGTTCTTAAGAACCTTTCTGGTATTAATCAACAAGAAGAACCTTATTGATATATGGACTACTTGTATGAGTATAGTTGCTGCAGGGAGGGGGGTGTAGTTTTAAACTGATTGTCTGGGATTATATTGTAATAAAGATTGTGGTTTTAAACAGTGAATGATAAGTTGTGAATAGGTTTTTATATATTGGTTAAGCGTTGTATTAGTTACAAATGATTGTGTATTTAACATGTTGTGACTAATTATTGAAAATTCAACCCTGTGTATATAATCATGAATATTCATTGTGGATATCTTGAAAACCTGACTGGCTGGGGCGCCTCCAGGATCAGGTTTGGGAATCACTGATCTGCCTATACTTATCAGTATCTGATTGTTATGTAGACTTATCTTGAGCATATCCAAACCTTTTTTTAAACCCCGCTAAGCTAACTGCTTTTACCAAACAAATTCCAGAGTTTAATTACACAGTGATTGAAGAATATTTTCTCCGGTTTGTTTTACATTTACTACTTTGTAGCTTCATTGTGTGCCCCCTAATCCTAGTATTTTTGGAAAAAGTAAACAAGTAATTCATGTCTACCCGTTCCACTCCACTCATTGTTTTATAGACCTCTATCCTATCTCCCCTCAGCCATCTTTTCTAATTTTTACTCCTTAGAAATCAATCATAACACTGTTTCTGTACAAGATAAAACACTGCTTACACTGACTCAATTTACTTCCTTGGCTTTGTTTTATTTGAGTTGGTTTAAGGTCTTAAGGGGTCCTTATACTAAAAGGTTGGCATGTGACAATAAGCTTGCTGTGTGCCAATCCAGAACTACCATCAGCCTACCGCAGCAGCCTGATGGTAATTCTGCCCCCAGCCCATGCCATTTCCAGTGCTACAGAAAAGTATTTCCATATTTTTACCGTTGGGGTTACCCGGTGGTAATCGGGCAGCTCCACGTGCTGCCCGGTTACTGCCGGGTTAGTGCGGGAGCCCATGCGTTCACCTCAGTGGGTGGGGGTAAGTGTTCCACCCCGAAATGGCCACACAGTAAGTGCAAACTTACTGCGTGGCCATTTCTTTTTTCAGTCTTTTTACCCTCGGCGGTAAAATTGGCCTCAGCACGTGGCAAAAGCACACACTGCCACTAGAACAGTGGCCCCTTTTACCACAGCTTGGTAAAAGGGCCCCTAAATAAAAGATGTGTTCAGATGACCATCAAACATATAAATGGCAAGTGACTGACTCACCTGCAAATGCGCAGTACAGACTTCCCTCTCTGTGCTGCCCTCGCGTCAAGACGTCATGACATCAGAGGGCAGAACAGAGAGGGAAACGGAGTCGGACTGTCGGATGCCACCACCGCTGCCGCCTGGAAACAAACATCGCGCAAACCAACCTCCACCCTCCCCCCCATCCCTGCCGCCGCTCCCGCCCCCTCCATATCGGGCCCCCTGCACTGACCTGACAGCGCCTCTCACCTCTGTGTGGAGCGATCTGCTGCTGCCTGTAGCGCTTTCACACGGAGGTGAGAGGCGCTGTCAGGTCAGTGCAGGGGGCCCGGCACGGAGGGGGGAGGGAGCGGCAGTGAGGAGGGTAGCTGGACATGGGGGGAGGGCAGGGGGGAGAGGGCATGGTTGCTGGACATGGGGTGAGAGCAGGGCAGAGAAGGGTTGCTGGACATGGGGGGATAGCAGGGTTGGTGGACGTGGGAGGGGGGAGGCCAAGGGAAAGAGGAGGGTTGCTGGATATGGGGGGGAGGATCGGTGGACAGGGTGAGGCCAGGGGAGAGAGGAGGGCTGCAATACTCGCCCGTTTTAACATAACACATAACATAAGAATAGCCATACTGGCTAAGACCAATGGTCTATCTAGCCCAATATCCTTTTTTCCAAACAGTGGCCAAGCCAGGTCACAAGTACCTGGCAGAAACCTAAATCATGGCAACCCTCCATACTACCAATCCCAAGGTAAGCAGTTGCTTCCCCATGTCTGCCTCAATAGCAGACTATGGACTTTTCCTCCAGGAATTTGTCCAAACCTTTTTTGCATCCTCATCCGTCATCTAGCAAGCCTTAGAAATAACAAGTGCTTGTTCTCTTTGGAGCCTCCCTGCAGCGTGTCATTGTGTTTGCCCCCTCCCCCCTCTTTCAGTCGTGCTCTGCCCAGGTTGTGATCCACACCAGGTAGGCTGAGAGAAAGATAGCGAGAAAGTGGTGTAAAAGCAAACAATTCCTGACATTAAAAGGATAGAGGCGTTTCAAAAATGAGAGGGTCAGACAAGCCACAAAAATCGATCATTATACAACAGAGTTTTCCGAACCATAAAACATCAACAGACAAAATGTAAAGTGATGCCTCCAGGTACGGTTGACAAATGCCATGCTAAACACATGAGAAAATTCTGCCCTGAGGCACAGGAGCAGTCAAGGTCATGGTGTTTCTGATGGCATGATGTGTCCTGCTCCTTTGGTAGATTATATTAGCAAACTAAAAGTTTCTCTAACAATACATAAAAAATCCTAAACCATACAGCTTCTGCAGAGTTAAATCAATCTGTGCTTTCTAGTTAAAACTAGTAAAAAAAGGCGCGTTTCAGAAAGCAATGAAACGGGCGCTAGCAAGGTTTTCTGCGATCAGCGCGATCGCCGGTATCCGAGTCCTGCTCCCCACTCCCATGTGCTGCAGCACGCGCGAGCTTCTTGCCTACCTGACAATGCCCCATGGTATCGGCTGCAGGAGAGGAGGATGCAGACCGTTGGCCCTCACTGGCGCTCCGTTCGGATTCCTGGGCAGGGGGAGGAGTAGGGAAACATGTGCCGCGTGTTTCCCTACTCCTCCCCCTCCACATTGGACACTCGCGGCTCCTCCCGTCCCTGACGTTTCCCTACTCCTCCACCTCCACATTGGACACTCGTGGCTCCTCCCCTCTCCCTGACGTCACGATCTACTCCATGAAGGACACCACCACCGGAAGCCACCAGGCAGCCTCAGAACGTTGGAGGTGAGCTTTATTATATAGGAGGATGTTATTTCCCTGTCCCAGGCCTACTTCCAACTTTTCCCATGTTTAACTGGTTGACCTTTGACCGGAGAATTGGTTGACAGTAACACAAACTCATTGATAAAGGTCAGTGAGTGTGCAAGCTAAGTCTCGCTTTTGAACATGGGTCCTGCTGTGTTCTTGTGTATTTTCTATGATACTGTCTGTTGTTCTATTATGCATTTTTGATGTTTATTTATTTATTTATTTGTTGCATAATTGTAGCCCACATTTTCCCACCTATTTGCAGGCCCAATGTGGCTTACATAGTGCAGTAGTGGCAGTCGCCAATACCAGCAAGAACAGAAACAAAGTGAGGTTAAGACAGGCTAATGATCAGATTTGATATCATGGCTTGCAGTTAGATGCCGTTCTTTATTTACGGCAAAAAGAAATGGGGAGGGTGTATTATTCTGTAGTTGTGTGTTGTGCCCTCTTCCTTCCTTACTGTAAGTGTGGGGGATGGTTGGAGCTACTTCAGGGATTAAGAACATAAGAACAGCCAGACTGGGTCAGACCAATGCTCCATCTGGCCCCGTATCCTAGAACAAACCTCTATTCTAGGGCCGGGGTTCTCAACCCAGCACTCAGGAGACACGTGAATCAGTCAGGATTTCAGGGATATCAAACGTACCTCATGCATATTCATTACACAATAAACCAACTAATTATATATTCTAACCATTTGACATTATATTCATCTGTTAATCTTTATTGAATATCATATCCTCATTCAACCACATCAAATCTCACGTGTCTCTTCATCCAAATCTTAAACAACAAATCATCTAGACTCAATTACATAGAATTGTCCCAGGATATAATTAGTCCCAGTTGGTCCACTCACATGTGCCGTACAACGGTCACTCCACTTAGTCCTCCTTACTTGTATCCCAGGTACACAATCCACAGGAGGAACAGGGGTGATATGATACAGACGTTCAAATACTTGAAAGGTATTAATCCGTAAAAAAATCCTTTCCGGAAATGGGAAGGCGGTAGAACGAAAGGACATGAAATGAGATTGAAGGGGGGCAGACTCAGGAAAGATGTCAGGAAGTATTTTTTCACGGAGAGGGTGGTGGATGCTTGGAATGCCCTCCCGCGGGAGGTGGTGGAGATGAAAACGGTAACGGAATTCAAACATGCGTGGGATGTGCATAAAGGAATCCTGTGCAGTAGGAATGGATCCTCAGAAGCTTAGCCGAAATTGGGTGGCGGAGCAGGTGGGGGGAAGAGAGGTTGGTGGTTGGGAGGCGAGGATAGTGGAGGGCAGACTTATACGGTCTGTGCCAGAGCCGGTGATGGGAGGCGGGACTGGTGGCTGGGAGGCGGGAAATACTGCTGGGCAGACTTGTACGGTCTGTGCCCTGAAAAAGGCAGGTACAAATCAAGGTAAGGTATACACATATGAGTTTATCTTGTTGGGCAGACTGGATGGACCGTGCAGGTCTTTTTCTGCCATCATCTACTATGTTACTATGTTACAGTCCAGTCAGCAAAAGTTCAGAAGATGAAAAACACGACATTCAAAATGACGAAATCGGTGTGCAAAAAATGAAGAAACAGCTGTCCCGCTGTTATCTCAATCTCAAACACCATCAGATGTGAAATCTTCACAGCTTGTAACTTTACAGGGAGATCGTTCAGGGTTTGAATTGCTCCTTTCATTCATCATCCAAACCTCAATCGAGACACATGAGATTTGATGTGGTTGAATGAGGATATGATATTCAATAAAGATTAAAAGATTAATATGTCAAATGTTTAGAATATATAATTAGTTGGTTTATTGTGTAGAGATGATACAGTGTGACTAATTAAAGCCAATTGTAACCCCTCGTATGAATAATGCATATTCATTATGGGTATCCTGAAAACATGACTGACTAGGTGTGTCCTGAGGACTGGGTTGACAGCCCCTATTCTAAGGTAAACCCACCAGGATTGTGAAAAATAATCTTTTCCGGTTCCTTGTTCTCTTTGGAATATGGAGTGGAGGAGTGGCCTAGTGGTTAGGGTGGTGGACTTTGGTCCTGAGGAGCTGAGTTCAATTCCCACTTCAGGCACAGGCAGCTCCTTGTGACTCTGGGCAAGTCACTTAACCCTCCATTGCCCCATGTAAGCCACATTGAGCCTGCCATGAGTGGGAAAGTGTGGGGTACAAATGTAACAAAAATAAATAAATAAATGTGACAACTGGTCAATCAGGCACTTTGCACATTTTAATACGCAGAATCAATGCTGCTCACTTGTAAAAACATTGGAGAAACCAGCAAACATAAAGAAAATCAAGATTGGCAGCAGATATTTGAATGGCACTAGATGCTCCAGCCTTCCAGTCAGTATCTATCGGACACTGCTCTTCCCTTTGCAATGTTTTTATTTGCACAGTGTAAAGCAGTTTCCAGAGGAGAGCTCATGCCTCCAGACGTTCAGTAGACAGCTCTCCCAATGCTCAAAACTCTGATGCAATTTTGTTCAATAAAGGATACCACGGCTGAAGGAAACTGCTGCTCCCCAACTGATGCTAAGTGATTGGCTTTCCATCTTCATTAAATATGAGCCATCCGATGCCACACAGATGCTTTGCCTTGCTTGAGAACGTAAAGCTTAGAAGCTTCAGCTAATACTCGGAGGGCTAGCCATAAAATAAGGAACGTTCTGGGGTCTTGTGCCAAAAAAAAAGCAAAGGAGAATAAAGGCAGCAAAATACAATAATTTAAAAAAAGCCTACTCAATAAATTGCACGCAGTTATATCTGCTCAATGTTGTCTTGTTAGATTTACTGAACACAAATTAAAACAGAGATTTAAGGGCGAAATAACTTGGGTCCTTAGAACTAGCATTATTGCAACAAAACACCATTGAGGACATACTTCCCAAGGTTTTCTTTTTAATACACATTTCCAAAATATTTATTTTATTTATTTATTGTGAACATTTATATCCCGCATAATCCCACCAAGGCAGGCTCTATGTGGTGTTGTTTGTCTGTGTGTGTTTAAATATGAACCAGAGACAACGGGAGGCTATGTTTGTGTAAGTGAGCTTTGTGTTGTGCATGTATGTTGGGGGGGGGGGGGGAGTTAGACAGAGATAGACAGAGAAACAAGAGTTACGGGTGATTCTCTGTGCCTCAGGGAGATTTTGTGTCTTGTGTGATTGCCGAAGGCTGTTTGTGCATGTGTGTGAAACTAAGGTTTTTGTGTGTGAGAAATATGTTAAATTTGTTTACAAGGATGTGTGCATGTACGCGAGTGATCTGTAGGTGTGTATGAAATTCAGGATGTGTTCCATGGAGTGTTTGTGTGTGAGTGAGTGAGAGAAGCAGTGTATTTATTCGTTTGTGTATGTACAATATACACCTTCTAGCTTAGCAGGGTTTAAAAATGGTTTGGATAAGTTCCGACCACTAGAAATTACACTGTTTCACTGCTGAAGGCTGTGTACATTTATTATGATGACACTGCTATGTTTTGGTAGTATAGTAGTTAGATAAAGTTTTCAATCTGGTGTTACAATAAAGTTTACTATATCCAGTGGGAGCTTTTGACATATGAGACCATTGCAGTTTAAGGTATGGGATTGCAACAGCTGATGCTATAAGAGATCCTATGCTCGCACTTTGAGCTAGTTTTACTAAGCCACGCTAGTGATCCCATTTGCCAAACAGGAATCGCTAGCATGACTTAGTAAAAGAAGCCCTTTGTCTGTTGGATAATTTCCTAAAAGAAAAGCCCATAAGCCATTATTCAGATGACTTGGGCAAATCCACTGCTTGTTTCTAGGATACTGTCAAAAAATACGGGCTCTCGCCTACTGTTTCTTCAAACAATAGAGAAAAACAAAAAAATATAGTAGAGAGTGAACTTAGAGTAACTCTATAAACTTCTTAAGTCAAATGAGGTAGAGTCTCATACAGCAAAACACAGCCACTGTCACTTCACTCCCTCAGTGAATCTGCGCTCGAGTATGTGCTTTTAATCACTGACTCTTCCCCCAACCGCCCTATGCTGAAATCACTTAGACGATTACTTATTTAATCATAACAACGCATAGGTATAACATTATGGTTGCGTGCCACTTATCTTATCAAACTGGCGTGCCCATAAGCCTCGACGGGTGCCTGTTTGGCAACCTACGCTTCGTCAGGGGGGACTTTAATACCAGATTGTTTAAGGTGCCTCCCTCCCTGACGAAGCGTAGATTGCGAAACAGGCACCTGGGAACGAAGAGTCACAGGCTTGATGCGGAACAACCCACCATAAAAATGGATTATCCATTCATCAGACTTCTACGGTCTGCACCCTGATTGAGACTAGATAGATATGGATGGGATGGGGTGTAAATTTTAAGGGATTTTTGACGTTAGCTTCAGAACTTTTAGTACAAGAACAGTGCTGGGCAGACTTCAAAAGTCTGTGCCCTGAGAATGGCAAGGACAAATCAAACTCGGGTATAAAGTATCACATACCATGTAAAATGAGGTTATCCTGTTGGGCAGACTGGATGGACCGCAAAATCTTTATGTGCCGTCATTTACTATGTTACTCTTTGGGGTTCTACATGGAATGTTGCTACTAATTGGAATTCTGGAATCTTGTAACTCTTTAGGATTCCAGAATCTTCAGAACTTTTAGTACAAGAACAGTGCTGGGCAGACTTCTATGGTCTGTGCCCTGAGAATGGCAAGGACAAATCAAACTCGGGTATACATATAAAGTAACACATACCATGTATTTTTTTACCAATGAATAAGTAACTCAGCCAAAAAGGATATAGTTTGATCATTCATTCAACCAAAGGATTCAATTATAAGCATCTTTGTGAGAAAACAATATGTGAAATCATGCTTCCGGAACTGATGGAAACACCTTGAGCAACAATAATTTCATTATTTATTATTATTTGAACGTAGCTCGTGTCTTTTTCTTTGGTAGCTCAAGGCGAGTTACATCCAAGTACTTTCCTATTCACAGTAGGGTTTACAATCTAATAGTCTCATTTACTAAAATGTTTATGCACGTTAACATGCATTTCTGCAATTTAACTCACATTATTTAATGCAAGCTCCATTAGGCACAGTGGAGCCTGGTTTACTAAGTTGCGTTACGGGAATCACGCGTCAATGAACAATTAATGTACCTAAAACCCTATGTTTGTGAATGATGTGAATTAGTTTACTAGAACATATGAAAATGTGCTCATTGTGGGTTAACAAATGAGAGGTATTGTTAAATTTCTTCCCAAGAGTATTTTGCTGCTAATATGCAACCCGATGCTCCCAGAGAGCAACTTTAAGGTGTTGGTGTGTACTAAAAAATACCCCCCCCCCCCCACACACACACACCTTGATCCCCTTTAAACACCCTCTCACTGCTTGATCCATTTGAACTACTCATCCCTCAAAGCAACTCCCATACCCCCCTGACACTGGACCTCCATGGTGGGTTCAGAGAGAGCACAAGCAACTGCTGGACTTTCCTGTCTTGTTGGCTCCCAGACTATGAGATGGAGACTTCAAGCCCCTAGTGGTAGCCTTGCGGTATTACCACTAGCTTGACTCCTTATGTGTCATGCGGCAAGATTACAACAATGAATCTGAGGCTGAAATTTTGAGTCTAGGTCAGGAGTCATTAAGGGGGTCTTGTACTAAAGCATAGTAACATAATAGATGACGGCAGAAAAAGACCTGCACGGTCCGTCCAGTCTGCCCAACAAGATAAACTCATATGTGCTACTTTTTGTGTATACCTTACCTTGATTTGCATCTGTCATTTTCAGGGCACAGACCATAGAAGTCTGCCCAGCACTAGCCCCGCCTCCCAACCATCAGCCACGCCTCCCAACACCAGCTATGGGCCCTGCTGCAGATAACTTGAGCTAAGCTTTAGTAAAAGACCCCCTAAGACAAGAGTGCCCAAGTTCATTCCCTGCTCCCCAGCTATCTACCAGGGGATTTGAAAGGGAATTGGAGGTGAGATATTGCAAAGGGATGAAGGGCTGAAGTGTCTTAAAAAGTGATCAGGGGTAAGGATATTGGAAATGGACCCATGAGTGTGAGTCTGTGTGTGTGTGTGTGTGGTGGTGATGATGATGGTGGTGGTGGCAGTGGCCTACCAAGGGGGGGGGGAGCGGTCTGCCCCAGATGCACGCCGCTGGGGGGGTGCCGCGCGCCTGTCCTTTGTTCATTCCATGCTCCTGTTCCGGGGCAGAGGGAGCATGGGATGAACAAAGGACAGGCGTGCGCGGCATCCCCCCCAGCGGCGTGCACCCAGGGGGGGGTCTTTTGCGGGGGGGGGTGTCCTTTCGGGGGGGGGGGGTCGCGCTGCACCCGGGGGGCTGGGCGCATCGGCGATCTGCCCCGGGTGTCGGCCCCCCTAGGAACGCCAGTGGATGGTGGTGGTTATTACTAAGCTCCAGCCCTTTTAAGACAGTGGGCCCAACTTGGGGTTCCCATATCTTTGTGTTGCAGCAGCTTCTTCCTGCTTCTGCAACAGCAACCAAAACATTTTCTCATGATTCCCCTAATTCCGAGGTAAATTTTCATGCTTTTTTTTTTGCTGCTACACTTAGTAGACAGAGCTCTAAGTACATAACTCATATTAATGCAGGTTATTAAGGGGCCCTTTTACAAAGCTGCAGTAAAAAGTGGCCTGCAGTAGTGCTGGTGCGTGAAAATTGCCGCGCGCCCAGGCCACTTTTACCACAGCAGGAATTTCCATTATTTTAAATGGAAATTATAAATGACCGTGCGCTAATAAAAATATTGGCAGGCGGTGATTTACTGTCTGAGCCCTTACCGCCTCCTATTTAAAAGGCGGTAAGGGCTCGTGCGCTAAACCAGTCGGACAGCATGCGGCTGACTATGGGCCATGGAGGAAAGACGTATAGTAGATGCCGGCAGTTCCAGGGGCTAGTTTTTTGGAGGGGTGAGACAGCTTTCTGGGGGTGGGGTAGATGTAGGGATAGTTTTTGGGGTGGAGGCAGCGTGCAGGAGGTGTGGCAGTTGCTGAGAAACATTTTAGGTGTAAGGGCATTTTATGGGGGTTGTGAGGCAGTTGAAAGAGTGTAGTTTCTGGGGGTGGGTCAGTTTGCGCAGTGATGGGAAAGTTGAAATTCTAAGAGCAGTCATAGCCTTGGTTCAAGCAGAAGAAATTCTCACCGCCCTCCCCACCACAGTGCATCTCCTCTTCCCTTCCCTTCCCCTTTCTGATCTTCTTTATAAATCAATTCCCTTTCTCAGAAGGCCCCAGTGTGGCAGCTATCCTCAGAGAAAACAAATATCCCGATGCAGCTGAATTCTCTGTTGAGTCTGAGGTTGTAAAATGGCAGCTGTGCTCCACATGTGATCAGACAGAGGCTGTTCCTTATTACCAGTCGGCCACGACATAATAGTGCCTGTTCCTGCGCTCTCCTGCATCAAACTGCGCATAGGCCCTGAAGTCCCTGGTATATTCAGATGCTGCACCAACTCTGAAGATGTGATACCACTGACCGTTTCTTCTGTATCCCGCAGGATTCCTGGCTTGTACTCACTACAATGCCCCAACGTTGGCCAGTGGGTTCCACAGTGGGAACACCACTTAACTGCCTCCACGGAAGTCACCATTCATCCCAACTGTCGCAAGCACCACACCACGTAGTCCCAAGCAGTGAGTCAGGATCCTTCCCCTGCACCAAGTAGAACTTGCAGCCCTCCAAGTGGTTCTGAGTCAAACTTAAGTCAGACTTAGCAGTACCATCTGCTCCTCCCAAGCTCAGAGTCACCACAAGTCTTATACCAGATGAGACAGAAACAAGACTGCTACTCTGTCCCACACTCTCCATAAACCTCTTTACCTCTTTCCTTCTACTTTTTTTTTGTATGCTGTTGTGCTGGGAAAGGAGAGCTCCCCAGGAAACAGGTTAAAGGTGAAGGGAGGGAAGAAGTACATTCATGGGGTACCAGAGACAGAGATCCTAAGACCTCCAGATATGACTCTGCAAACTTAAGCCACCATCAAAGCTCCACTGGAGACCAGTTAACTAACTGGACCAGGAGCAAATCATTCTGAACCAGAGGCTGCAAAGTGTGCCCATCCACCTGCTGGAGATAGAAAATACTGAGCAGCTGGACTGGATGCCAAGAGACATATGTCTTAGCTCAACTTTCAGTTCTCTATCTCCACCTGCTGGTTGATGGACACAGTAATCCCACAGGTTCTGGAACAGTGGGAGGCTACGTAATGGAACATCAGTTGCCAGGACCTGTGAAAGGGTATTGGGGTATTGGCCCCTTGCATGTCTCTCAATTAACCTTCTGATCCCTAGGAGTCTCCTCTCAACAGATTTTGATAATTAAACTCAGCAATCATGAATTATGATTACTCTAGTTACCTGGGTAAATGGGATCTTTTAAAATTTAAATACTTTATAGTTCACTTTTTTCCACTCTGATGCTAAGATAGTTCAAACGTCAAAAAAAAATGGTGGTGAAAAAAACCTTTAGTCAAAAAATGCAATACCACAGCAACATATAAATTGTCCACTTAGGTATGCTCTCAAATAATCATAGGTCAGGAAAAATACTCCACTCAATGAAAAAAAAGCAATCCAGGAGTGGAGGAGGGGCCTAGTGGTTAGGGTGGTGGACTTTGGTCCTGAGGAACTGAGTTCGATTCCCACGTCAGGTACAGGCAGCTCCTTGTGACTCTGGGCAAGTCACTTAACCCTCCATTGCCCCATGTAAGCCGCATTGAGCCTGCCATGAGTGGGAAAGTGCGGGGTACAAATATAACAAAAAAAAAAAATCCAACATCACATTGGGCCAATGTCCATAAACCTTCAAATGGTGTATTGTCTATCACAGTAACAACCACTGAACAGTCAATAACATCAGCAGTCACTTTCAAAGTATTTAAGATACTCATCTGGCAGTCACTGGATTATGCAGCCAAAATCCCGACAGGAGTACCCTGTTTCTCCCAAAGGGCATCATCAGGGGAATGCGACCAGCCTTCAGCTCAACTGCTTGCTCCCAAATTTCCCACCCCACTTTTCCCTTCCCCCCTCCCCAAGTAAAAGTACATGTTGATGCTTTTCAGGCTGCCAGGACCTACTGCTTAATTACAATGCAGTTCCTCTTTGTTGTGCCACCTCCCCCCCTCTGTAACTGACATCCTTTGTATCTGCCCAGTTTGCCGGATAGTTACACCAGCCCTGTTAATTGCAGACGTAGAGGGGCATTAGGCATCTTGCTTCATTTTATTTTGGCAGAGTGGATTTGTTGGGCAGCCTGCTCTTCAAGACGATGGGGAGGGAGAGAGGACGTAGCAATGCTGAAGGTTTTACCGACGCCAAGGTTATTACGCTTTGTCTTATGCACTGCCATGATGAGAGGCAGCCTATGCCCAGTGTGCTCTGTCCACAGCTTGGCAAATGCAAAGCCATCATTCAGAATGACAAGAAGTCGGTATAATGTCTACCATCCATCTCTACTGAAACATTGACACAGTCTTAAAAAGTGCTTTGTTCACTTCCACAAGGGTTATAGCTGTATGAAAAGCACAAGCTAAAAAAAACAACAACAACATGGATTTCATATCTAAAATGATGCCTTCATTGACTCTTTTTTTTCAAGATCAGAAATGTAATCTGGCAGTCATTAACGCCATGTCATAATTCCATATCTCGTTTCCAAAGCTGCACCCTGCATTAGTTTCTCGCCTCTGAATTTTATGCCCTAATTGATGTTATAAAAAAAAAAAAATCTGTTCCATTTAAGTAACTGCTCTGGAGATATCTAACACTTCACCGTGGAATGTCGGTGAAAGCCTGAAAGGTATTGATGGAAAAATAAGACAGAGCCGGAGAGAGGGAGGGAGAGAGCCGAGAGGAGGAGCAAGAGAGAGAGAGAGAGAGTTGTGAAAGCAAGAGGGAGAAAAAGAGACACTATGTTCACAGAAATAACCCTACTGAAATATTGGGTACAGAGTAGAATTAGAACACTCTTTCCTGCTACTCACCACTTAAAGAAGAATATTTAAATAGATATGGATGGGCTGGAGTGTAAATTTTAAGGGTCTTTGACATTAGCTTCAGAACTTGTACTACAAGTTCTGAAGCTAATGTCGAAGCCCCTTAAAGACGAGTGAGACTTCTACAGTCTGTGCCCTGAGAATGGCAAGGACAAATCAAACTCAGGTATACATATAAAGTTATCACATACCATGTAAAATGAGTTTATCTTGTTGGGCAGACTGGATGGACCGCACAGGTCCTTTATGTGTCGTCATTTACTATGTTACTATTCTATGTTACTATGAAAATCAAAAGCTACACAAACTCACACAGTACTAGGTTCTTTCTAACATTATCAAATAGCCTTGCAAAAAAAAAAAAAAAACAATCAATCATGACAGAGCCTCTGGTGGTATGAGATGCAGACAGAGCAAGCTGCTTTGAGTTTGCCAACCGTGAAGACAGAGAAACTTGTTTAAATTTTCTCGATATGTTATTCTTATGTAGATTGTGACAGTTTCTAGTCTTAGCAGGGCTTTTTTTGAGGGGGTACTTGGGGGTACTGAGTACCGGCACCTTTTCCATTGTCTGCTAAAACTGACCCACGGACCCCGAGTTTTAATGAAAGAGCTCAGGCTCTACACACCAATTCTACCTTGTCATAGATTCTGTGACTGGTTGCAGGGGGCCTGGCTATCGTGGGGTGGGTCTCTCAGTGATCATCCCACCCCTGAAGAGTGGCCAGGCATTTGAGTACCGGCACCTTTTTTGCTAGAGAAAACGCACTGAGTCTTAGTGAAACTAATGATTAATGAAAATTAGGGTTGTATAATAAGCCTTCACTGTAAAGCTGTGGTTAGGATTCTTCAATTTAGGTTAAGCATTATTCCCTTATTTTTAAATTAAAAAAAAAAAAAACTTTAAAAAAGAGATGAAATAGGTTGAGGCCGAGCAAGTCTTTTCTATCGAGTGCCTAATGCTTCCATTCTGTTTATTCTTGTACTTCTCTACTGTTCAAAGAAACCTAAAGCAATTTACAATACAAAAAAAAGAAACAAAGCAATAAATACAATCACAACCATACAATCACAATAAAAGGAGTTTGTGTTGTATCACTGATTTGACAGCAGAGTTTGAATGTTGAGTTGTAAAGTGAAACATTCTACTTCTGCCCTTTACCGCTTGTTTGGATAATAATTACATACAATTGACTTCTCTGTGAGTCCCTGTGCTCCTCACCCCAGGCCTCGGAAGAATGAAGCTAGGTCCTGGCGGCCGCCAGCACTAGAG
This sequence comes from Microcaecilia unicolor, assembly GCF_901765095.1. Taxonomy (NCBI): domain Eukaryota; kingdom Metazoa; phylum Chordata; class Amphibia; order Gymnophiona; family Siphonopidae; genus Microcaecilia; species Microcaecilia unicolor. Next base: position 30,859,589 of record NC_044034.1, read on the forward strand.
GGCGCAACCCTGGTGGAACGAACTGGACATTTTTCTTTTGTATGTAGTTTGACTTTTGTGTGTGGTTTGACTCCTCTTTTGTCTGTGGTTGTTCAAATTTGGTTTTATGTGCATATAATGTATAAATATATGCTATTTATATATTTCATGATTTTGTGATAAACTTAATTGCTTGGTTCCTGTCAGTTTGCTGTTTTCTGTCACTCCCAACCAGGCTACTCCCCGATTGTAGCTGTGAGGGAGGAAGTAGGATTCCGCTGTGCTGGAGGTGCCATTTCATCCCTCGCCCCAGGCAAAAGATTGGCTTGAGCTGCCCCTGCATATATATATATATATAGTACACTATACATATAGGTAACAGTGCTGAATATACCAAACGACCAATGAATAGCTACTCAACAGCTGAATTTCACCTCTAGGTAGATAGTACTAGTGCTATTTAGAGATGGAGTCAGATTAAGGTCACTCTAGCCTTCTTGGGGGGGCTTGGGACCCCTTAAATTCTCAACAATACATTTGTGGATTGCTTATCTGTTCCTAACTTTGGACCAGCTTCAGCAGTTCTTGATTCAGGGTGAGAATCAGTTTGGGCTCCATCTTGGTTACATCATGGAAACCCTTTGATATCTACATATGGGGCTAAATTCTATATACCACCAAGGACACTAAGGTCCTCCCAAGGACGATCACTAACCACACCCTCTCCAAAAGATATTACACGATGTGATACCTGCAAGCGAACCTTCTCCGGAGTAACCCCCACACTCTGGAAGGCACTGCCTGAAAGGCTCCGCTTAACACAAGACTATCTCTATTTCAGAAGCGGGTGAAAGCTTGGCTCTTTAACCAGGCCTTTAATGGAAGAAATAACTAACTTGTTAGTCTCACTCACACACACACAAGGAGTGACACAGGCTGCACATACTGCAGCAGGACATGTTTATCCACTCCTATCCTAGCTGAGATAATATTTAATCTTCTCTCTGACCTCATGTGCAACTTTCTTTAAATCAGTCACCTTACTTTCTAACTCTTCTTACTCACTTACCTATCTATATATTACATCTTTGCTTTATCCTTCACTATCAATAAAAATGTTCTATTACGTATTATGTTGACATTGTAAGTAGTATACAATGCCAAACTTTCAGGGGCATAATCGAAAAAGAAGAACGCCTATCTTCCGACACAAATCGGGAGATGGGCGTCCTTCTCTCAAGGTCGGCCAAATCGGCATAATCGAAAGCCGATTTTGGGCGTCCTCAACTGCTTTCCATCGTGGGGATGACCAAAGTTCATGGGGGCGTGTCAGCAGTGTACCGAAGGCGGGACAGGGGTGTGGTTAAGAGATGGGCGTCCTCGGCCGATAATGGAAAAAAGAAGGGTGTCCCTGACAAGCATTTGGCCGACTTTACTTGGTCCAATTTGTTTCACGAGCAAGCCTCAAAAAAGTGCCCGAACTGACCAGATGACCACTAGAGGGAATCGGGGATGACCTCCCCTTACTCCCACAGTGGTCACTAACCCCCTCCCACCCAAAAATAAAATTTAAAAACATTTTTGCCAGCCTCTATGCCAGCCTCAAATGTCATACCCAGTTCCATCACAGCAGTATGCAGGTCCCTGGAGCAGTTTTTAGTGGGTACTGCAGTGCACTTCAGGCAGGCGGACCCAGGCCCATCCCCCCTACAGGTTACACTTGTGCTGGTAAATGGGAGCCCTCCAGAACCCACCCGAAACCAACTTTACCCATATCTAGGTGCCCCCCTTTACCCTTTAAGGGCTATGGTAGTGTTGTACAGTTGTGGGTAGTGGGGTTTGGGGGGGGTTAAGGGGCTCAGCACCCAAAGTAAGGGAGATATGCACCATGGGAGCAATTTATGAAGTCCACTGCAGTGCCCCCTAGGGCATGTGAGGGGGACCAGTGCACTAGTACTGGCATGTGAAGGGGACCAGTGCATTACGAATGCTGGCTCCTCCCACGACCAAAGGGCTTGGATTTGGTCGTTTTTGAGATGGGCGTCCTCGGTTTCCATTATGGCCGAAAACCAGGGACAACCATCTCTAAGGTCGACCATCTCAACATTTAGTTCGACCATCTCTTAGGACGACCTAAATGTTGAGATTTGGGCGTCCCTGACTGTATTATCGAAACAAAAGATGGACGCCCATCTTGTTTCGATAGTACGGGATGCCCTGCCCCTTCGCGGGGACATCCTCAGAGATGGATGTCCTTAGAGATGGGTGTCCCTGTTCGAAAATGCCCCTCTTTGTATTGTTATTTGAATATTTTTACTGCTATAATTGCCTATTGCTCATGTTTGATCTATTCTTACTGCACACCGCCTTGAGTGAATTCCTTCAAAAAGGCGGTAAATAAATCCAAATAAACAAATAAATAAATAAATATGGCACCTAAAAAATCAGCGCCAAAAGAAGTGCTATTCTATAAGCCACACTTAAAGTTAGATGCAGTTCATAGAATAACGCTTATGCCCGGGACTTGCAGCTAACTTTAGGTGTGGCCATTTCCACTATCTGAAATTTGGTTCACATATACGTACTTAAATTAGGCACATATCCATGTTATTCTATAACAATGCACGTAAATGCTTGGAACGCCCCCGTTCCACCCATCCCATTTCCGTGCCCCCTTTTTTTTTATTCATGTGAATTTATGTACATAAATTCCAATTAAATGTAATTACTGGTTATTATAGGTTAAACAGCCAATTATTGGCACTAATTGGCTCGTAATTCAATTAAATTGTGCCCACAAATTGGACACATGGCCAAATTTGCACCTGCAATTTTTGGTGACTTTTATAGAATTAGGGGGTTGATGTTCGGTTTTCTCAGCTTGAGTGGAACAACTCAGTTGTTGCCTCTACGTGAGATATCTGCTGTTTTTGATTCTGTCCTGTACCCAATCTTACAGTCCCCCACATCGCATCAGGACTAGCTGCCTACCCACCCTGTAAATGATATTGAGTGCCACACCCCTAATGTTTTATTAATTTACAAGGGTAAGTTTATTGAGGTTATGGGATATAACAAAATACACAAAAGAACAAACATAGTAAATCCCACACCAAGAACCAAAAGGAAAGATACTTACAGTACCCTTAAATTTTGAAAAGTGCTTATATATAAATAACCACTATCCCCACCCAAAAGCAAAACAGGAACCCTCTCCCCCCACCAACCACCAGACTACCCCCCCCCCCCAGAGAAAAATAATTAGTAAGAACCAAAATATACCAATGACTCAATGTAACAAAGGGCAGCCATATCTTCTCCCACTTGGGTAAGGCCTGTTCCGATCAGCTACAGGTCTCTCCATCTCACAAATACATCAGAGCATGTAATACCATTTAATCAATGGTGGGCAACAGGGCTGCTTCCAGGCTCGTGCAATCAGAAGACGAGCAGTATTGCAACATTGCTGAGGAAACAGATGACCATCTCTCCTGGCTCCTGGGGGAGGCTTGTTAAAGAGAAAAATTACATAATCCCAGGGAATGACATGCACAAGCCAGCACTGCATACGAGCTTGGACAGATTTCCAAAAAGCAATCACTTTTCGACAAGTCCACCAGAAATGATCCACACACCTTATTTAAATATACACATAATTTACTCTCAATCTAGCCAACCACTGACCTTTTTACCACCTCCACTAACTAACTTCATCATGGTAGTGCAATACAGCACCTCTTTGGTCAACCACACCCAGTGATTTCCTTTTCATCTTTGCCACCTACAGGAAGATTAGCCATACGGAGTCAGGCAAAGGTCCATCAAGTCCTGCATCCTGTCTCCAACAGTGGCCTGTACATCCCAAAATTAGATTACAGTTCTCACAGCTCATTTAAAGGGATAAGAAATGGCTCTCCCAATTCCACCTGGTGACTAATAGTTTTTTTTTTTTTAAATAGAACTTACCCAGGTCACTTTTGAGCTCTCCAGCAACAATTTCCACAGCTTTACACAATTTATTTTTCAATCTGTTGGCTGTTGGTTTCATGGAGTTTCCTCTTACTTTACCCCACTAATAATTTTATAAACGTTTTCTTAGAGAGACAATTCACAATGTCATAGACGTTTTGCACCAAATGACCTCTAGAGGGCACTGGGTTAAGACATAATAGTGAATTAGGTTCCCCTCTATATTATGTTTAGCTTCTCTATGACTGCTTTATTCTACAATAGAATGCACCGAGTAAATTCCTGTTTGTCTTCCCAGAATTCACTCTCTCACTCTTACCACCATTATTAAGCTAAGGTCTAGTTAGAGGTTCTCCAATCTTTACGTACTTTTAAACATAGCAGACTAATTTAACTTTGACTTAATTTCCACGTTTCTTTTTTACAAGCACTTCCTTTTGAGATCTTGTTAATTTGTGCTGTGACAGGAATAAATTTCAGCACCAAGCTCAAGTTCTAATTTAATACTAGAATTGATATTATTATTATTGCTCTACTTTTATTAATATTTCCATCACTTTGATATGCAGGTTCCCTCCTCACTGACCTAAAATGCACTGAGTACTACACTTACTAGATTATGATGTTTTCATTTCCTCATTGGAGTCATAAATACATAAGTATTGCCATAGTGGGACAGACTGAAGGTCCATCAAGCCCAGCATCCTATTTACAACAGTTGACAATCCAGGTCACAAGTACCTGGCAAGATCCCAAAACAGTACAATACATTTTATGCTGCTTGTTCTAGAAGTAAGCAGTGGATTTCCCCCAGGTCCATTTTAATAATGGTGTATGGGCTTTTCCTATACGCTGATGACTCCCAGATCAACCTCTCCACATCAGAAATCTCAGCTGAAATCCAGGCCAAACTATCAGCCTGCCTGTCTGACATTGCTGCCTGGATGTCTCAGCGCCATCTGAAAGTAAACATGACCAAGACTGAGCTTCTTATCTTTCCCCCTAAACCAACCTCTCCTCTTCCCCCATTCTCTATTTCTGTGGATAACACTCTCATCCTTCTTCTCTCATCGGCTCCTAACCTTGGGGTCATCTTCGACTCCTCCCTCTCCTTCTCTGCACAAATTCAGCAGACTGCTAAAACCTGTCGTTTCTTTCTCTATAATATCATCAAAATTCACCCTTTCCTTTCTGAGCACACTACCAGAACCCTCATCCACACTCTTATCACCTCTCGCTTAGACTATTGCAATTTGCTTCTCACAGGTCTCCCACTTAGCCATCTCTCTCCTCTTCAATCTGTTCAAAATTCTGCTGCATGACTAATATTCCGCCGGTGTCATTATGCTCATATTAGCCCTCTCCTCAAGTCACTTCACTGGCTTCCTATCCGTTTTCACATACAGTTCAAACTCCTCTTATTGACTTATAAGTGCATTTACTCTGCAGCTCCTCAGTACCTCTCCACTCTCATCTCTCCTTACATTCCTCCCTGGGAACTCCGTTCACAGGGTAAATCTCTCTTATCTGCACCCTTCTCCTCCACCGCTAACTCCAGACTCCGTTCCTTTTATCTTGCTGCACCATATGCCTGGAATAGACTTCCTGAGTCGGTACGTCAAACTCCATCTCTGGCCATCTTCAAATCTAAGCTAAAAGCCCACCTTATTCACTTGTTCAGAACCCTTATTTTATCATCCTCACTTTAATATTCCTTTATCTCTTGTTTGTCCTGTTTGTCCTAATTAGATTGTAAGCTCTGTTGAGCAGGGACTGTCTCTTCATGTTCAAGTGTACTGCTACAGTGTGGAAACATTTCTAGCATTACATCTCATTGAGACACAGAAATTGTATTTTTACCTATTTCTTTAATCAGAACATAATTACATTAATATTTAACCTATAACTATTAATTTTAGCTAAATAAAACCATACTTTAATTCCCCAGCAAAGTTGTATTCACTATGGGTGTCTCTCACTCATATAGAATCATAGCATTGAGGAGATTTTTCAGGGAAAATGTTGGGAAGCATTACAAATTTTTCTAACATTTAAACAGAGCCTTATGGTCTGGGAAAAATACATAGATAAGAACATAAGAATAGCCATACTTGGTCAGACCAATGGTCCATCTAGCACAGCATCCTGTTTCCAACAGTAGCAAATCCAGGTCACAAGTACCTGGCAGAAACCCAAATAGTAGCAACATTCCATGCTACCAACCCAGGGTAAGCAGTGGCCTCCTCATGTCTATCTCAATAGCAAACTAATGGACTTTTCCTCCAGGAACTTGACCAAACCTTTTCTAAATCCAGATATGCTAACCATTATTACTACATCCTCCGACAACAAGTTCCAGAGTTTAACTATTCATTTAGGGCCCCTTTTACAAAGGCGCGGTAGGCTCTATGTGCATGCAGTGCGTGCCAAAATGAGACTACCATTAGGCTAGTGTGCCGCTGAGTGGTAATTTCAGATTTAGTGCGTCCCTATAACGCCAAGACAAATTATTCTTTT